>NC_069510.1:26894916-27264916 GCF_027579735.1 Bombina bombina | reverse complement strand
AATGACAATTTTATCATTGGACTGAATCTTCTGTAAGGCCATTTTTTCTGCCTTAGTAAGATTAGAGTTTTTAGAATTCTGCCCCTTGACAGTGGTTTCCAGATCCAACAATTCTTTTTGGACTCTCTTTTGATTGAAAGTTAATGGACTGACCCCTAAAGTTGGTTGGGTAGAACTCAGATGGCTTTGGTACCTCAGAATCACCGGGACCATATCTGTCCTCCTAATTCTTTAATTCATTTAATGTGATAAAATCGCCAAATTTGAAGTCAGCAGAGTTCACGTCCCTGTCATTGGTGTGATCTACCACAGTGTTGCTACTAACATTCGTATGATGTACTACAGTATTTTCATTAGCATAAACATACGGACTGTGATTTAAAGAATCTCTTTAAAGTCAGTTTTCTGCCAAATTTATTAACGTCTATTAGTGTTCTAAATGCTGAGAATGTATTGGTCGGAGCAAAGCCCAGTCCTTTACTCAAAAGAGACTTTTCT
The DNA here is from genome assembly GCF_027579735.1 of Bombina bombina. NCBI lineage: Eukaryota > Metazoa > Chordata > Amphibia > Anura > Bombinatoridae > Bombina > Bombina bombina. The sequence goes on along the minus strand of NC_069510.1, from coordinate 27,264,418 downwards.
TCTTCTGTAAGCACCACGCTTGACAGATTTAAGACCGATAGTCCTTTGTGCTGGATTTTTGTTTCCTTGAAAATTTTCTTAGTTCTTCTGCCTGCTCTCCTGGTGGGCCTCCTAAAGGGATTGAAGGTATCTCTTTATCTTTAGGGCGTACTACTGGAGCTTCGTCTTCATCTGTATCGCTGTCTCTCAGCACCTGTAATGACATGAGGGAGCTGGAGGAAAGAGAGGTAGAAGTAGAAGAAGGAGGAGAAGAGGGGGAGAAAGAGATCTGTCTGAGGAGGGCATGAAGGCACCACTTCCGTCAGACACATAGGAATTCTGGTTGGATGTGTCCATAGAGGAAAAGGCCACCTTCCGCTTAGATTTATGCTTTAAGATAGGTTTTGGAGTGTTCACCTTGGTATCTTCCTTAGATGTTTGTTGGGTCTTATTGCCACCGCTTATTACGAAAGGCCTTCCTTCTGGGTCTGTTTTGAAATTGTGAACAATTATAGACTTTATTATTCATGCAGTCCTCCATATCTCTGTTAAACTTATTGCCCTTCCTCTGTGCCAATTCTTAATCTATCCTTTGTATCTTGGATTTGAGGTTGCTTTTAAATTCTCCATATTTGGTATCGGATTTGAGTGATTTTAAATCAGATTTGATGTTATCATTCTTTTGTTTTAGCTTATCTCTTTTGCAAGTTTTGCTCTTTATAACAATGTTCATTAGCGTGAGTGAACAATCTGTTAAGGCTTCATTCCACTCTAGTTGCAAAGCCTGATCCTCCAAATCGAAGGAGGGGTATTCTTTTATTCTTAACACACTTGGTATTCTCTTTGCTCTGATATAACGGTTAAATGAGACCACATCCCACATAAGTCTTAAGTCAGTTAATAAGTCTTTCTAATTGAATAAACTGCCCATGAAGATCACATGGTCCACCACTTGTATGTTCAGCAGTATTAAAGATTTTGTCAAAGTAACTTTGGCGATGTTGCACATTAAAGAAAGATTTGTGTGAACTTGAACCCTCATTCTCCATAATTGTGCTTAAAAAAAGTATATGCTAAAATCAATTGGACTGCAATAACCTTGTACCTTTTAATACCTGCAGAACCCCTTTTATATATTGCTTCACATCACTCAATCCCTTATGAGAATCCTCATTGATAAGTCTCACTAGTTATGGCTGTGTTTGTTTGTGCCAATATATATGGTTTGACAATGATTTAGATATTCAATGCGTGTTTCTGTACAATGCAAATGCCAGCAGTGTCCGTAATCAAATAACAGCTGATCTCCACTGTTGTGCGTAGTAGCAAGTAAAAACATGCTAAGTGCTCACTTGTTTAAATTCACTGTTTAAACCCAATTGGCATTAATGCGATACTGACAAACTGAGGCATTAAGGAAGCGTTTGGCACATATATTCCCAAGATAGAGGACCGAGCCGGTAAGTAGATTGCTCCTTAAACATCACCATGAAAACGAACTGCTCCCAAGTCCTGCACAGGCTGTAGACACCACCGGAAATGCTGGGGAGAAGTGGGGGTGTGAAGCCCAAGGGGTGCAAGCTGTAATTGCGGCTGGTTCCGCCACAAAAAAAGAGAAAATTGAAAAAGAGAAAAACGGCTGCCCACTGCAGGAGTATTAAAGTTAAAAAATAACTTTTTAATGAAAAACTTGTAAAAGCATGGTACAGAGAGGCAGCAGAAATGAACATCCTTGCATGTTTCGTGCCTACACTTGGCACTTAATCATAGGAATAACGTTCATGTTACCACCCCCACTATTTAAAGGGACAGTATCCAATCATGATATGGATGCAAGACATACTTAATTAAAAATTAAGGACCTGTTAGTAGTTGAAATTCTCCACCTAAGAGGTGGAGATAAGGGCAGTTCTAATGATCGCTGCTTGATAAATCCTGACTGCAAGTACGCTTGTGCGAACCTGCAGTCAAAGATGGGAGAAGTGCTTGATAAATTAGAGCCAATGGTGTTTGAAAACTTTTGCACATTCTCACATTGGATATGTATGTATGCCGCAGAAAAGTAGTAATAACTTTTACTAGAAGCACTTTTGTTAATGGAAGTAAAATTAAAAAATGCTTCAATTTGATATTGAAATGCCCCCGTGCACATTTAATTTATGACTTTTAAAATTTCATGCTCTATCTGAATCATGAAAGAAAGTGTTTGGGTTTTATATCCCTTTAAATTATTCTAGTAATTTGTGCTTTGGAAAGCTTAAGTAACATTTATAAATAACAGAAAATCTTATAATATTGCAAAGTATTACATTGCCCCCACCCAGCTACTTCTTCATAATGCCAACCGACTGGCACTGGCTACTGCTGAGGATATGTACTGATAGTTTTCACCAAAGGATACCAAGAGAACAACGTAAATTTGAATTTACATGCTCTATCTGAACTATGCACATTTTTAAATTTGACCTTCCTGTCCCTTTTTAAACAATGCACAATTTGGCTATTATTGACACTGAAACACAGCATCTTCATTTTGACAACAGATCAGAACCATTTGGCCTATGCAGTCTGTCCCTATTTTCTTCAGTGCAAACATAATTATCAGGATAGCCTTATATATGGCACAGGCATTTTTTAATTCCCTTCCTCTTTGTCCTTACAACCTCTACTGGATGTCTGTTCCATGAAAACCCTTTCTGTAAAGCATCTGCAAAATACTTCTGAACATTAGATTGTGACTGCTTGTTCTGTTTTTCATTATTCAGAGCATGTCATTTCAAACAACTTTCTCATTTATAAAGAAAAGACAAGGGGCGCCTCATATTGTAACTTGTATTTTCAAATGGAAAATCAAAAGAGAAGTATAAAAACTACTCACAGGGAAAGTGGCATCTTAAACGAATAAGATGCTATCGAGCAGGCTGACGTTTATACAGCAGTCAGCACGCTGAGGATATCCGTGTAGCCAACAAGGCAGATGTAGTCACAGGCAGTTGATCCACAGTCCTCTGACACTGGTAACAGGTTCATTCCTTAGTATGGAGACAGCGTGACCGGCAAGTGGAGCAGGAAACAACCGCAAATGCGGCTGAAAAGCAAAGATTCCAATGAATGAGCGGGATATAATAACCACAATACCGGGTTGTGGTTAAAAAGTCTTTCTTTTATTGCAACGCGTTTCTCGGTCAATATGTGACCGTTTCGTCATGTGCCTGACAGACGCTTGTTTCCTGCTCCACTTGCCGGTCACGATGTCTCCACGCTAAGGAATTAACCTGTTGCCAGTGTCGGAGGGCTTTGGATCGACTGCCTGTGGCTACATCTGCTTTGTTGGACACACGGGTATCCTCAGCGGTCAGCCTGCTCGATAGCATATTATTCGTTTAAGATGCAACTTTCCCTGTGAGTAGTTTTTATACTTCAATATTGATTTCACGTTTGAAAATACAAGTTACACTATGAGGAGCCCCTTGTCTTTTCTTTATCCTTGCACAGTTTGAACCATTACACCGTGGGACACAAGAGGAGCTTGCCGACTTACTCAAATTTATTTGAGACTTTATTTCTTATTTCTTTTTTTGGACGATCACACTCATTATTATTTGTGTTTGCTAATTTTTTTGTGCCTTATTGTTGGTTTTATTATGGTTCTTATTTAGTTTTTATAGGAACATCTTTCTATTATATACACACATTGTTCAATCAGTTATATATTGTTCACACGCTTCCTCTTAAATACTCCTGTGGGATTATCATACGTACGCTATTAACTTTCCAATTTACTTCTATTATCTAAATTTCTTCAGTATTTTGCTATTCTATGTAGGCTCAGGAGTAGCAATGCATTACTGGGAGCTAGCTCCTGGTTTGTGGTTGCACTTGTATCTCTCTTTTCATTGATTCACCAAATGTGTTTAGCTAGCTCCCAGTAGTGCATTAGTAATTTTTCAACAAAGGATACCAAGATTTTTTAAAAAAAATATGTTCTAGCTGAATCGTGTGACAAATTTGGGGTTTCATGCCCCAATCTAGAAATGGAGTGGAAAAGGAAAGCCAGAGTCGTCAATTTAGCGGAGACCAATTAAGGATACATATGTGGTAGTTATTTTCACATGCAAATGGTGTCATCAAAAATGTGTGTTGGGTCACGGCTGTTGAGGAACTTCCATCACACTATCCCTTTAATCGTTGCACATCCCCTTAAAGATGAGCATAAACTTCACAGCAAGTCCTGTGTCTGCAGTTTAGGTTTAGTGTTTTGGTCGGGTGCAGATTAGAAGCCCTGGTCTCATTTCTTTACTGTAGCACTCTGATGATTATTGATATGATTATCTGCAGACTGATCCAATTTACTTTTCTGTTCCATAGTTGGAACGTGGAACAGCTCTTCAGAGGGTAAAAGCTAAAAAAAAAAAAGAAAGAAATAAAAATGAGTTTTTCTGTTTAATTTATATGCGTAGAGAGGAGTTCGGCATTAGGCAGCTGTGTGTTTGTAAAGCAATGAAAGGATTCTCAATAAAATGAGCGCTAAAATATAACACCCTGTATTCCCAGCTTACGGCAAAGAAAATACACCTCAATGACATTTCTCATCTGCAGAAGTTTTTGTAAAAAGAAATTATACAAAGGGAAATTACAGATTGGTTTCTTATGCTAAGTTTGTTTATTCCGACCTTAAATATGTGCATTGCCACCGTGTTGCTAATAGCATTCACATTAACCATTATTGTGCAAATACCAGGTGAAGAATTCACAAATGTGCTGAAACATTAAATTGTGTTTTTAGTGATCTTTTAGCCTAGACAGACTAGAAATGAAATTCTTTTTAAGAACTAATAAAATGTTTCATATAAAAGTTGTTTGGTGCTGTCTATTAGAACCACTCGGTATAATTTGCAGTGACGTAGGTGATAGTTGCCATTGACTAACGTTTGCCGTTTTCTCTTTTAAAGGGCTCTCTAATGGCTCTGAAGCTATGGAGCTGGAGGGTCTTCACGAGATCCCGCTCTGCAGCTGCCGAATGGAGACCCCTAAAGAGGATGAGGTGTCTGCAACAGCTGGGGATGGCTGTATGGCTATAGAGAGCACAAACCAGGAGGTGAGCAAACTGTGGTGGATAGAGAAGCTTTATCCAGGCTTCTTGCGATGTATAGCAGCTTATTGGCTACTTTCTTGTCATTGGTGAAATGTTTTTTTAAGGACACAAACACCTATTTAAAGGGACAGTCTACACTAGAATTGTTATTGATTATAAAGATAGATAACGCCTTTACTACCCATTCCCCAGCTTTGCACAACCAGCATTGTTATATTAATATACTTTATAACATTTAAACCTGTAAATTTCTGCCTGTTTCTAAAGACACTACAGACAGCCTCTTATCACATGCTTTTTTATTAGCTTTTCACAACACGAGACGGCTAGTTCGTGTGAGCCGTATACATAACATTGTGTTCACACCTGAGAAGTTATTTAAGAGTTAGCACAACACAGCACTTATTGGCTAAAAAGCAAGTCAATAGGTAATAAATAGTCATGTGATTAGGGGGCTGTCAGAAGATGCTTTAGATACAAGGTAATCGCAGATATAAAAGTACATTAATATAACAGTGTTGGTTATGCAAAACTGGGGAATGGGTAATAAAGGGATTATCTATTTTTTTAAAACAATACCAATTATATTGTAGACTGTCCCTTTAAAGCTGCATGCTGGGATGTTTGCAGCTTTTTTGTTCTTGTGTGTTTGCAATAAAGCTTTTTGTGCTTGAACCGAACCCTTTACTCCCCCTCCCACTTAGTATCAACCCAGCTGTCCAACAGTGTCACAGTTTGGGAATGTGACTTAACCTTTTCTGCTTAAAATTAGATGAAACCCACATTTCTCCAACATAGGTGTGTCCGGTCCACGGCGTCATCCTTACTTGTGGGATATTCTCTTCCCCAACAGGAAATGGCAAAGAGCCCAGCAAAGCTGGTCACATGATCCCTCCTAGGCTCCGCCTTCCCCAGTCATTCTCTTTGCCGTTGTACAGGCAACATCTCCACGGAGATGGCTTAGAGTTTTTTAGTGTTTAACTGTAGTTTTTATTATTCAATCAAGAGTTTGTTATTTTAAAATAGTGCTGGTATGTACTATTTACTCTGAAACAGAAAAGAGATGAAGATTTCTGTTTGTAAGAGGAAAATGATTTTAGCAACCGTTACTAAAATCGATGGCTGTTTCCACACAGGACTGTTGAGAGGAATTAACTTCAGTTGGGGGAACAGTGAGCAGACTTTTGCTGCTTGAGGTATGACACATTCTAACAAGACGATGTAATGCTGGAAGCTGTCATTTTCCCTATGGAATCCGGTAAGCCATTTTTATTACAGAAAGAAAAAAAGGGCTTCACAAGGGCTTTTAAGACTGTAGACATTTTCTGGGCTAAATCGATTTATATATAAGCATATTTTATACTCCATAGCCTTGAGGAATTATTTTAATCTTGGGAATTATGTAAAATAACCGGCAGGCACTGTATTGGACACCTTATTCTCTAGGGGCTTTCCCTAATCATAGGCAGAGTCTCATTTTCGCGCCTCTATTGCGCACTTGTTTTTGGGAAGCAGGACATGCAGATGCATGTGTGAGGAGCTCTGATACATAGAAAAGACTTTCTGAAGGCGTCATTTGGTATCGTATTCCCCTTTGGGCTTGGTTGGGTCTCAGCAAAGCAGATACCAGGGACTGTAAAGGGGTTAAATATAAAAACGGCTCCGGTTCCGTTATTTTAAGGGTTAAAGCTTCAAAATTTGGTGTGCAATACTTTTAAGGCTTTAAGACACTGTGGTGAACAATTCCTTCATACTTTTTCACAATTGCAGTAATAAAGTGTGTTCAGTTTAAAATTTAAAGTGACAGTAACGGTTTATTTTAAAACGTTTTTTGTACTTTGTTATCAAGTTTATGCCTGTTTAACATGTCTGAACTACCAGATAGACTGTGTTCTGAATGTGGGGAAGCCAAGGTTCCTTCTCATTTAAATAGATGTGATTTATGTGACACAAAATTTAGAGAAAATGATGCCCAAGATGATTCCTCAAGTGAGGGGAGTAAGCATGGTACTGCATCATCCCCTCCTTCGTCTACACCAGTCTTGCCCACACAGGAGGCCCCTAGTACATCTAGTGCGCCAATACTCCTTACTATGCAACAATTAACGGCTGTAATGGATAATTCTATCAAAAACATTTTAGCCAAAATGCCCACTTATCAGCGAAAGCGCGACTGCTCTGTTTTAGAAAATACTGAAGAGCATGAGGACGCTGATGATATTGGTTCTGAAGTGCCCCTACACCAGTCTGAGGGGGCCAGGGAGGTTTTGTCTGAGGGAGAAATTTCAGATTCAGGGAAAATTTCTCAACAAGCTGAACCTGATGTGATTACATTTAAATTTAAATTGGAACATCTCCGCGCTCTGCTTAAGGAGGTGTTATCTACTCTGGATGATTGTGAGAATTTGGTAATTCCAGAGAAACTATGTAAAATTGACAAGTTCCTAGAGGTCCCGGGGCCCCCCGAAGCTTTTCCTATACCCAAGCGGGTGGCGGACATTGTAAATAAAGAATGGGAAAGGCCCGGTATACCTTTCGTCCCTCCCCCCATATTTAAAAAATTGTTTCCTATGGTCGACCCCAGAAAGGACTTATGGCAGACAGTCCCCAAGGTCGAGGGGGCGGTTTCTACTCTAAACAAACGCACCACTATACCCATAGAAGATAGTTGTGCTTTCAAAGATCCTATGGATAAAAAATTAGAAGGTTTGCTTAAAAAGATGTTTGTTCAGCAAGGTTACCTTCTACAACCAATTTCATGCATTGTTCCTGTCACTACAGCAGCGTGTTTCTGGTTCGATGAACTAGAAAAGGCGCCCAATAATAATTCTTCTTCTTATGAGGAGATTATGGACAGAATTCATGCTCTCAAATTGGCTAATTCTTTCACCCTAGACGCCACTTTGCAATTGGCTAGGTTAGCGGCGAAAAATTCTGGTTTTGCTATTGTGGCGCGCAGAGCGCTTTGGCTAAAATCTTGGTCAGTGGATGCGTCTTCCAAGAACAAATTGCTTAACATTCCTTTCAAGGGGAAAACGCTGTTTGGCCCTGACTTGAAAGAGATTATCTCTGATATCACTGGGGGCAAGGGCCACGCCCTTCCTCAGGATAGGTCTTTCAAGGCCAAAAATAAACCTAATTTTCGTCCCTTTCGCAGAAACGGACCAGCCCCAAGTGCTACGTCCTCTAAGCAAGAGGGTAATACTTCTCAAGCCAAGCCAGCCTGGAGACCAATGCAAGGCTGGAACAAAGGAAAGCAGGCCAAGAAACCTGCCACTGCTACCAAGACAGCATGAGATGTTGGCCCCCGATCCGGGACCGGATCTGGTGGGGGGCAGACTTTCTCTCTTCGCTCAGGCTTGGGCAAGAGATGTTCTGGATCCTTGGGCACTAGAAATAGTCTCCCAAGGTTATCTTCTGGAATTCAAGGGGCTTCCCCCAAGGGGGAGGTTCCACAGGTCTCAATTGTCTTCAGACCACATAAAAAAACAGGCATTCTTACATTGTGTAGAAGACCTGTTAAAAATGGGAGTGATTCATCCTGTTCCATTAGGAGAACAAGGGATGGGGTTCTACTCCAATCTGTTCGTAGTTCCCAAAAAAGAGGGAACATTCAGACCAATCTTAGATCTCAAGATCCTAAACAAGTTTCTCAAGGTTCCATCGTTCAAAATGGAAACCATTCGAACAATTCTTCCTTCCATCCAGGAAGGTCAATTCATGACCACGGTGGATTTAAAGGATGCGTATCTACATATTCCTATCCACAAGGAACATCATCGGTTCCTAAGGTTCGCATTCCTGGACAAGCATTACCAGTTTGTGGCACTTCCGTTCGGATTAGCCACTGCTCCAAGAATTTTCACAAAGGTACTAGGGTCCCTTCTAGCGGTGCTAAGACCAAGGGGCATTGCAGTAGTACCTTACTTGGACGACATTCTGATTCAAGCGTCGTCCCTTCCTCAAGCAAAGGCTCACACGGACATTGTCCTGGCCTTTCTCAGATCTCACGGGTGGAAAGTGAACGTAGCAAAAAGTTCTCTATCTCCGTCAACAAGGGTTCCCTTCTTGGGAACAATAATAGACTCCTTAGAAATGAGGATTTTTCTGACAGAGGCCAGAAAATCAAAACTTCTAAACTCTTGTCAAATACTTCATTCTGTTCCTCTTCCTTCCATAGCGCAGTGCATGGAAGTAATAGGTTTGATGGTAGCGGCAATGGACATAGTTCCTTTTGCGCGAATTCATCTAAGACCATTACAACTGTGCATGCTCAGTCAGTGGAATGGGGACTATACAGACTTGTCTCCGACGATACAAGTAGATCAGAGGACCAGAGATTCACTCCGTTGGTGGCTGTCCCTGGACAACCTGTCACAGGGGATGAGCTTCCGCAGACCAGAGTGGGTCATTGTCACGACCGACGCCAGTCTGGTGGGCTGGGGCGCGGTCTGGGGACCCCTGAAAGCTCAGGGTCTTTGGTCTCGGGAAGAATCTCTTCTCCCGATAAATATTCTGGAACTGAGAGCGATATTCAATGCTCTCAAGGCTTGGCCTCAGCTAGCAAAGGCCAAGTTCATACGGTTTCAATCAGACAACATGACGACTGTTGCGTACATCAACCATCAGGGGGGAACAAGGAGTTCCCTGGCGATGGAAGAAGTGACCAAAATCATTCAATGGGCGGAGACTCACTCCTGCCACTTGTCTGCAATCCACATCCCAGGAGTGGAAAATTGGGAAGCGGATTTTCTGAGTCGTCAGACATTTCATCCGGGGGAGTGGGAACTCCATCCGGAAATCTTTGCCCAAATTACTCAATTGTGGGGCATTCCAGACATGGATCTGATGGCCTCTCGTCAGAACTTCAAGGTTCCTTGCTACGGGTCCAGATCCAGGGATCCCAAGGCGACTCTAGTAGATGCACTAGTAGCACCTTGGACCTTCAAACTAGCTTATGTATTCCCGCCGTTTCCTCTCATCCCCAGGCTGGTAGCCAGGATCAATCAGGAGAGGGCATCGGTGATCTTGATAGCTCCTGCGTGGCCACGCAGGACTTGGTATGCAGACCTGGTGAATATGTCATCGGCTCCACCATGGAAGCTACCTTTGAGACGAGACCTTCTTGTTCAAGGTCCGTTCGAACATCCGAATCTGGTCTCACTCCAACTGACTGCTTGGAGATTGAACGCTTGATCTTATCAAAGCGAGGGTTCTCAAATTCTGTCATTGATACTCTTGTTCAGGCCAGAAAGCCTGTAACTAGAAAAATTTACCACAAAATATGGAAAAAATATATCTGTTGGTGTGAATCTAAAGGATTCCCTTGGGACAAAGTAAAAATTCCTAAGATTCTATCCTTTCTTCAAGAAGGTTTGGAGAAAGGATTATCTGCAAGTTCCTTGAAGGGACAGATTTCTGCCTTGTCTGTGTTACTTCACAAAAAGCTGGCAGCTGTGCCAGATGTTCAAGCCTTTGTTCAGGCTCTGGTTAGAATCAAGCCTGTTTACAAACCTTTGACTCCTCCTTGGAGTCTCAATTTAGTTCTTTCAGTTCTTCAGGGGGTTCCGTTTGAACCCTTACATTCCGTTGATATTAAGTTATTATCTTGGAAAGTTTTGTTTTTGGTTGCAATTTCTTCTGCTAGAAGAGTTTCAGAATTATCTGCTCTGCAGTGTTCTCCTCCTTATCTGGTGTTCCATGCAGATAAGGTGGTTTTGCGTACTAAACCTGGTTTTATTCCGAAAGTTGTTTCTAACAAAAACATTAACCAGGAGATAGTTGTGCCTTCTTTGTGTCCGAATCCAGTTTCAAAGAAGGATCGTTTGTTGCACAATTTGGATGTTGTTCGTGCTCTAAAATTCTATTTAGATGCTACAAAGGATTTTAGACAAACATCTTCCTTGTTTGTCGTTTATTCTGGTAAAAGGAGAGGTCAAAAAGCAACTTCTACCTCTCTCTCTTTTTGGATTAAAAGCATCATCAGATTGGCTTACGAGACTGCCGGACGGCAGCCTCCTGAAAGAATCACAGCTCATTCCACTAGGGCTGTGGCTTCCACATGGGCCTTCAAGAACGAGGCTTCTGTTGATCAGATATGTAAGGCAGCGACTTGGTCTTCACTGCACACTTTTACTAAATTTTACAAGTTTGATACTTTTGCTTCTTCTGAGGCTATTTTTGGGAGAAAGGTTTTGCAAGCCGTGGTGCCTTCCATCTAGGTGACCTGATTTGCTCCCTCCCTTCATCCGTGTCCTAAAGCTTTGGTATTGGTTCCCACAAGTAAGGATGACGCCGTGGACCGGACACACCTATGTTGGAGAAAACAGAATTTATGTTTACCTGATAAATTACTTTCTCCAACGGTGTGTCCGGTCCACGGCCCGCCCTGGTTTTTTAATCAGGTCTGATAATTTATTTTCTTTAACTACAGTCACCACGGTATCATATGGTTTCTCCTATGCAAATATTCCTCCTTTACGTCGGTCGAATGACTGGGGAAGGCGGAGCCTAGGAGGGATCATGTGACCAGCTTTGCTGGGCTCTTTGCCATTTCCTGTTGGGGAAGAGAATATCCCACAAGTAAGGATGACGCCGTGGACCGGACACACCGTTGGAGAAAGTAATTTATCAGGTAAACATAAATTCTGTTTTTTTCTTTCATGATTCAGAGAGACAATACAATTTAAAAAAAAACTTTCTAAATTAATTATCAAATTTGCTTCCTTCTCTTGGTATCCTTTGCAGTATGAGCAGAAATGCACTGCTGAGAGGTAGCTAAACACATCTTGTGAGCCAAAGGCAAGAGACAAATATGTGTAGCCACCAATCACCAGCTAGCTCCTAATAGTGTAGGATATGTACACATTCTTTTTCAACAAAGGATACCAAGAGAACAAAGTACATTTTGAAATGTAAGTGCATTTAGGCTCTATCTGAATTGTGCAAGTTTAATTTTGACTTTTATATCCCTCTAATTGCTTCCCATAAATTAAACAATCAGTTGGGAAGGCTGGAATCTGTGCAGTTGGGACAAAACGCAGATGCCCCACACAGAAAACTTACAGGCATGGAAATCAAAATCTCCTTTGTGTATATTTAGAGCATACCGAGGTAGACTCAGACGTGTGCTTGTTACTTGAGCATTTATATGTATAACACTGTTAAGATTGTTGCAGACACTTCAGCTGAATTAGTGTCCAAGATATGACCACACTCCTGACCCTACTTCAGTATGCTCTAACGAAAAGCTGACGCTTGAATACTTAATTCATTGGTCTATTAAATAAGCCAATCACAGAGTGAAAAATGCCCTATTTATCTGGGTAAAGCAGCTTAATGTTTTATGCGTAAATGATCAAGGTATAGATCCTGTATCTATGAAACTGTACTATTAAACAGTGACTTGTTTTGCATGTTTATTATATGTGACTGAAAATGACAAGAAAACAAGGTTTTGCCTTCCTTTCACTGGACTTGCCTGCACACCAGTCTGTTATTTCTATGCATTCCTCTCCATACTAATCCCCAACACTTTATTCTGCAGTTGAGTCTGTGTACGAAGAGTGTGGTAAAGCAAGAGTTAATGAGACCATCCAACAAAGTGCGCCATTTAGTGCTTTGTGAGGATCACCGCGTGAAGATGGTCAATCACCAATGCTGTCCTGGCTGTGGTTATTTCTGCACAGCGGTAAGACTTTGTTATATACCTTTTGTCATCTTTGCCAATCATTTTTTTTTTATCTGTGCTTTGCTTGTAAATATGTGCAACTTTGTTTGAAATAATCATACAGTAAAATATATATAGCTAGAAAAATACTGGTGTTACAAGGAACACACAGTTTCGAGGCTCGGAATAGATGGAGGAAACCGTTAATCTCAGTTAAAAAAAAACAAACAAAATCTCTCCTTTTTATCTTAAAAGGACATGGAAATAAAAAATAATCTCTCATAATTTAGATATTTAGATAATGCATGTAATAATAAAAAAAATATTAAAACGTTAAAAGGACATGAAACCCATTTTTTTTCATGATTCAGATAGAGTATGCAATATTAAATAACTTTAATTTATTTCTATCACATTGTTTTGTTCTTTTTGTATCCTTTATTGAAAATTGTACCTAGGTAGGCTGTCAGATGCTGCTGATTGGTGGCTGCACATATATACCTAGTGTCATTAGCTTTCAGATAGCCCCCAGTAGTGCATTGCTGCTCCTTTAACAAAGGATACCAAGACAATGAAGCAAATTAGAAATTGTATGATCTACCGGAATCGTGAAAGACAAATTTTGGGTGTCATGTCCCTTTAACTTTCTGTAAGAGCATTAGAGCATTGTCATCTCTTATAAATTTGGGAAATGGCTGCTAAATGTCTACACTTTTTTTCATACTGTTGTTGTGTCCTGCGTTTTCAGGGGACTTTCATGGAATGTCAGCCAGAAACCAGCATCTCTCACAGGTTCCACAAAGGTTGTGCAACAATGGCGAACAAAACCAGTTTCTGCCCTCATTGTGGGGAAGAGGCCTCTAAGGCGAAGGAAGTCACCATTGCAAATGCAGATACTACATCCAGTGTGTCTAAAGTGATGCACCAGAAGGTTAAGGAAAGCCCTTCTGAGGGCCAGGCGGACACTACAACAGGAAGGTTAGTATCCGTATACGGCACAATGTGCATTTTACTACATCAGTAATGATTATTGTCATTTTACTTGTAAGAGCATACTTAGTTTTTATTCCTGAATTCCTTCATTTTGAAAGGGAAGACTAGTCTGAATATTGGGCGATAAACGCAAAAATAGTGTATGCACGAATATTCACGTTTGTCACCAACATGGTAACATGAGCCGAAAATAAGATTAATTTTACTGCTCAAAGGGAAAACATAGAATTGTCATTTAAAACAATAGTAAATTGCAGTGTTTTAGGTTTGAATCCTAGTAATGCTCTTTATAAAAGATTTAGCAGGTAGCGTGAAATTAATAGTTCATGTTTTGTTAATTTTTTTTGTTTGTTCTTAAAATATAAAAAAATACCATACTCTGTTTCATTAGATCATCATCAAATTTCCTTCCCCCCCCCTAGGTGTTTAATTTATTTAAAGGGTTAAAACATACTGTTATGGTTGCATATCCAGTCACATTGTAGTGTGAGCCATTAGTGAGTGCTATACCTGTCCTCCAATCACTGGTCATGTCTACATCATTAAAGTGATGGTAAACTCTCCCCTTTATAAAATCAGATCTGGAATGTAAGCACATTTGCTGTAATGAAGATCCAGTATAACATGCTTTTTAATATAGATATGAAATCCAAATACTGCATGCTCCACCGCCCACTTCAAAAGTAAACTTTTATGTGAGCTAACAGATTGAATTGTTGTCCAATCAGCGCTCTCCCCATATGGCACTTTTGTTGTAGCTAGAGCATTGATTGGAGAGTAATTCAATCATTTAGCTGACAGGAAAATTGACTTTTGAAGTGGGTGGTGTAACGTGGGGTATTTGAATTTCATATCTATATTAATAACTAAGTTACAGCGCATCTTCATTGCACATGATGAATAAAACTTCATCTAAAATAGCGCTTACATTCCAGATCTGATTTTAAAAAGGGGAGAGTTTATCATCACTTTAATGGCACCAAAGCACTATGGGTGTGTGATTATGTTGAAAAGCTCAGGAGCGTGCACATGTCTCGAGCACTATATGGCAGCAGTTTTGCAAGAATGTTATCCATTTGCAAGAGCACTAGAGGGCAGCATTATTTCCTGCCATGTAGTTCACCTACTTAGGTATCTCTTAACCAAAGAATATAATGAGAACAAAACAAATTTTATAATAGAAACACATTAGAAACTTTATTATAATTGTATGCTCTGCCTGAATTACAAAAGAACATTTTTGGGTTTGTGTCCCTTTTAATTGGCACTAATGGGAGGGGTTGACCCATTTCTATAGGAAACAGTGCCAGGCTGAAATGCCGGTCATACATTGTTTAGGATCTGTGCAGAGTAATTCCGAAAATTAGAAGACGGAAACTAAAGTTAAAGGACAGGAAAGGCAGAGAATATAATTTTCTCCAACATAGGTGTGTCCGGTCCACGGCGTCATCCTTACTTGTGGGATATTCTCTTCCCCAACAGGAAATGGCAAAGAGCCCAGCAAAGCTGGTCACATGATCCCTCCTAGGCTCCGCCTACCCCAGTCATTCTCTTTGCCGTTGTACAGGCAACATCTCCACGGAGATGGCTTAGAGTTTTTTAGTGTTTAACTGTAGTTTTTATTATTCAATCAAGAGTTTGTTATTTTAAAATAGTGCTGGTATGTACTATTTACTCAGAAACAGAAAAGAGATGAAGATTTCTGTTTGTATGAGGAAAATGATTTTAGCAACCGTCACTAAAATCCATGGCTGTTCCACACAGGACTGTTGAGAGCAATTAACTTCAGTTGGGGGAACAGTGAGCAGTCTCTTGCTGCTTGAGGTATGACACATTCTAACAAGACGATGTAATGCTGGAAGCTGTCATTTTCCCTATGGGATCCGGTAAGCCATGTTTATTACGATCGTAAATAAGGGCTTCACAAGGGCTTATTAAGACTGTAGACTTTTTCTGGGCTAAATCGATTCATTATTAACACATATTTAGCCTTGAGGAATCATTTTATTTGGGTATTTTGATATAATAATATCGGCAGGCACTGTTTTAGACACCTTATTCTTTAGGGGCTTTCCCAAAGCATAGGCAGAGCCTCATTTTCGCGCCGGTGTTGCGCACTTGTTTTTGAGAGGCATGGCATGCAGTCGCATGTGAGAGGAGCTCTGATACTTAGAAAAGACTTTCTGAAGGCGTCATTTGGTATCGTATTCCCCTTTGGGCTTGGTTGGGTCTCAGCAAAGCAGATACCAGGGACTGTAAAGGGGTTAAAGTTCAAAACGGCTCCGGTTCCGTTATTTTAAGGGTTAAAGCTTCCAAATTTGGTGTGCAATACTTTTAAGGCTTTAAGACACTGTGGTGAAAATTTGGTGAATTTTGAACTATTCCTTCATGTTTTTTCGCAATTGCAGTAATAAAGTGTGTTCAGTTTAAAATTTAAAGTGACAGTAACGGTTTTATTTTAAAACGTTTTTTGTACTTGTTATCAAGTTTATGCCTGTTTAACATGTCTGAACTACCAGATAGACTGTGTTCTGAATGTGGGGAAGCCAGAATTCCTATTCATTTAAATAAATGTGATTTATGTGACAATGATGCCCAAGATGATTCCTCAAGTGAGGGGAGTAAGCATGGTACTGCATCATTCCCTCCTTCGTCTACACGAGTCTTGCCCACTCAGGAGGCCCCTAGTACATCTAGCGCGCCAATACTCCTTACTATGCAACAATTAACGGCTGTAATGGATAATTCTGTCAAAAACATTTTAGCCAAAATGAACACTTATCAGCGTAAGCGCGACTGCTCTGTTTTAGATACTGAAGAGCATGACGACGCTGATAATAATGTTTCTGAAGGGCCCCTAACCCAGTCTGATGGGGCCAGGGAGGTTTTGTCTGAGGGAGAAATTACTGATTCAGGGAACATTTCTCAACATGCTGAACCTGATGTGATTACATTTAAATTTAAGTTGGAACATCTCCGCATTCTGCTTAAGGAGGTATTATCCACTCTGGATGATTGTGACAAGTTGGTCATCCCAGAGAAACTATGTAAAATGGGCAAGTTCCTAGAGGTGCCGGGGCTCCCAGAAGCTTTTCCTATACCCAAGCGGGTGGCGGACATTGTTAATAAAGAATGGGAAAGGCCCGGTATTCCTTTCGTCCCTCCCCCCATATTTAAAAAATTGTTTCCTATGGTCGACCCCAGAAAGGACTTATGGCAGACAGTCCCCAAGGTCGAGGGAGCGGTTTCCACTTTAAACAAACGCACCACTATACCCATAGAGGATAGTTGTGCTTTCAAAGATCCTATGGATAAAAAATTAGAAGGTTTGCTTAAAAAGATGTTTGTTCAGCAGGGTTACCTTCTACAACCAATTTCATGCGTTGTCCCTGTCGCTACAGCCGCATGTTTCTGGTTCGATGAGCTGATAAAGGCGGTCGATAGTGATTCTCCTCCTTATGAGGAGATTATGGACAGAATCAATGCTCTCAAATTGGCTAATTCTTTTACCCTAGACGCCACTTTGCAATTGGCTAGGTTAGCGGCTAAGAATTCTGGGTTTGCTATTGTGGCGCGCAGAGCGCTTTGGTTGAAATCTTGGTCGGCTGATGCGTCTTCCAAGAACAAGCTACTTAACATTCCTTTCAAGGGGAAAACGCTGTTTGGCCCTGACTTGAAAGAGATTATCTCTGATATCACTGGGGGTAAGGGCCACGCCCTTCCTCAGGATCGGCCTTTCAAGGCAAAAAATAAACCTAATTTTCGTCCCTTTCGTAGAAACGGACCAGCCCAAAGTGCTACGTCCTCTAAGCAAGAGGGTAATACTTCTCAAGCCAAGCCAGCTTGGAGACCAATGCAAGGCTGGAACAAGGGAAAGCAGGCCAAGAAACCTGCCACTGCTACCAAGACAGCATGAAATGTTGGCCCCCGATCCGGGACCGGATCTGGTGGGGGGCAGACTCTCTCTCTTCGCTCAGGCTTGGGCAAGAGATGTTCTGGATCCTTGGGCGCTAGAAATAGTCTCCCAAGGTTATCTTCTGGAATTCAAGGGGCTTCCCCCAAGGGGGAGGTTCCACAGGTCTCAGTTGTCTTCAGACCACATAAAAAGACAGGCATTCTTACATTGTGTAGAAGACCTGTTAAAAATGGGAGTGATTCATCCTGTTCCATTAAGAGAACAAGGGATGGGGTTCTACTCCAATCTGTTCATAGTTCCCAAAAAAGAGGGAACGTTCAGACCAATCTTAGATCTCAAGATCTTAAACAAGTTTCTCAAGGTTCCATCGTTCAAGATGGAAACCATTCGAACTATTCTTCCTTCCATCCAGGAAGGTCAATTCATGACCACGGTGGATTTAAAGGATGCGTATCTACATATTCCTATCCACAAGGAACATCATCGGTTCCTAAGGTTCGCATTCCTGGACAAGCATTACCAGTTCGTGGCGCTTCCTTTCGGATTAGCCACTGCTCCAAGGATTTTCACAAAGGTACTAGGGTCCCTTCTAGCTGTGCTAAGACCAAGGGGCATTGCTGTAGTACCTTATTTGGACGACATTCTGATTCAAGCGTCGTCCCTTCCTCAAGCAAAGGCTCACACGGACATAGTCCTGGCCTTTCTCAGATCTCACGGATGGAAAGTGAACGTGGAAAAGAGTTCTCTATCTCCGTCAACAAGGGTTCCCTTCTTGGGAACAATAATAGACTCCTTAGAAATGAGGATATTTCTGACAGAGGCCAGAAAAACAAAGCTTCTAGACTCTTGTCGGATACTTCATTCCGTTCCTCTTCCTTCCATAGCTCAGTGCATGGAAGTGATCGGGTTGATGGTAGCGGCAATGGACATAGTTCCTTTTGCGCGCATTCATCTAAGACCATTACAACTGTGCATGCTCAGTCAGTGGAATGGGGATTATACAGACTTGTCTCCGAAGATACAAGTAAATCAGAGGACCAGAGACTCACTCCGTTGGTGGCTGTCCCTGGACAACCTGTCACAAGGGATGACATTCCGCAGACCAGAGTGGGTCATTGTCACGACCGACGCCAGTCTGATGGGCTGGGGCGCGGTCTGGGGATCCCTGAAAGCTCTCAGGGTCTTTGGTCTCGGGAAGAATCTCTTCTACCGATAAATATTCTGGAACTGAGAGCGATATTCAATGCTCTCAAGGCTTGGCCTCAGCTAGCGAGGGCCAAGTTCATAGGGTTTCAATCAGACAACATGACAACTGTTGCGTACATCAACCATCAGGGGGGAACAAGGAGTTCCCTAGCGATGGAAGAAGTGACCAAAATCATTCTATGGGCGGAGTCTCACTCCTGCCACCTGTCCGCTATCCACATCCCAGGAGTGGAAAATTGGGAAGCGGATTTTCTGAGTCGTCAGACATTGCATCCGGGGGAGTGGGAACTCCATCCGGAAATCTTTGCCCAAGTCACTCAGCTGTGGGGCATTCCAGACATGGATCTGATGGCCTCTCGTCAGAACTTCAAAGTTCCTTGCTACGGGTCCAGATCCAGGGATCCCAAGGCGGCTCTAGTGGATGCACTAGTAGCACCTTGGACCTTCAAACTAGCTTATGTGTTCCCGCCGTTTCCTCTCATCCCCAGGCTGGTAGCCAGGATCAATCAGGAGAGGGCGTCGGTGATCTTGATAGCTCCTGCGTGGCCACGCAGGACTTGGTATGCAGATCTGGTGAATATGTCATCGGCTCCACCTTGGAAGCTACCTTTGAGACGAGACCTTCTTGTTCAGGGTCCGTTCGAACATCCGAACCTGGTTTCACTCCAGCTGACTGCTTGGAGATTGAACGCTTGATCTTATCGAAGCGAGGGTTCTCAGATTCTGTTATCGATACTCTTGTTCAGGCCAGAAAGCCTGTAACTAGAAAGATTTACCACAAAATTTGGAAAAAATATATCTGTTGGTGTGAATCTAAAGGATTCCCTTGGGACAAGGTTAAGATTCCTAAGATTCTATCCTTCCTTCAAGAAGGATTGGAAAAAGGATTATCTGCAAGTTCCCTGAAGGGACAGATTTCTGCCTTGTCTGTGTTACTTCACAAAAAGCTGGCAGCTGTGCCAGATGTTCAAGCCTTTGTTCAGGCTCTGGTTAGAATTAAGCCTGTTTACAAACCTTTGACTCCTCCTTGGAGTCTCAATTTAGTTCTTTCAGTTCTTCAGGGGGTTCCGTTTGAACCCTTACATTCCGTTGATATTAAGTTATTATCTTGGAAAGTTTTGTTTTTAGTTGCAATTTCTTCTGCTAGAAGAGTTTCAGAATTATCTGCTCTGCAGTGTTCTCCTCCTTATCTGGGGTTCCATGCAGATAAGGTGGTTTTACGTACTAAACCTGGTTTTCTTCCAAAAGTTGTTTCTAACAAAAACATTAACCAGGAGATTATCGTACCTTCTCTGTGTCCGAAACCAGTTTCAAAGAAGGAACGTTTGTTGCACAATTTGGATGTTGTTCGCGCTCTAAAATTCTATTTAGAAGCTACAAAGGATTTTAGACAAACATCTTCCTTGTTTGTTGTTTATTCCGGTAAAAGGAGAGGTCAAAAAGCAACTTCTACCTCTCTCTCTTTTTGGATTAAAAGCATCATCAGATTGGCTTACGAGACTGCCGGACGGCAGCCTCCCGAAAGAATCACAGCTCATTCCACTAGGGCTGTGGCTTCCACATGGGCCTTCAAGAACGAGGCTTCTGTTGATCAGATATGTAGGGCAGCGACTTGGTCTTCACTGCACACTTTTACCAAATTTTACAAGTTTGATACTTTTGCTTCTTCTGAGGCTATTTTTGGGAGAAAGGTTTTGCAAACCGTGGTGCCTTCCATTTAGGTGACCTGATTTGCTCCCTCCCTTCATCCGTGTCCTAAAGCTTTGGTATTGGTTCCCACAAGTAAGGATGACGCCGTGGACCACACCTATGTTGGAGAAAACAGAATTTATGTTTACCTGATAAATTACTTTCTCCAACGGTGTGTCCGGTCCACGGCCCGCCCTGGTTTTTTTTAATCAGGTCTGATAATTTATTTTCTTTAACTACAGTCACCACGGTACCATATGGTTTCTCCTATGCAAATATTCCTCCTTAACGTCGGTCGAATGACTGGGGTAGGCGGAGCCTAGGAGGGATCATGTGACCAGCTTTGCTGGGCTCTTTGCCATTTCCTGTTGGGGAAGAGAATATCCCACAAGTAAGGATGACGCCGTGGACCGGACACACCGTTGGAGAAAGTAATTTATCAGGTAAACATAAATTCTGTTTTAAGTCACTTTTAAATTCACTTCTTTTCTTTTGTTCTCTTTTCATTGGCTCACTAGATGTCTTAAGCTAGCTCCAAGTAGTGCATTGCTGCTCTAGGGTTGCCTTTAACTATGTGTTTAACCAATTTGTCACATTTTTTTGTATGCAAGCAATAGTTCAATAATTAAAATGCTATGACACATAGCATTTTGATTTTGAACTTTAATATCCCATTAAGGATCACAAAAGAATGCCATGTTTCTTTTAATTGTTTTGGAACCTATGATGAGCTAATTATGACCTGTTTGTTCTGCCTGTTTATCTCTTGCAGTAACTTAACAGTCCAGAGGAAGCAAGAAGAGGCTAAACACGAAAGTCCAGTTGCCCAGGCCAGCGAAACCACAGAAGCTTCTGAGCACCAGAGCACCGGGAAGTCTCCTGTCGCGTCCCAGGGACCCGTGAAAGAAACCTTAGAAAGCGCATTACTTGCTCTTGACTCCGAAAAGTGAGCTTGATTCTGGGGATCTCTGCAAGCATTTGATTGTATAGGAGTTCAGCTCTTTATAACAGTCTGTTAGTGCTTAAATGTATTGGAGCTCACCTATTTATAGCAGTGCGTGATTAAATGTATAGGACAGGTATCTAGCTCATTGTATCAGGGGCCACTGGCCAAGTGTTCTCCCATGGGAGCCACTTGAACAGATCTCTGGAACTGAATATTCTAGACACTGGAAGTGACATTTACCCAAGTACTAGTGCATGCTGGGTGTTGTAGTTCACAATAGACATACACAGTGTATATTTATCTTGTGTACGCCAAGTGAAGTGATCTTTCTGGAACTGAATAAAAAGTGACATTAATCCAAGCAGTGCATAATAGGATTCTACACTGTACGCTTGTCTTTATATTTTTACGATGTAGACTAATAAGTCCCATCATGAAAGGGTTAAGCTATCCAAAGCAAATCCATTGTATAATTTAGAATAATTTGAAAAAATTTAAAGTGAAAGTAAACTTTGATGAATGAAAGCCCGCTTTTTTTTAAATACCATTAAAAACAGGGGCACTTTCATTCATCAAAGTTTAGAAAGCAGCCGTTTTGATTAAAAAATTACCTTTTGTTTTTTTCACAGCCAGAGCAGCTTCCCCCACATGGAGATCCTCTCTTCACACGTCATCAATGACTAATCCAGCTTCCTCCAATCACGGCATGGCCTCAGGCAATGACTACCCTGGGGGGAAAGCCGTGATTGGAGGAAGCTGGATAAGTCATTGATGACGTGGGAAGAGAGGATCTCCGGGTCGGGGAAGCTGCTCTGGCTGTGAAAAAAAACATAGGTAAGTTTCTCCAACATAGGTGTGTCCGGTCCACGGCGTCATCCTTACTTGTGGGATATTCTCTTCCCCAACAGGAAATGGCAAAGAGCCCAGCAAAGCTGGTCACATGATCCCTCCTAGGCTCCGCCTTCCCCAGTCATTCTCTTTGCCGTTGCACAGGCAACATCTCCACGGACATGGCTCAGAGTTTTTTGGTGTTTAAATGTAGTTTTTATTCTTCTATCAAGAGTTTGTTATTTTAAAATAGTGCTGGTATGTACTATTTACTCTGAAACAGAAAAGAGATGAAGATTTCTGTTTGTAAGAGGAAAATGATTTTAGCAACCGTTACTAAAATCGATGGCTGTTTCCACACAGGACTGTTGAGAGGAATTAACTTCAGTTGGGGGAAACAGTGAGCAGACTTTGGCTGCTTGAGGTATGACACATTTCTAACAAGACTTGGTAATGCTGGAAGCTGTCATTTTCCCTATGGGATCCGGTAAGCCATTTTCTTAATTTTCAATATAAGAATAAAAGGGCTTCACAAGGGCTTTAAAGACTGGTAGACATTTTTCTGGGCCAAAACGATTACTTTATAAGCATATTTAATGGTTTATAACTTTGGAGAGTTATTTTAATCTTGGGAATTTTATTAAAAAAACGGCAGGCACTGTATTGGACACCTTTTTCACTGGGGGCCTTTTCTAGTCATAGGCAGAGCCTCATTTTCGCGCCACTAATGCGCAGTTGTTTTTGAGAAGCAAGGCATGCAGATGCATGTGTGAGGAGCTCAGATCCACTGAAAAAGCTTATTGAAGGCGTCATTTGGTATCGTATTCCCCTCTGGGCTTGGTTGGGTCTCAGCAAAGCAGATACCAGGGACTGTATAGGGGTTAAATACTTTTAAGGCTTTATGACACTGTGGTGAAATTTTGGTAAATTTTGAACATTTCCTTCATACTTTTGCGTATATTCAGTAAAAAAGTGTGTTCAGTTTAAAATTTAAAGAGACAGTAACGGTTTTATTTTAAAACGTTTTTTGTGCTTTGTTATCAAGTTTATGCCTATTAACATGTCTGAACTATCAGATAGACGATGTTCTGTATGTTCGGAAGCCAAGGTTCCTCTCCATTTAAAAATATGTGATGAATGTGACAAACAAAGTAGGGACAATGATGCCACTGATAATAATGTTGCCCAAAATGATTCCTTAAGTGAGGGGAGTAAGCATGGTACTGCATCATCTCCTTCTATGTCTACACCAGTCTTGCCCACTCAGGAGGTCCCTAGTGAATCTAGTGCGCCAATCCTCCTTACTATGCAACAATTAACGGCTGTAATGGATAATTCTATTAAAAACATTTTAGCCAAAATGCCCACTTATCAGCGAAAGCGCGACTGCTCTGTTTTAGATACTGAAGAGCATGAGGACGCTGATGATAATGGTTCTGACATGCCCTTACACCAGTCTGAAGGGGCTAGAGAGGTTTTGTCTGAGGTAGAAATTTCAGATTCAGGAAAAATTTCTCAACAAGCTGAACCTGACGTTATTACATTTAAATTTAAATTGGAACATCTCCGCGCTCTGCTTAAGGAGGTGTTATCTACTCTGGATGATTGTGACAATTTGGTCATTCCAGAGAAATTATGTAAGATGGACAGGTTCCTAGAGGTCCCGGTGCCCCCCGAAGCTTTTCCTATACCCAAGCGGGTGGCGGACATTGTAAATAAAGAATGGGAAAGGCCCGGCATACCTTTTGCCCCTCCCCCTATATTTAAGAAATTATTTCCTATGGTCGACCCCAGGAAGGACTTATGGCAGACAGTCCCCAAGGTCGAGGGGGCGGTTTCTACTCTAAACAAACGCACCACTATCCCTATAGAAGATAGTTGTGCTTTCAAAGATCCTATGGATAAAAAATTAGAGGGTTTGCTTAAAAAGATGTTTGTTCAGCAAGGTTACCTTCTACAACCAATTTCATGCATTGTTCCTGTCACTACAGCAGCGTGTTTCTGGTTCGAGGAACTAGAAAAGTCGCTCAATCAAGCATCCTCTTATGAGGAGGTTATGGACAGAGTTCAAGCACTTAAGTTGGCTAACTCTTTTACCTTAGACGCTACTTTGCAATTAGCTAGATTAGCGGCGAAAAATTCAGGTTTTGCTATTGTGGCGCGCAGAGCGCTTTGGCTGAAGTCTTGGTCAGCGGATGTGTCCTCCAAGAACAGATTGCTTAACATCCCTTTCAAGGGGAAAACGCTGTTTGGCCCTGACTTGAAAGAGATTATTTCAGACATCACTGGGGGAAAGGGCCACGCCCTTCCTCAGGATAGGTCTTTTAAGGCTAAAAATAAAACAAATTTTCGTCCCTTTCGCAGAAACGGACCAGCCTCGAATTCTACATCCTCTAAGCAAGAGGGTAATTCTTCTCAAACCAAGCCAGCCTGGAGACCGATGCAAGGCTGGAACAAAGGTAAGCAGGCCAAGAAGCCCGCTACCGCTACCAAGACAGCATGAGATGCTGGCCCCCGATCCGGGACCGGATCTGGTGGGGGGCAGACTCTCTCTCTTCGCTCAGGCTTGGGCAAGAGATGTTCAGGATCCTTGGGCGCTAGAAATAGTTTCTCAAGGTTATCTCCTGGAATTCAAGGAACTACCCCCAAGGGGAAGGTTCCACAGGTCTCAATTGTCTTCAGACCAAATAAAAAGACAGGCATTCTTACATTGTGTAGAAGACCTGTTAAAAATGGGAGTGATTCATCCTGTTCCATTAGGAGAACAAGGGATGGGGTTTTACTCCAATCTGTTCATAGTTCCCAAAAAAGAGGGAACATTCAGGCCAATTTTGGATCTCAAGATCCTAAACAAATTTCTCAAGGTCCCATCGTTCAAGATGGAAACCATTCGGACAATTCTTCCTACCATCCAGGAAGGTCAATTCATGACCACGGTGGATTTAAAGGATGCGTATCTACATATTCCTATCCACAAGGAACATCATCGGTTCCTAAGATTCGCCTTTCTGGACAAGCATTACCAGTTTGTGGCACTTCCATTCGGACTAGCCACTGCTCCAAGAATTTTCACAAAGGTACTAGGGTCCCTTCTAGCGGTGCTAAGGCCAAGGGGCATTGCAGTAGTACCCTACTTGGACGACATACTGATTCAAGCGTCGTCTCTACCACAAGCAAAGGCTCATACGGACATTGTCCTAGCCTTTCTCAGATCTCACAGGTGGAAAGTGAACGTAGAAAAAAGTTCTCTATTCCCGTCAACAAGAGTTCCCTTCTTGGGAACAATAATAGACTCCTTGGAAATGAAGATTTTTCTGACAGAAGCCAGAAAATCAAAACTTCTAAGCTCTTGTCAAGTACTTCATTCTGTTCTTCTTCCTTCCATAGCGCAGTGCATGGAAGTAATAGGTTTGATGGTTGCGGCAATGGACATAGTTCCTTTTGCGCGAATTCATCTAAGACCATTACAACTGTGCATGCTCAGACAGTGGAATGGGGATTATACAGATTTGTCCCCGACGATCCAAGTAGATCAGAGGACCAGAGATTCACTCCGTTGGTGGCTGACCCTGGACAACCTGTCCCAAGGGATGAGCTTCAGAAGACCAGAGTGCGTCATTGTAACGACCGACGCCAGCCTGGTGGGCTGGGGCGCGGTCTGGAAACACCTGAAGGCTCAGGGTCTATGGTCTCGGGAAGAATCTCTTCTCCCGATAAACATTATGGAACTGAGAGCGATATTCAATGCTCTCAAGGCTTGGCCTCAACTAGCAAAGGCCAAATTCATAAGGTTTCAATCAGACAACATGACGACTGTTGCATATATCAACCATCAGGGGGGAACAAGGAGTTCCCTGGCGATGGAAGAAGTGACCAAAGTAATTCAATGGGCAGAGCTTCACTCCTGCCACTTGTCTGCAATCCACATCCCAGGAGTGGAAAATTGGGAAGCGGATTTTCTGAGTCGTCAGACATTTCATCCGGGGGAGTGGGAACTCCATCCGGAAATCTTTGCCCAAATAACTCAATTATGGGGCATTCCAGACATGGATCTGATGGCGTCTCGTCAGAACTTCAAGGTTCCTTGCTACGGGTCCAGATCCAGGGATCCCAAGGCGACTCTAGTAGATGCACTAGTAGCGCCCTGGACCTTCAACCTAGCTTATGTGTTCCCACCGTTTCCTCTCATTCCCAGGCTGGTAGCCAGGATCAATCAAGAGAGGGCTTCGGTGATCTTGATAGCTCCTGCGTGGCCACGCAGAACTTGGTATGCAGACCTGGTGAATATGTCATCGGCTCCACCATGGAAGCTACCTTTGAGACGGGACCTTCTTGTTCAAGGTCCGTTCGAACATCCGAATCTGGCATCACTCCAACTGACTGCTTGGAGATTGAACGCTTGATTTTATCAAAGCGTGGGTTCTCAGATTCTGTCATTGATACTCTTATTCAGGCTAGAAAGCCTGTAACTAGGAAAATTTACCATAAAGTATGGAAGAAATATATCTGTTGGTGCGAATCGAAAGGATTCCCATGGAACAGGGTAAAAATTCCTAAGATTCTATCCTTTCTACAAGAGGGTTTGGAGAAAGGATTATCTGCAAGTTCTTTGAAGGGACAGATTTCTGCTTTATCTGTTTTACTTCACAAGAAACTGGCGGCTGTGCCAGATGTTCAGGCTTTTGTTCAGGCTCTGGTTAGAATCAAGCCTGTTTACAAACCTTTGACTCCTCCTTGGAGTCTCAATTTAGTTCTTTCAGTTCTTCAAGGGGTTCCGTTTGAACCCTTACATTCCGTAGATATTAAGTTGTTATCTTGGAAAGTTTTATTTTTGGTTGCAATTTCTTCTGCTAGAAGAGTTTCAGAGTTATCTGCTCTGCAGTGTTCTCCTCCTTATCTGGTGTTCCATGCAGATAAGGTGGTTTTGCGTACTAAACCTGGTTTTCTTCCGAAAGTTGTTTCTAATAAAAATATTAACCAGGAGATAGTGGTGCCTTCTTTGTGTCCGAATCCAGTTTCAAAGAAGGAACGTTTGTTGCACAATTTGGATGTAGTTCGTGCTCTAAAATTCTATTTAGAGGCTACAAAGGATTTCAGACAAACATCTTCCTTGTTTGTTGTTTATTCTGGTAAAAGGAGAGGTCAAAAAGCAACTTCTACCTCTCTCTCTTTTTGGCTTAAAAGCATCATCAGATTGGCTTATGAGACTGCCGGACGGCAGCCTCCTGAAAGAATCACAGCTCATTCCACTAGGGCTGTGGCTTCCACATGGGCCTTCAAGAACGAGGCTTCTGTTGATCAGATATGTAAGGCAGCGACTTGGTCTTCACTGCACACTTTTACCAAATTTTACAAATTTGATACTTTGCTTCTTCTGAGGCTATTTTTGGGAGAAAGGTTTTGCAAGCCGTGGTGCCTTCCATCTAGGTGACCTGATTTGCTCCCTCCCATCATCCGTGTCCTAAAGCTTTGGTATTGGTTCCCACAAGTAAGGATGACGCCGTGGACCGGACACACCTATGTTGGAGAAAACAGAATTTATGTTTACCTGATAAATTACTTTCTCCAACGGTGTGTCCGGTCCACGGCCCGCCCTGGTTTTTTAATCAGGTCTGATGATTTAATTTCTCTAACTACAGTCACCACGGTATCATATGATTTCTCCTATGCAAATATTCCTCCTTTACGTCGGTCGAATGACTGGGGAAGGCGGAGCCTAGGAGGGATCATGTGACCAGCTTTGCTGGGCTCTTTGCCATTTCCTGTTGGGGAAGAGAATATCCCACAAGTAAGGATGACGCCGTGGACCGGACACACCGTTGGAGAAAGTAATTTATCAGGTAAACATAAATTCTGCTTTTTAATCAAACCGGCTGCTTTGTAAACTTTAATGAATGAAAGTGCCCCTGTTTTTAATAGTATTTAAAAAAAAAAAAAAAAAAAAAAAAAAGGGCTTTCATTCATCAGAGTTTACTTTCACTTTAATGATAATTTATGCAACAAACAGCTACGTTGTTAAATTTTCTGTTTCTGTTTTGTTATAGAATAACGTATCGGCCAAGTCTTAATGTTTTTATCACACATTTATATCCTTTTTACTGCACCATTTGCCCTTATTGGAGGAGCCAATCTTGGCTTTAGTCCACAGACAATTTGCTGCTCCTGAGCCTACCTAAGTATTCTTTTCAGTAAAGGATTGCAAGAGAACAAAGCAAATTAGATGATATAAATAAATTGGAGTGTTATTTAAGCTCATGCGCTCTATCTAAATGAGAAAATAAAGTTTTGTTTTCATATCCCTTTTAAGCCAATCTGCGATATATATGTAGCAGGGTTAGCCTTTACAGGTGCATTTCATTTGAGAAGTAAAAATTCTTAAATTTTCAGAGCTAACTTTTATGAAAAGGGGGCAAAATAGATCATGAAAATTATATTAAGTAATTATTGTACATTTCTAAACATTTTATATAAAAATCTTATGGTGTTTACTGACCCGTTTCTGCTCAACCAGAAGTTTTGCCAGTGACGCTACTAATCGCCTTCCCTCCATGAACAGGGGCAGGCGAGTGTGAGCATTGTGGCTTATGTGTAAGTTTCTTTCATGTAATTGGCAAGGGTCCATGAGCTAGTGACGTATGGGATATTCAATCCTACCAGGAGGGGCAAAGTTTCCCAAACCTCAAAATGCCTACAAATACACCCCTCACCACACCCACAATTTAGTTTTACAAACTTTGCCTCCTATGGAGGTGGTGAAGTAAGTTTGTGCTAAGATTTCTACGTTTGACATGCACTTCTCAGCATTTTGAAGCCCAATTCCTATCAGAGTACAGCGAATGTCAGAAGGTCGTGGAGAGTATCACCTATTGAATGCAATGATTTTCCTAACGGGGTTCTTTTTCTTAGGTTCTCTGTTATCGGTCGTAGAGATTCATCTCCTACCTCCCTTTTCAGATCGACGATATACTCTCATATACCATTACCTCTACTGATAACTGTTCCAGTACTAGTTTGACTATCTGCTATAAGTGGATGGGTGTCTTTTGGTAAGTATGTTTTCATTACTTAAGACACTCTCAGCTATGGTTTGGCACTTTATGCATTTATATAAAGTTCTAAATATATGTATTGTACTTATATTTGCCATGAGTCAGGTTCATGTATTTCCTTTTTGCAGACTGTCCGTTTCATATTGGGGGAAAGTTAATATTAAGAAATATTTTTCTTACCTGGGGTTTAGTCTTGTTTTCAATTGACTACTTTGTTTCAAATTATGGGCTGACTTAGGCTCGTGGGTGCGCCAAATGCTACACTTTATTGCGTCATTCTTGTTGCAAGAATTTTTTGGTGCGAAAGGCACGTCCGTTGATGCAAGTTCATCATTTCCGCCGTCGTAATTGACACAGAGGTTTTCACACAGGGTTGCGTCGTTAGTGGCGCGAGTGTGTCATTTCCGGACATGGTTGACGCCAAAAAAAATTTCAGTTAGGTTGTGCATCATACTTGGCGCCAAACTTTTTTCATTATTTATTTTCCCCATTGCTTTTTACGTCTTGCCTTTTTCTATGTCAGAGGGCTATGCTATTTGCATTTTCTCCAACATAGGTGTGTCCGGTCCACGGCGTCATCCTTACTTGTGGGATATTCTCTTCCCCAACAGGAAATGGCAAAGAGCCCAGCAAAGCTGGTCACATGATCCCTCCTAGGCTCCGCCTACCCCAGTCATTCTCTTTGCCGTTGTACAGGCAACATCTCCACGGAGATGGCTTAGAGTTTTTTAGTGTTTAACTGTAGTTTTTATTATTCAATCAAGAGTTTGTTATTTTAAAATAGTGCTGGTATGTACTATTTACTCAGAAACAGAAAAGAGATGAAGATTTCTGTTTGTATGAGGAAAATGATTTTAGCACCGTAACTAAAATCCATGGCTGTTCCACACAGGACTGTTGAGAGCAATTAACTTCAGTTGGGGGAACAGTGTGCAGTCTCTTACTGCTTGAGGTATGACACATTCTAACAAGACGATGTAATGCTGGAAGCTGTCATTTTCCCTATGGGATCCGGTAAGCCATGTTTATTAAGATAGTAAATAAGGGCTTCACAAGGGCTTATTAAGACTGTAGACTTTTTCTGGGCTAAATCGATTCATTATTAACACATATTTAGCCTTGAGGAATCATTTATTCTGGGTATTTTGATATGATTATATCGGCAGGCACTGTTTTTGACACCTTATTCTTTAGGGGCTTTCCCTAATCATAGTCAGAGCCTCATTTTCGCGCCGGTATGGCGCACTTGTTTTTGAGGACAGCATGGCATGCAGCTGCATGTGTGTGGAGCTCTGATACATAGAAAAGTCTTTCTGAAGGCATCATTTGGTATCGTATTCCCCTTTGGGCTTGGTTGGGTCTCAGCAAAGCAGATTCCAGGGACTGTAAAGGGGTTAAATATAAAAACGGCTCCGGTTCCGTTATTTTAAGGGTTAAAGCTTCCAAATTTGGTGTGCAATACTTTTAAGGCTTTAAGACACTGTGGTGAAATTTTGGTGAATTTTGAACAATTCCTTCATACTTTTTCGCAATTGCAGTAATAAAGTGTGTTTAGTTTAAAATTTAAAGTGACAGTAACGGTTTTATTTTAAAACGTTTTTTGTGCTTTGTTATCAAGTTTATGCCTGTTTAACATGTCTGAACTACCAGATAGATTGTGTTCTGACTGTGGGGAAACCAAGGTTCCTTCTCATTTAACTATATGTATTTTATGTCATAAAAAATTTTAGTAAAAATGATGCCCAAGATGATTCCTCAAGTGAGGGGAGTAAGCATGGTACTGCATCATCCCCTCCTTCGTCTACACCAGTCTTGCCCATACAGGAGGCCCCTAGTACATCTAGTGCGCCAATACTCCTTACTATGCAACATTTAACGGCTGTAATGGATAATTCTATCAAAAACATTTTAGCCAATATGCCCACTTATCAGCGAAAGCGCGACTGCTCTGTTTTAGAAAATTCTGTAGAGCATGAGAACGCTGATGATATGGTTTCTGAAGGGCCCCTACACCAGTCTGAGGGGGCCAGGGAGGTTTTGTCTGAGGGAGAAATTTCAGATTCAGGAAACATTTCTCAACAAGCTGAACCTGATGTGATTACTTTTAAATTTAAGTTGGAACATCTCCGCGCTCTGCTTAAGGAGGTGTTATCCAATTTGGATGATTGTGATTATCTGGTCATTCCAGAACCACTATGTAAAATGGAAAAGTTCTTAGAGGCCCCGGGGCCCCCCGAAGCTTTTCCTATATCCAAGCGGGTGGCGTACATTGTTAGTAAAGAATGGGACAGGCCCGGTATACCTTTAGTACCTCCCCCCATATTTATAAAATTGTTTTCCTATAGTCGACCCCAGAAAGGACTGATGGCAGACAGTCCCCAAGGTCGAGGGGGCGGTTTCTACTCTACACAAGCGCGCCACTATACCCATAGAAGATAGTTGTGCTTTCCAAGATCCTATGGATAAAAAATTAGAAGGTCTGCTAAAGATATTTGTTCAGCAAGGTTCCCTTCTACAACCAATTGCATGCATTGTCCCTGTCACTGCAGCCGCGTGTTTCTAGTTTGATGAGCTAGGAAAGGCGATTATTAGTAATTCTTCTTCTTATGAGGAGATTATGGACAGAATTCGTGCTCTTAAATTGGCTAATTCTTTCACCCTAGACGCCACCTTGCAATTGGCTAGGTTAGCGGCGAAAAAATTCTGGGTTTGCTATTGTGGCGCAGAGCGCTTTGGTTAAAATCTTGGGCAGCGGATGCGTCTTCCAAGAACAAATTGCTTGACATTCCTTTCAAGGGGAAAACACTCTTTGGCCCTGACTTGAAAGAGATTATCTCTGATATCACTGGGGGCAAGGGCCACGCCCTTCCTCAGGATAGGTCTTTTCAAGACCAAAAATAAACCTAAGTTTCGTCCCTTTCGCAGAAACGGATCAGCCCCAAGGGCTACGTCCTCTAAGCAGGAAGGTAATACTTCTCAAGCCAATCCAGCCTGGAGACCTATGCAAGGCTGGAACAAAGGAAAGCAGGCCAGGAAACCTGCCACTGCTACCAAGACAGCATGAAATGCGGGCCCCCGATCCGGGACCGGATCTGGTGGGGGGCAGACTCTCTCTCTTCGCTCAGGCTGGGGCAAGAGATGTTCTGGATCCTTGGGCGCTAGAAATAGTCTCCCAAGGTTATTCTCTGGAGTTCAAGGGGCTTCCTCCAAGGGGGAGGTTCCACAGGTCTCAGTTGTCTTCAGACCACATAAGAAGACAGGCATTCTTACATTGGGTAGAAGACCTGCTAAAAATGGGAGTGATTCATCCTGTTCCATTAGGAGAACAAGGGATGGGGTTCTACTCCAATCTGTTCATAGTTCCCAAAAAAGAGGGAACGTTCAGACCAATCTTAGATCTCAAGATCTTGAACAAGTTTCTCAAGGTTCCATCGTTCAAGATGGAAACCATTCGAACACTTCTTCCTTCCATCCAGGAAGGTCAATTCATGACCAAGGTGGATTTCAAGGATGCGTATCTACATATTCCTATCCACAAGGAACATCATCGGTTCCTAAGGTTTGAATTCCTGGACAAGCATTTCCAGTTCGTGGCGTTTTCTTTCGGATTAGCCACTGCTCCTAGGATTTTCTCATAGGTACTAGGGTCCCTTCTGGCGGTGCTAAGACCAAGGGGCATTGCTGTAGTACCTTACTTGGACGACATTCTGATTCGAGCGTCGTCCCTTCCTCAAGTAAAGGCTCACACGGACATTGTCCTGGCCTTTCTCAGATCTCACGGATGGAAAGTGAACGTGGAAAAGAGTTCTCTATCTCCGTCAACGAGGGTTCCCTTCTTGGGAACTATAATAGACTCC
Organism: Bombina bombina; assembly: GCF_027579735.1. NCBI lineage: Eukaryota > Metazoa > Chordata > Amphibia > Anura > Bombinatoridae > Bombina > Bombina bombina. The sequence goes on along the minus strand of NC_069510.1, from coordinate 27,231,191 downwards.
TTAGAAATGAGGATTTTTCTGACAGAAGCCAGAAAAACAAAACTTCTAGACTCTTGTCGGATACTTCATTCCGTTCCTCTTCCTTCCATAGCGCAGTGCATGGAAGTGATAGGTTTGATGGTAGCGGCAATGGACATAGTTCCTTTTGTGCGCATTCATCAAAGACCATTACAACTGTTCATGCTCAGTCAGTGGAATGGGGACTATTCAGACTTGTCTCCGAAGATACAAGTAAATCAGAGGACCAGAGACTCATTCCGTTGGTGGCTGTCCCTGGACAACCTGTCACAAGGGATGACCTTCCGCAGACCAGAGTGGGTCATTGTCACGACCGACGCCAGTCTGATGGGCTGGGGCGCGGTCTGGGGATCCCTGAAAGCTCAGGGTCTTTGGTCTCGGGTAGAATCTCTTCTACCGATAAATATTCTGGAACTGAGAGCGATATTCAATGCTCTCAAAGCTTGGCCTCAGCTAGCGAGGGCAAAGTTCATACATCAACCATCAGGGAGGAACAAGGAGTTCCCTAGCGATGGAAGAAGTGACCAAAATCATTCTATGGGCGGAGTCTCACTCCTGCCACCTGTCTGCTATCCACATCCCAGGAGTGGAAAATTGGGAAGCGGATTTTCTGAGTCGTCAGACATTGCATCCGGGGGAGTGGGAACTCCATCCGGAAATCTTTGCCCAAGTCACTCAACCGTGGGGCATTCCAGACATGGATCTGATGGCCTCTCGTCAGAACTTCAGAGTTCCTTACTACGGGTACAGATCCAGGGATCCCAAGGCGGCTCTAGTGGATGCACTAGTAGCACCTTGGACCTTCAAACTAGCTTATGTGTTCCCGCCGTTTCCTCTCATCCCCAGGCTGGTAGCCAGGATCAATCAGGAGAGGGCGTCGGTGATTTTGATAGCTCCTGCGTGGCCACGCAGGGCTTGGTATGCAGATCTGGTGAATATGTCATCGGCTCCACCATGGAAGCTACCTTTGAGACGAGACCTTCTTGTTCTAGGTCCGTTCGACCCACTCCAGCTGACTGCTTGGAGATTGAACGCTTGATCTTATCAAAGCGAGGGTTCTCAGATTCTGTTATTAATACTCTTGTTCAGGCCTGAAAGCCTGTAACCAGAAAAATTACCACATAATTTGGTATATCTGTTGGTGTGAATCTGCAGGATTCCCTTGGGACAAGGTTAAGATTCCTAAGAGTCTATCCTTCCTTCGAGAAGGATTGGAAAAAGGATTATCTGCAAGTTCCTTGATGGGACAGATTTCTGCCTTGTCTGTGTTACTTCACAAAAAGCTGGCAGCTGTGCCAGATGTTCTAGCCTTTGTTCAGGCTCTGGTTAGAATCAAGCCTGTTTACAAAATTTTGACTCCTCCTTGGAGTCTCAACCTAGTTCTTTCAGTTCTTCAGGGGGTTCCGTTTGAACCCTTACATTCCGTTGATATTAAGTTATTATCTTGGAAAGTTTTGTTTTTGGTTGCAATTTCTTCTGCTAGAAGAGTTTCAGAATTATCTGCTCTGCAGTGTTCTTCTCCTTATCTGGTGTTCCATGCAGATAAGGTGGTTTTGCGTACTAAACCTGGTTTTCTTCCAAAAGTTGTTTCTAACAAAAACATTAACCAGGAGATAGTTGTGCCTTCTTTGTGTCCTAATCCAGTTTCAAAGAAGGAACGTTTGTTGCACAACTTGGATGTAGTTCGTGCTCTCAAATTTTACTTAGCAGCTACTAAGGATTTCAGACAAACTTTGTCTTTGTTTGTTGTTTATTCTGGTAAACGGAGAGGTCAAAAAGCAACTTCTACCTCTCTCTCCTTCTGGATTAAAAGCATTATCCGATTGGCTTATGAGACTGCCGGACGGCAGCCTCCTGAAAGAATCACAGCTCACTCCACTAGGGCTGTGGCTTCCACATGGGCCTTCAAGAACGAGGCTTCTGTTGATCAGATATGTAAGGCAGCGACTTGGTCTTCACTGCACACTTTTTCTAAATTTTACAAATTTGATACTTTTGCTTCTTCTGAGGCTATTTTTGGGAGAAAGGTTTTGCAAGCCGTGGTGCCTTCCATTTAGGTGACCTGATTTGCTCCCTCCCTTCATCCGTGTCCTAAAGCTTTGGTATTGGTTCCCACAAGTAAGGATGACGCCGTGGACCGGACACACCTATGTTGGAGAAAAAAGAATTTATGTTTACCAGATAAATTACTTTCTCCAACGGTGTGTCCGGTCCACGGCCCGCCCTGGTTTTTTTTAATCAGGTCTGATAATTTATTTTCTTTAACTACAGTCACCACGGTAACATATGGTTTCTCCTATGCAAATATTCCTCCTTAACGTCGGTCGAATGACTGGGGTAGGCGGAGCCTAGGAGGGATCATGTGACCAGCTTTGCTGGGCTCTTTGCCATTTCCTGTTGGGGAAGAGAATATCCCACAAGTAAGGATGACGCCGTGGACCGGACACACCGTTGGAGAAAGTAATTTATCAGGTAAACATAAATTCTGTTTTTTCCCATTCCTGAAACTATCATATAAGGAAATTGATAATTTTGCTTTATATGTTGTTTTTTCTTTTACATTTTGCAAGATGTCTCAATCTGATCCTGCCTCAGAAGTATCTGTTGGAACTTTGCTGCCTGACATCGGTTCTACCAAAGCTAAGTTCATTTGTTGTAAAATTGTGGAGATTATATCTCCTAATGTCATTTGTATTAGTTGTCATGATAAACTTTTACATGCAGATAGTGTGTTCATCAGTAATAGTACATTGCGGGTTGCAGTTCCTTCAACTTCTAATGTACATGATATACCTATGAATTTTAAAGAATTTGTTACGGATTCTATTCAGAAGGCTTTGTCTGCATTTCCACCTTCTAATAAGTGTAAGAGGTCTTTTAAAACTTCTCATAAAGTTGATGAATTTTCAAATGACCGACAACATAATGAATTATCAACCTCTGATGAGGATCTATCTGATTCAGAAGATCCTTCCTCAGATATTGACACTGACAAATCTACTTATTTATTTAAAATGGAGTATATGCTTTCTTTGTTAAAAGAAGTGGTTAATTACTTTGGATATTGAGGAAGCTAGTCCTCTTGATATTAAAACCAGTAAACGTTTAAATTCTGTTTTTAAACCTCCTGTGGTTATTCCAGAGGTTTTTCCTATTCCTGATGCTATTTCTGATATGATTTCTAAGGAATGGAATAAGCCGGGTACTCCTTTTAATCCTTCTGCAAGGTTTAAAAAATTGTATCCTTTACCATCAATTTCAATAGAGTTTTGGAAAAAGACCCCAAAGTTGATGGGGCTATTTCTACTCTTGTTAAACCAACCACTATTCCTATGGAAGATAGTACTTGCTTTAAAGATCCTTTAGATAGGAAGCTTGAATCTTATCTAAGGAAAGCCTATTTATATTCAGGTCATCTTCTTAGGCCTGCAATTTCTTTGGCTGATGTTGCAGCTGCTTCAACTTTTTGGTTGGAGAATTTAGCGCAACAAGAATTGGATTCTGACTTATATAGCATTGTTCGTTTACTGCAACATGCTAATCATTTTATTTGTGATGCTATTTTTGATATTATCAAAATTGATGTTAGATCCATGTCTTTAGCTATTTTAGCTAGAAGAGCTTTGTGGCTTAAATCTTGGAATGCTGATATGACATCTAAGTCTAGATTACTATCTCTTTCTTTCCAAGGTAATACTTTATTTGGTTCTTAGTTAGATTCTATTATTTCAACTGCTACTGGGGGGGAAGGGAGTTTTTTGCCTCAGGATAAAAAACCTAAGGGTAAATCTAAGGCTTCGAATCGTTTTCGTTCCTTTCGTCAAAATAAGGAACAAAAACTTAATCCTTCCCCCAAGGAAACGGTTTCCAATTGGAAGCCTTGGAATAAATCCAAGCCTTTTAAGAAACCAAAGTCAGCCCCTATGTCCGCATGAAGGTGCCGCCCTCATTCCAGCTCAGCTGGTAGGGGGCAGATTAAGATTTTTCAAGGATGAATTGTAAGTTCCCACGGGAATAGGGCCCTCAATTCCCCCTGTATTTGTCTGTAAAATTTTGTGTCTTATCGTATTGTTTCTCCACTATTATCCTTGTACCCATGGGCAGCGCTGCGGAATCTGTCAGCGCTTTATAAATAAAGAATAATAATAATAATAATATTCCGATTCATCCAGCACATTATCAGTTCCTGAGATTCTCTTTTCTAGACAAGCATTACCAATTTGTTGCTCTTCCATTTGGCTAGCAACAGCTCCAAAAATCTTTTCAAAGGTTCTGGGTGCTCTACTCTCTGTAATCAGAGAACAGGGTATTGCAGTATTTCCTTATTTGGAGGATATCTTGGTACTAGCTCAGTCTTTAGTCTTCATTGGCTATGTGCATGGAAGTTTTAGGCCTCATGACTGCAGCATCGGACGCGATTCCTTTTGCTCGTTTTCACATGAGACCCCTCTCCAGCTTTGTATGCTGAATCAATGGTGCCGGGATTATACAGAGATATCACAATTAATATCTTTAATTCCCAATGTTCAACACTCTCTGACGTGGTGGTTAAATAACCAGCATTTAGTTCAAGAGGCCTCTTTTGTTTGGCCAACCTGGACTGTGATCACCACAGATGCGAGTATTTCAGGTTGGGGAGCTGTCTGGGGATCTCTGACAGCACAAGGGATTTGGAAATCTCAAGAGGCGAGATTACCAATGAATATTTTAGAACTTTGTGCAATTCTCAGAGCTCTTCAGTTTTGGCCTCTGTTGAAGAGAGAATTGTTAATTTGTTTTCAGACAGACAATATCACAACGGTGGCATATTTCAATCATCAGGGTGGGACTCACAGTCCCCAAGCTATGAAAGAAGTATCTTGGATACTTGTTTGGGCGGAATCCAGCTCCTGTCTAATTTCTGTGGTTCATATCCCAGGTGTAGATAATTGGGAGGCGGATTATCTCAGTCGTCAGACTTTACATCCAGGGGAGTGGTCTCTCCATCCGGATGTGTTTTGTCAGATTGTTCAGATGTGGGGTCTTCCAGAAATAGATCTGATGGCTTCTCATCTAAACAAGAAACTTCCCAGATACCTTTCCAGGTCCAGGGATTCTCAGGCGGAAGCAGTGGATGCGCGGACACTTCCTTGGTGTTATCAACCTACTTATATCTTCCCGCTTCTAGTTCTTCTTCCAAGTGTGATCTCCAAAATCATCATGGAGCAATCATTTGTGTTGCTGGTGGCTCCAGCATGGCCCCACAGGTTTTGGTATGTGGATCTTATTCGGATGTCCAGTTGCCAACCTTGGCCACTTCAGTTAAGGCCGGACCTACTGTCTCAAGGTCTATTTTTCCATCAGGATCTCAAATCATTAAATTTGAAGGTATGGAAATTGAATGCTTAGTACTAAGTCATAGCGGTTTCTCTGATTCAGTGATTAATACTTTGTTACAAGCTCGTAAATCTGTCTCTAGGAAGATTTATTATTGAGTTTGGAAGACTTACATTTCATGGTGTTCTTCTCATAAATTCTCTTGGCATTCTTTTAGGATTCCTAGAATTTTACAGTTTCTCCAGGATGGTTTGGATAGGGGTTTGTCTGCAAGTTCCTTGAAGGGACAAATCTCTGCTCTTTCTGTTTTATTTCACAGAAAGATGGCTAATCTTCCTGATATTCACTATTTTGTACAGGCTTTAGTTTGTATTAAGCCTGTCATTAAATCATTTTCTCCTCCTTGGAGTCTTAATTTGGTTTTGGGGGCGTTACAGGCTCCTCCATTTGAGCCTATGCACTCTTTGGACATTAAACTGCTTTCTTGGAAAGTGTTGTTCCTTTTGACCATCTCTTCTGCTAGAAGAGTTTCTGAAATTTCTGCTCTTTCTTGTGAATCTCCTTTACTGATTTTTCATCAGGATAAGGCGGTTTTGCGGACTTCATTTAAGTTCTTACCTAAGGTTGTAAATTCTAACAACATTAGTAGAGAAATTGTTGTCTCTTCCTTGTGTCCTAATCCTAATAATTCTTTGGAAAGATCCTTACATTCTTTGGATGTGGTAAGGGCTTTGAAATATTATGTTGAAGGTAATAAAGATTTCAGGACGACTTCTAGTCTATTTGTTATATTTTATGGTCATAGGAAAGGTCAGAAGGCCTCTGCTATTTCCTTGGCTTCTTGGTTAAAGCTTTTGATTCTTCAAGCTTATTTGGAGTCGGGGTCAGGCCCCGCCTCAGAGAATTACAGCTCATTCTACTAGATCAGTCTCCACTTTGTGGGCTTTTAAGAATGAAGCTTCAGTTGATCAGATTTGCAAAGCAGCGACTTGGTCCTCTTTGCATACATTTAATAAATTCTACCGTTTTTATGTATTTGCTTCTTCAGAAGCAGTTTTTGGTTGAAAAGTTCTTCAGTCAGCTGTTTCAGTTTGATTCTTCTGCTGATCTTTTAAGTTTTTCTTTTCTTCATGAGAATAACTTATATTTTGTGTTGTGGATTTATTTTTCAGCATATGGCTGTTGTTTATTTTTATCCCTCCCTCTCTAGTGACTCTTGTGTGGAGTTCCACATCTTGGGTATTGTTATCCCATACGTCACTAGCTCATGGAGTCTTGCCAATTGCATTAATTAATTAAGAACTTACCTGATAAATTAATTTCTTTCATATTGGCAAGAGTCCATGAGGCCCACCCCTTTTTTATGGTGGTTATGATTTTTTTTGTATAAAGCACAATTATTTCCAGATTCCTTTGTTGATGCTTTTTACTCCTTTCTTTTTCACCCCACTACTTGGCTATTCGTTAAAACTGAATTGTGGGTGTGGTGAGGGGTGTATTTGTAGGTATTTTGAGGTTTGGGAAACTTTGCCCCTCCTGGTAGGAATGTATATCCCATACGTCACTAGCTCATGGACTCTTGCCAATATGAAAGAAATTAATTTATCAGGTAAGTTCTTACATAAATTATGTTTTTTCTTTGATGACATTTTTGCAAACACCTAAATATTGGAACGCTCCTGTGTTTGCATGTGTTCTGGGAGTTGTGAGCTCATGTATTAGCTGTGATGTTTCTGGGTACAGCTGGGTTGGATAAGATAAGCATGCAATTAGCCTTTGCCCATGGGCGCCAGCTTTGAGACTCAGGCCCTCTCTCTTGTTGGACACGTTTCACATACACTCTCAGATGTCTAATACAATATTTCTCATTCCACTTTTACAGACCCAAAAAACTGCGCTTCCATCCAAAGCAGCTGTACTTTTCTGCTCGGCAAGGGGAACTGCAAAAGGTCCTAATGATGCTAGGTAAGCAGTCATAGCAGAGCCTGCTGGGACATAAAGACATTGGGGGTCTTGTTGATGGTACTTAGTGAGAGCTGCTTAGCTTGTGTTTGAATGGGAAACCGTTTTAAATGAAAGAGGCTTTTTAATATTTTTCCAGTAGGTTAAAATAAATTATAATATCCAGATTTGCATAAAGTGTCAGTAGATATGGGAATTCATAAGTCTGCAAAGGATACGTAAGAATTGCTGATGCGCACAGAATATAATTTCCTAATAAGGTCACTGCAGCTGCACCTTAAATAAAAGGGAATTTAAAATGTGCTATGTAATTTTTTTCTCCCTGTGGTTCTGTGCTTGTAGCTGTCTAGCCAGCACACCTAGGGATGTGACTGTCTGTATTTTTGAGATAACAAGCTAATTCAGGGAGCCCTTTAGCATTGGATGATAGTAATCTTGTGTGGTGCCCAGTACTGGTCATGCTTAACTGGTGAAAGCTTAGAAAACCCGTATATGAACGTGACTACAGAGGATACACTGAAATTAATGCTCTGCCTAAGAGGAGCTCTGCAGTGATTCTGATAATAGATAGATTAAATGATTATGTAAAGGGATATTAAAATATATATTTATAAAATATCAAACGTGAAGATAAAGACCAGTATTAGCTGATACTGTGAAGGTTCTGATGAATTCTGAACACTAAAATGATTTCATTTATTTCAAGTCATTAGGAGCGATTTATATTGGCAAGTGAGCTCTGCATTGTAAGATATCTGCTTACAATATAATTTTAAAAGGTGTCATTTTTGTTTAATAAAGAGTTAATCCCCCCGCCCCACAATTTTTTATGTTTCTCCTTGAATGCAGAGACATTTCCATAACATAGTAGATCCTGTTTGAACGCACTAAATTATTTTTAATGCTTTAATTTAGTTGAGGAAAACTCAGTCAGTAAGGTTGATAGATTGTTTGGACATAGTACAGAAATATAAAAAAAACTGCCTCTAAATGTGCCACTGTATAGATGACAATATATGTAATGTTTTAAACTTGACTTGGGGACATGATAGTGTCCCCTGAAGGAAGAGCTGTGCGTCTGTGCTGAAGACAGCACAAATCGTCTAAATACAACCGAGCAGTGCTGACATTACTGTCGATTGTATTTATTTCTCTTATTCAGGTTATAGAGACTCCTGCTGGATTATCAGATGACATTTTCAATGACAAATTGTTAGTATAGGTATTTTTTCTCCCTAGTTATACTGACGCAGACAGTTTTTTGGAAGAGACAAATTTGATTGATGCTTTTAGAAATCCTACAATTACGTAAATTTATCATTTATTATATTATTTCACAGTTAATCAAAACAGTTGATCCAAAAGTCTTAGTCACATTTTTGTTAAGGTGATCTCGGTTTTGTTTCCACTATAAAATAAATAATTCTATCGAGCACGAACATTTTAAATGAAAAGTGTTCACATTAAAGTAATTTATACGGATATTGAAACTAACTGTAAATGCAAAATTTCCTTCCATAAGGCAGGGAGAGTCCTCAACTTCATCCCTTACTGTTGGGAAAATACAATACCTGGCTACCAGGAGGAGGCAAAGACACCCCAGCCAAAGGCTTAAATATCCCTCCCACTTCCCCTATCCCCCAGTCATTTTTTGCCTTTCGTCACTATAGGAGGTGGCAGAGAAGTGTCAGAAGATTCGGATAGTCCTGTAATGGGTATGTTCCCTTCAAAGAAAGGACTGGAGTTTTAATTAGTCATGTGCCTGTTCCACAGCATGGATCCTGGAGGTAAGATCATTTTATAAATATATTGCTATACAGGGTCACAGTGTGGCTCCTTTATGCCTCAATAGGATCAAGGGTTAATATCTCCTTCAGGGAGATTATTTGAACAGCAAAGGGGTTATTTATAACTGCTTTTATGTGAGAGTTTTTTGGGCTCATAGACTGTGTGCTTTTGGCTTGGAATAAACAGGTTTCTCTTTCATTTTGGTGTGTTGCGCAGCTCTTAATAGCTTGGCGCCTTTTTCATAGCAGGGGAAGTCCTGTCCTATGCACTACGTGACCGGTTGTGGTCTTTTTGTTTTTCCTACGATCTTGCTCCGAACATCGCTCCTAGGAGAGAGTTTTCTCAGTTAGCTGTCTGGGTCTAGGATTAGGATTATAAGGGTGCTTCAAGTGTTTAGTTTTTGTCTTTCCTTCTGTGAATATATTCTAGCTATGGAGGACTCTGATATTACATTAGAAGGTTCCGTTCCTTCTGTACTAATTAATAATTCCTGTTTATATTGTGAGGAGGCCGTGGTTTGCCCGCCTGCTCAATTTTGTTCCATTTGCCTAAGGGAGACAAGCCTGCTAATATTCATAGCTATATTAGCCCCTCTGAGCCGTCTACCTCTCAGAAATCTGGATCGCGAGAGATTACTACCCTTTATACCCTACCCGCTCCACATGCAGTTCCCCGCAGCACAACTAATCTTCCTTCTGGAGTTTTTTTTTTTCCTGCAGACTTTACTGAGCAGTTACAATCGGCAGTGTCTGCGGCACTGAGTGCCTTACCTCACTCTAACAAACGCAAGAGAAAGGTTAAAGATAGTTCTCCTGACTTAGTCTACTAAATATTTGCTGGATTTAGCTATTATGTCCCAGATATCTGAGGATGAGTTAACCTCTAGCTTCAGAGGGTGAACTTTCAGAGTCTGAGTCTTCAGTTTCTAAACCTTCTTCGGTGGAGGAACCCTCCTTTAGATTTAAAATAGAGTATCTGCATTTTTTATTAAAGGAGTTTCTGTCTAAGCTAGAGATTCCAGAGGCTACTCTCTCTGAGGAACCTAAGTTCCCTAAATTAGGGTTTATGAAGACAGGAAGGTCCCTCTGACTTTTTTTTGTGCCACTTAAGATGGCGAACATTATTAGTAACAAATGGGAAAGAATAGGAACTTATTTTTCCCCCTCGTCTAATTTAAAAAAATTATTCCCGGTCCCTGACTCTCAATTAGGTTTGTGGGGTTCCATCCCTAAGGTGGATGGCACTATTTCTACGCTGGCTAAGCATACTACTATACCCCTGGAGGATAGTTCCTCTTTCAGAGACGCTATGGATAAGAAAATGGAAACCTTTCTAAGGAAAATGTTTAAACATATGGCGTTTTTATTTCAACTGGCGGAAGCTGTAGCCACGGTTGCTGGAGCAGCTACCTACTCGTGCAACACTGTCGGAGCTCATTGAGGTGGAGACTCCCCTTGAGGATATTCAGGAGATAATTAAGGTTCTGAGAATTGCTAACTCCTTCGTCTGTGACGCGAATATGCAGATTATTCGCCTAAATGCAAAGGCTTCTGGCTTTGCGGTGCTAGCACATCACACTCTCTGGTTGAAGTCTTGGTCTGTGGATATGACTTCTAAATCCAGACTCCTATCTCTTTCTTTCAAGGGGAAGATTTTATTCGGTCCAGAGTTGGACTCCATTATTTCTACGGTTACCGGAGGGAAGGGTGCCTTTCTACCGCATGACAAGAAAAATAGGCCTAAGGGACGGCAATTGTCTAATTTTCGTTCCTTTCGTTCTGACAAATCACAACAACAGCAATCCTCATCCAAGTCCGAGCAGCCCAAGGGGACTTGTAAGCCGGCTCAGTCCTGGAATAAGTCCAAAGAGACTAAGAAGCCCGCCGAGAACAAATCAGCATGAAGGTGCGGCCCCCGATCCGGGATCAAATCGAGTAGGGGACTGTCTCTCTTTTCAGACGCTTGGTTCCAGGATGTACAGGATCCTTGGGTCCTGGAGGTTGTAACTAAAGGATACAGGATAGGATTCAAGTCTCATCTGTCCAGGGGCAGATTCCTACTCTCCAGTCTGTCTACAAGACCAGAAAAGAGGGCTGCCTTCTTAGGTTGCGTACGGGATCTCTCCTTTTCTAGGAATAATTGTCCTGATACCTACAGCAGAAAAAGATTTGGGGTTTTATTCAAACCATTTCGTGGTTCCAAAGAAGGAGGGAACGTTTCGTCCATTTCTGGACCTAAAGTGCCTAAACAAGTTTCTGAGTGTTCCCTCTTTCAAGATGGAGACAATACGGTCAATCCTTCCTCTGGTTCAGGAAGGACAGTTTATGACCACCATAGACCTGAAGGATGCATACCTTCATGTCGTGATACACAGGGAACATTTCTTTCATGTAATTGGCAAGAGTCCATGAGCTAGTGACATATGGGATATACAATCCTACCAGGAGGGGCAAAGTTTCCCAAACCTCAAAATGCCTATAAATACACCCCTCACCACACCCACAATTCAGTTTTACAAACTTTGCCTCCTATGGAGGTGGTGAAGTAAGTTTGTGCTAAGATTTCAACGTTGATATGCGCTTCTCAGCATTGTTGAAGCCCGATTCCTCTCATAGTACAGCGAATATCAGAGGGACGTGAAGGGAGTATCACTTATTGAATACGATGATTTCCCTAACGGGGGTCTATTTCATGGGTTCTCTGTTATCGGTCGTAGAGATTCATCTCCTACCTCCCTTTTCAGATCGACGATATACTCTCAAATTACCATTACCTCTACTGATGACTGTTTCTGTACTGGTTTGGCTATCTGCTATATGTGGATGGGTGTCTTTTGGTAAGTATGTTTTTTATTACTTAAGGCACCCCAGCTATGGTTTGGCACTTTATGCATTTATATAAAGTTCTAAATATATGTATTGTACTTATATTTGCCATGAGTCAGGTTCATGTATTTCCTTCTGCAGACTGTCAGTTTCATATTTGGGGAATATAAACATCTTTTAAAAATGAAATTTATTTCTTACCTGGGGTTTAGTCTTTTTTTCAATTGACTACTTCTTACAAATTGCGGGCGGTATTAGGCCCGCGGGTGCGACAAATGCTAAACTTTATTGCGTCATTTTTTGGCGCGAAATGTTTTTTGGCGCGAAAGGGTACGTCTATGACACTAGTTCGTAATTTCCGGCGTCATACTTGACACCGAGACCTTTCACACGGTTGCGTCGTTAGTGACGCAAGTGTGTCATTTCCGGTTATTTTTTGGCGCCAAACTTTTTCATTATTTCAATACCCCATTGATGTTTGCCTCTTGATTTTTTTCTCTATCAGAAGGCTATGCTATTTGCATTTTTTCCCATTCCTGAAACTGTCATATAAGGAAATAGATAATTTTGCTTTATATGTTGTTTTTTCTCTTACATTTTGCAAGATGTCTCTCGCTTTGACCCTGCCTCAGAAGCTTCTGCTGGAACATTGCTGCTTGACATCGGTTCTACAAAAGCTAAGTGCATTTGTTGTAAAGTTGTAGAAATTATGTCACTGAATGTCATTTGATAAACTTTTACATTCAGATAATGTGTCCATCAGTAATAGTACATTGCCAGTTGCAGTTTCTTCAACTTCTAATGTGCATAATATACCTGTAAATTTTTAAAGAATTTGTTTCTCATTCTATTCTGAAGGCTTTGTCTGCTTTCCACCTTCAAATAAATGTAATAGGTCTTTTAAAACTTCTCATTTAGTTGATGAAATTTCAAATGACCAACAATATGATAATTTATCCTTTTCTGATGAGGATCTATATGATTCAGAACATCCTCCTCAGACATTGACACTGACAAATCTACTTATTTATTTAAAATAGAGTATATGCGTTCTTTATTAAAATAAGTGTTAATTACTTTGGATATTGAGGTAACCAGTCCTCTTGACGTTCAGTCTAATAAACGTTTAAATGCTGTTTTTAAACCTCCTGTGGTTTCTCCAGGAGTTTTTTTTCCTATTTCTGATATGATTCTAAGGAATGGAATAAGCCAGGTACTTCTTTTATTCCTTTTTTAAGGTTTAAAATATTGTACCCTTTTGCCAGCAAAATATATAGAGTTTTGGGAAAAGATCCCCAAAATTGATGGGGCTATTTCTACTCTTGCTAAACGTACTACTATTCCTTATCTAAGGAAGGCCTATTTATATTCAGGTCATCTTTTCAGACCTGCAATTTCTTTGGCTGATGTTGCGGCTGCATCAACTTTCTGGTTGGCGAATTTAGCGCAACAAGAATTGGATTCTGACGTATCTAGCATTATTTGCTTACTGCAACATGCTAATCATTTTATTTGTGATGTTAGATCCATGTCTTTAGCTATATTAGCTAGAAGAGCTTTGTGGCTTAAATCTTGGAATGCTGATATGTCATCTAATCTAGATTACTATCTCTTTCTTTCCAAGGTAATAATTTATTTCGTTCTCAGTTGGATTCTATTATTTCAACTGTTACTGGGGGTAAAGGAGTTTTTCTGCCTCAGGATAAAAAAACCTAAGGGTAAATCTAAGGCTCCCCCCAAAGAATCTGCCTCCAATTGGAAACCTTCCTCAAATTGGAATAAATCCAAGCCTTTTAGGAAACCAAAGTCAGCCCCCTAAGTCTGCATTAAGGTGCGGCCCTCATTCCAGCTCCACTGGTAGGGGGCAGATTAAGGTTTTTCAAGGATATTTGGATAAAATCTGTTCAAAATTAATAGATTCAGAGCATTGTCTCTCAAGGGTATCGAATAGGATTCAGAGTAAGACCTCCTGTGAGAAGATTTTTTCTCTCACATATCCCAGTAAAATCCAGTAAAAGCTCAGGCTTTCCTGAAGTGTGTTTCAGACCTGGAGTCTTCAGGGGTAATCATGCCAGTTCCTCTTCTGGAACAAGGTTTGGGGTTTTATTCAAATCTATTCATTGTCCTAAAGAAGGAAAATTTATTCAGACCAGTTCTGGATCTGAAAATTTTGAATCGTTATGTAAGAGTACCAACTTTCAAGATGGTGACTATAAGGACTATTCTGCCTTTTGTTCAGCGAGGACATTATATGTCTACGATAGACTTGCAGGATGCATACCTTCATATTCCGATTCATGCAGAAAATTTTCAGTTTCTGAGATTCTTTTTTCTAGACAAGCATTACCAATTTGTTGCTCTTCCGTTTGGCTTAGCAACCGCTCCAAGAATCTTTTTCAAAGGTTCTAGGTGTCCTACTCTCTGTATTCAGAGAACAGGGTATTGCAGTGTTTCCTTATTTGGAAGATATATTGGTACTAGCTCCATCTTTACGTACTGCAGAATCTCACAGAATCAACTAGAATTGTTTCTTCGGAAACATGGTTGGAAGATCAATTTACCAAAAAGTTTCTTGATTCCTCAGACAAAGGTCACCTTTTTAGGCTTCCAGATAGATTCAGTGTCCATGACTCTGTCTCTAACAGACAAGAGACGTTTAAAATTGGTTGCAGCCTGCCGGCACCTTCAGTCTCAGTCATTCCCTTCAGTGGCTATGTGCATGGAAGTTTAGGTCTCATGACTGCAGCATCGGACGCGATTCCCTTTGCTCATTTTCACATGAGACCTCTTCAGCTTTGTATGTTGAATCAATGGTGCAGGGATTATTCAAAGATATCTCAATTTAATATCCTTAAATCCCAATGTACGACAATCTCTGACATGGTGGATAGATCACCATCATTTAGTTCAAGGGGCTTCTTTTGTTTGGCCAACCTGGACTGTGATCACAACAGATGCAAGTTTTTCAGGTTGGGGAGCTGTTTGAGGATCTCTGACAACACAAGGGGTTTGGAAATCTCAAGAGGCGAGATTTCCAATACATATTTTAGAACTCCGTGCAATTCTCAGAGCTCTTCAGTTTTGGCCTCTGTTAAAGAGAGAACCGTTCATTTGTTTTCAGACAGACATTATCACAACAGTGGCATATGTCAATCATCAGAGTGGGACTCCCCAAGCTATGAAAGAAGTATCTCGAATACTTGTTTGGGCGGAATCCAGCTCCTGTCTAATCTCTGCGGTGCATATCCCAGGTGTAGACTATTGGGAAGCGGATTATCTCAACCCCTAGACTTTACATCCAGGGGAGTGGTTTCTCCATCCAGATGTTTTTTTTCTCAGATTGTTCGGATGTGGGGTCCTCCAGAGGTAGATCTCATGGCCTTTCATCTAAACAAGAAAACTTCCCAGATACCTGTCCAGGTCCAGGGATATTCAGGCGGAAGCAGTGGATGCGCTGACACTTCCTTGGTGTTATCATCCTGCTTATATCTTCCCGCCTTTAGATCTCCTTCTATGAGTGTGTTCCAAAATTATCATGGAACAATCATTTGTGTTGCTGGTAGTGCCAGCATGGCCACACAGGGTTTGGTATGCGGATCTGGTTCGGATGTCCAGTTGCCAGCCTTGGCCACTTCCGTTACGGCCAGACCTACTATCTCAAGGTCTATTTCTCCATCAGGATCTCAAATCATTACATTTGAAGGTATGGAAATTGAATGCTTAGTACTAAGTCATAGAGGTTTCTCTGACTCAGTGATTGATACTATGTTACAAGCTCGTAAATCAGTCTCTAGGAAGATTTATTATAGAGTTTGAAAGACTTACATTTCATGGTGTTCTTCTCATGAATTCTCCTGGCATTCTTTTAGAATTTCTAGAATTTTTACAGTTTTTTCAGGATGGTTTGGATAAGGGTTTGTCTGCAAGTTCCTTGAAAGGACAAATCTCCGCTCTTTTTGTTTTATTTCACAGAAAGATTGCTATACTTCCTGATATACACTGTTTTGTACAGGCTTTAGTTTGTATTAAGCCTGTCATTAAATCAATTTCTCCTCCTTGGAGTCTTAATTTGGTTCTGAAGGCTTTACAGGCTCCTCCATTTGAGCCTATGCATTCTTTGGACATTAAACTACTTTCTTGGAAAGTGTTGTTACTTTTGGCTATCTCTTCTGCTAGAAGAGTTTCTGAGCTATCTGCTCTTTCTTGTAAATCTCCTTTTCTGACTTTTCATCAGGATAAGGCGGTTTTGCGGACTTCATTTGAATTTTTCCTTAAGGTTGTGAATTCTAACAATATTAGTAGAGAACTTGTCCCTTCCTTGTGTCCTAATCCTAAGAATCCTTTGGAAAGATCCTTACATTCTTTGGATGTGGTGAGAGCTTTGAAATATTATGTTGAAACTACTTAAGATTTCAGGAAGACTTCTAGTCTATTTGTTATATTTTCTGGTCCTAGGAAAGGTCAGAAGGCCTCTATTTCCTTGGCCACATGGTTAAAGCTTTTGATTCTTCAAGCTTATTTGGAGTCGGGTCAAGCCCCACCTCAGAGAATTATAGCTCATTCTACTAGTTCAGTCTCCACTTCTTGGGTTTTTAAGAATGAAGCTTCAGTTGATTAGATTGGCAAAGCAGCGACTTGGTCCTCTTTGCATACATTTACTAAATTCTACCGTTTTTATGTATTTGCTCCTTCGGAAGCAGTTTTTGGTAGAAAAGTTCTTCAGGCAGCTGTTTCAGTTTGATTCTTCTGCTTTTGATTTAAGTTTTTTTCTTTCAAAAATGAAAATAAACATATTATTTGGGGTTGTGGATTAATTTTTTCAGCGGTATATGGCTGTTTTTATTTTATTCCCTCCCTCTCTAGTGACTCTTGAGTGGAAGACTCCACATCTTGGGTATTGATATCCCATATGTCACTAGCTCATGGACTCTTGCCAATTACATGAAAGAAGTCCATGAGGCCCACCCTTTTTTATGGTGGTTATGATTTTTTTGTATAAAGCACAATTATTTCCAAATTTCCTTTGTTGATGCTTTCTACTCCTTTCTTTATCACCCCACTGCTTGGCTATTAGTTAAACTGAATTGTGGGTGTGGTGAGGGGTGTATTTCTAGGCATTTTGAGGTTTGGGAAACTTTGCCCCTCCTGGTAGGATTGTATATCCCATATGTCACTAGCTCATGGACTCTTGCCAATATGAAAGAAATGAATTTATCAGGTAAGTTCTTACATAAATTATGTTTTTCAGTTCCTGAGGTTTGCTTTTCTGGACCAGCACTTCCAGTTCATAGCTCTTCCGTTTTGGCCTAGCTACTGCTCCAATGATGTTTTTGGAGCTCTTCTAGCCGTTGCCAGAGCACGAGGTATTGCAGTAGCGCCTTACCTGGACGATATCTTGGTACAGGCACCATCTTTTCATCTAGTGTCATCAGTTTATCAGATTCCAATCGGACAATATAACCTCAGTTGCCTACATCAACCATCAGGGGGGGAACGAGAAATCCCTTGGCGATTACAGAAGTATCTCAGATACTAGAGTGGGCAGACAGTCACAAATGTATGCTGTCAGCGATCCACATTCCGGGTGTGGATAACTGGGAAGCGGACTTCCTCAGCAGGCAATCCTTTCAACCAGTTTGCAGAGATATGCAGCGAGTTGGGGACGCTGGAGATAGATCTCATGGCATCCCGCCTCAATACCAAGCTACCCATGCGGAACTGATCAATGCCCTATCAGTACCATGGAGGTTTAGACTTATATCTTTTTCCTCCATTACCGCTTCTCCCTCATGGGGTGGCTCACATCAAGTAGAAGAGAACATCAGTGATTCTGATTTCTCCGTTGAGGCCGTGAAGGGCGTGGTTTGCGGATCTGGTGGGGATGTCCTCATCTCCTCAGTGGAGGTTACTGATACAGGGTCCCTTTGTTCATCAAAATCTAGATTCTCTGAGGCTGACTGCGTGGAGATTGAACGCTTATTCTTATCCAAGAGAGGGTTTTCTGAGAGTGTTATTGACACTGTGGTTCAAGCTCGTAAGCCAGTTACTCGTCGTATCTACCATAAAGTGTGGAGGATTTGTGAGGAGTGTGGCTTTTCCTGGCATAAGGTTAAGGTTGCCAGAATTTTAGCTTTTCTCCAGGATGGACTGGAGAAGGTTTTATCTGCTAGTTCCCTGAAGGGACAGATATCGGCCCTGTTGTGTTACTGCACAAAAGATTAGCTGAGCTTCCGGATGTGCAGTCCTTTGTTAAGGCTCTGGCTAGGATCAGACCTGTGTTTAGATCTGGGGCTTCCCCTTGGAGCCTCAATCTTGTTTTTAGTGTTTTGCAGCAGACTCCGTTTGAGCCTATGCATACTGCTGACATTAAATTGTTATCTTGGAAGGTTCTTTTTTCTTTCATGTAATTAGCAAGAGTCCATGAGCTAGTGACGTATGGGATATACATTCCTACCAGGAGGGGCAAAGTTTCCCAAACCTCAAAATGCCTATAAATACACCCCTCACTACACCCACAATTCAGTTTTACAAACTTTGCCTCCTATGGAGGTGGTGAAGTAAGTTTGTGCTAGATTCTACGTTGATATGCGCTCCGCAGCAAGTTGGAGCCCGGTTTTCCTCTCAGCGTGCAGTGAATGTCAGAGGGATGTGAGGAGAGTATTGCCTATTTGAATGCAGTGATCTCCTTCTACGGGGTCTATTTCATAGGTTCTCTGTTATCGGTCGTAGAGATTCATCTCTTATCTCCCTTTTCAGATCGACGATATACTCTTATTTATATACCATTACCTCTGCTGATTTTCGTTTCAGTACTGGTTTGGCTTTCTACAAACGTGTAGATGAGTGTCCTGGGGTAAGTAAATCTTATTTTCTGTGACACTCTAAGCTATGGTTGGGCACTTTATTTATAAAGTTCTAAATATATGTATTCAAACATTTATTTGCCTTGACTCAGAATGTTCAACATTCCTTATTTTCAGACAGTCAGTTTCATATTTGGGATAATGCGTTTGAATCAATCATTTTTTCTTACCTTAAAAATTTGACTTTTTTTCCCTGTGGGCTGTTAGGCTCGCGGGGGCTGAAAATGCTTCATTTTATTGCGTCATTATTGGCACGGACTTTTTTGGCGCAAAAAATCTTTTCTGTTTCCGGCGTCATACGTGTCGCCGGAAGTTGCGTCATTTTTTGACGTCCTTTTGCGCCAAAAATGTCGGCGTTCCGGATGTGGCATCATTTTTGGCCAAAAAGCATTTAGGCGCCAAACAATGTGGGCGTATTATTTGGCGCCAAAAAATATGGGCGTCGCTTTTGTCTCCACATTATTTCAGTCTCATTTTTTCTTTGCTTCTGGTTACTAGAAGCTTGTTTATTGGCATTTTTTCCCATTCCTGAAACTGTCATTTAAGGAATTTGATCAATTTTGCTTTATATGTTGTTTTTTCTCTTACATATTGCAAGATGTCTCACGTTGCATCTGAGTCAGAAGATACTTCAGGAAAATCGCTGTCTAGTGCTGGAACTACCAAAGCTAAGTGTATCTGCTGTAAACTTTTGGTAGCTATTCCTCCGGCTGTTGTTTGTATTAATTGTCATGACAAACTTGTTAAAGCAGATAATATTTCCTTTAGTAATGTACCATTGCCTGTTGCAGTTCCCTCAACATCTAAGGTGCAGAATGTTCCTGATAACATAAGAGATTTTGTTTCTGAATCCATCAAGAAGGCTATGTCTGTTATTTCTCCTTCTAGGAAACATAAAAAATCTTTTAAAACTTCTCTCTCTACAGATGAATTTTTAAATGAACATCATCATTCTGATTCTGATGACTCTTCTGGTTCAGAGGATTCTGTCTCAGAGATTGATGCTGATAAATCTTCATATTTATTTAAAATGGAATTTATTCGTTCTTTACTTAAAGAAGTACTAATTGCTTTAGAAATAGAGGATTCTGGTCCTCTTGATACTAATTCTAAACGTTTAGATAAGGTGTTTAAATCTCCTGTGGTTATTCCAGAAGTTTTTCCTGTTCCTAATGCTATTTCTGAAGTAATTTCCAGAGAATGGGATAAATTGGGTAATTCATTTACTCCTTCTAAACGTTTTAAGCAATTATATCCTGTGCCGTCTGACAGATTAGAATTTTGGGACAAAATTCCTAAAGTTGATGGGGCTATTTCTACCCTTGCTAAACGTACTACTATTCCTACGTCAGATGGTACTTCGTTTAAAGATCCTTTAGATAGGAAAATTGAATCCTTTCTAAGAAAAGCTTATCTGTGTTCAGGTAATCTTCTTAGACCTGCTATATCTTTGGCTGATGTTGCTGCAGCTTCAACTTTTTGGTTGGAGACTTTAGCGCAACAAGTAACAGATCATGATTCTCATAATATTATTCTTCTTCTTCAGCATGCTAATAATTTTATCTGTGATGCCATTTTTGATATTATCAGAGTTGATGTCAGGTTTATGTCTCTAGCTATTTTAGCTAGAAGAGCTTTATGGCTTAAAACTTGGAATGCTGATATGGCTTCTAAATCAACTCTACTTTCCATTTCTTTCCAGGGTAACAAATGATTTGGTTCTCAGTTGGATTCCATTATCTCAACTGTTACTGGTGGGAACGGGAACTTTTTTACCTCAGGATAAAAAATCTAAGGGTAAAAACAGGGCTAATAATCGTTTTCGTTCCTTTCGTTTCAACAAAGAACAAAAGCCTGATCCTTCATCCTCAGGAGCAGTTTCAGTTTGGAAACCATCTCCAGTTTGGAATAAATCTAAGCCTTCTAGAAAGGCAAAGCCTGCTTCTAAGTCCACATGAAGGTGCGGCCCTCATTCCAGCTCAGCTGGTAGGGGGCAGGTTACGTTTTTTCAAAGAAATTTGGATCAATTCTGTTCACAATCTTTGGATTCAGAACATTGTTTCAGAAGGGTACAGAATTGGTTTCAAGATGAGACCTCCTGCAAAGAGATTTTTTCTTTCCCGTGTCCCAGTAAATCCAGTGAAAGCTCAAGCATTTCTGAATTGTGTTTCAGATCTAGAGTTGGCTGGAGTAATTATGCCAGTTCCAGTTCTGGAACAGGGGATGGGGTTTTATTCAAATCTCTTCATTGTACCAAAGAAGGAGAATTCCTTCAGACCAGTTCTGGATCTAAAAATATTGAATCGTTATGTAAGGATACCAACGTTCAAAATGGTAACTGTAAGGACTATCTTGCCTTTTGTTCAGCAAGGGCATTATATGTCCACAATAGATTTACAGGATGCTTATCTGCATATTCCGATTCATCCAGATCATTATCAGTTCCTGAGATTCTCTTTTCTGGACAAGCATTACCAGTTTGTGGCTCTGCCGTTTGGCCTAGCTAAAGCTCCAAGAATTTTTACAAAAGTTCTCGGTGCCCTTCTGTCTGTAATCAGAGAACAGGGTATTGTGGTATTTCCTTATTTGGACGATATCTTGGTACTTGCTCAGTCTTTACATTTAGCAGAATCTCATACGAATAGACTTGTGTTGTTTCTTCAAGATCATGGTTGGAGGATCAATTTACCAAAAAGTTCATTGATTCCTCAGACAAGGGTAACTTTTCTGGGTTTCCAGATAGATTCAGTGTCCATGACTCTGTCTTTAACAGACAAGAGACGTCTAAAATTGATTTCAGCTTGTCGAAACCTTCAGTCACAATCATTCCCTTCGGTAGCCTTATGCATGGAAATTCTAGGTCTTATGACTGCTGCATCGGACGCGATCCCCTTTGCTCGTTTTCACATGCGACCTCTTCAGCTCTGTATGCTGAATCAATGGTTCAGGGATTACACAAAGATATCTCAATTAATATCTTTAAAACCGATTGTACGACACTCTCTAACGTGGTGGACAGATCACCATCGTTTAATTCAGGGGGCTTCTTTTGTGCTTCCGACCTGGACTGTAATTTCAACAGATGCAAGTCTCACAGGTTGGGGAGCTGTGTGGGGATCTCTGACGGCACAAGGAGTTTGGGAATCTCAGGAGGTGAGATTACCGATCAATATTTTGGAACTCCGTGCAATTTTCAGAGCTCTTCAGTCTTGGCCTCTTCTGAAGAGAGAATCGTTCATTTGTTTTCAGACAGACAATGTCACATCTGTGGCATACATCAATCATCAAGGAGGGACTCACAGTCCTCTGGCTATGAAAGAAGTATCTCGAATTCTGGTTTGGGCGGAATCCAGCTCCTGTCTAATCTCTGCGGTTCATATCCCAGGTATAGACAATTGGGAAGCGGATTATCTGTCGCCAAACGTTACATCCGGGCGAATGGTCTCTTCACCCAGAGGTGTTTCTTCAGATTGTTCAAATGTGGGGACTTCCAGAAATAGATCTGATGGCCTCTCATCTAAACAAGAAACTTCCCAGGTATCTGTCCAGATCCAGGGATCCTCAAGCGGAAGCAGTGGATGCATTGTCACTTCCTTGGAAGTATCATCCTGCCTATATCTTTCCGCCTCTAGTTCTTCTTCCAAGAGTAATCTCCAAGATTCTGAAGGAATGCTCGTTTGTTCTGCTGGTAGCTCCGGCACGGCCTCACAGGTTTTGGTATGCGGATCTTGTCCGGATGGCTTCTTGCCATCCGTGGACTCTTCCGCTACGACCAGACCTTCTGTCGCAAGGTCCTTTTTTCCATCAGGATCTCAAATCCTTAAATTTAAAGGTATGGAGATTGAACGCTTGATTCTTAGTCAAAGAGGTTTCTCTGACTCTGTGATTAATACTATGTTACAGGCTTGTAAATCTGTATCCAGAGAGATATATTATAGAGTCTGGAAGACTTATATTTCTTGGTGTCTTTCTCATCATTTTTCTTGGCATTCTTTTAGAATTCCAAGAATTTTACAGTTTCTTCAGGATGGTTTAGATAAAGGTTTGTCCGCAAGTTCCTTGAAAGGACAAATCTCTGCTCTTTCTGTTCTTTTTCACAGAAAGATTGCTAATCTTCCTGATATTCATTGTTTTGTACAAGCTTTGGTTCGTATAAAACCTGTCATTAAGTCAATTTCTCCTCCTTGGAGTTTGAATTTGGTTCTAGGGGCTCTTCAAGCTCCTCCGTTTGAACCTATGCATTCATTGGACATTAAATTACTTTCTTGGAAAGTTTTGTTCCTTTTGGCAATCTCTTCTGCCAGAAGAGTTTCTGAATTATCTGCTCTTTCTTGTGAGTCTCCTTTTCTGATTTTTCATCAGGATAAGGCAGTGTTGCGAACTTCTTTTGAATTTTTACCTAAAGTTGTGAATTCTAACAACATTAGTAGGGAAATTGTGGTTCCTTCATTATGTCCTAATCCTAAGAATTCTAAGGAGAAATCATTGCATTCTTTGGATGTTGTTAGAGCTTTGAAATATTATGTTGAAGCTACTAAGTCTTTCCGAAAGACTTCTAGTTTATTTGTTATCTTTTCTGGTTCTAGAAAAGGCCAGAAAGCTTCTGCCATTTCTTTGGCATCTTGGTTGAAATCTTTAATTCATCTTGCCTATGTTGAGTCGGGTAAATCTCCGCCTCAAAGGATTACAGCTCATTCTACTAGGTCAGTTTCTACTTCCTGGGCGTTTAGGAATGAAGCTTCGATTGATCAGATTTGCAAAGCAGCAACTTGGTCCTCTATGCATACTTTTAGTAAATTCTACCATTTTGATGTATTTTCTTCTTCTGAAGCAGTTTTTGGTAGAAAAGTACTTCAGCAGCGGTTTCAGTTTGAATCTTCTGCTTATGTTTTTCATTAAACTTTATTTTGGGTGTGGATTATTTTCAGCAGGAATTGGCTGTCTTTATTTTATCCCTCCCTCTCTAGTGACTCTTGCGTGGAAAGATCCACATCTTGGGTAATCATTATCCCATACGTCACTAGCTCATGGACTCTTGCTAATTACATGAAAGAAAACATAATTTATGTAAGAACTTACCTGATAAATTCATTTCTTTCATATTAGCAAGAGTCCATGAGGCCCACCCTTTTTTTGGGGTGGTTATGATTTTTGTATAAAGCACAATTATTCCAATTCCTTATTTTATATGCTTTCGCACTTTTTTATCACCCCACTTCTTGGCTATTCGTTAAACTGAATTGTGGGTGTGGTGAGGGGTGTATTTATAGGCATTTTGAGGTTTGGGAAACTTTGCCCCTCCTGGTAGGAATGTATATCCCATACGTCACTAGCTCATGGACTCTTGCTAATATGAAAGAAATGAATTTATCAGGTAAGTTCTTACATAAATTATGTTTTTTGTTGGCTATTGCCTCTGCGTGCTGAGTTTCTGAGATTTCTGCTTTGCAATGTGACCCCCCCTTATCTGGTTTTTCATGCTGATAAGGCGGTTTTACGTACTAAACTAGGGTTCCTCCCTAATGTGGTGTTCAATCGTAACATTAATCAAGAAATTGTTGTTCCTTCTTTGTGTCCTAATCCTCCTTCAGTGAAGGAACGTTTGCTTCACAATCTAGATGTGGTTCGTGCCTTAAAGTTCTACCTTCAGGCTACTAATGAATTCAGACAATCTTCCTCTTTGTTTGTCATCTATACGGGCAAGCGTAAGGGGCAGAAGACTACTACGACTTCCCTATCTTTCTGGTTGAGGAGTGTCTTCCGCTTAGCTTATGAGACAGCGGGACTACAGCCTCCTGAGAGGATAATGGCTCATTCAACTAGACCAGCGGCTTCCTCTTGGGCTTCTAAGAACGAAGCCTCTATGGATCAGATTTGTAAGGTGGCTACCTTGTCCTCCTTACACAATTTTTCTAATTTTACAAGTTTGATGTGTTTGCTTTTGCAGCTTTCGGGAGAAAAGTTTTGCAGGCCGTTATTCCTTCAGTTTCCTCTGGAGCTTGGGTATAGTTTTCCAAACAGTAGGGTATGAAGTTGTGGACTCTCCCTGCCTTATGGAAGGAAAACATAACTTAATCTTACCAGATAAATTCCTTTCTTTCCTGCCAGGGAGAATCCACGACCCCGCCCGTAATTTATGTTTTGATGGGCGGCTCTATATTTTTATATTTTTCTTCTTGCCCCTTTATACCCTGATGTTTCTCCTACTTTTCCTTGTTCCCTCGGCAGAATGACAGGGGGCTAGGGGAAGTGAGAGAGATATTTAAGCCTTTGGCTGGGGTGTCTTTGCCTCCTCCTGGTGGCCAGGTGTTGTATTTTTCCAACAGTAAGGAATGAAGTAGCGGACTCTCCCTGCCAGGAAGGAAAGGAATTTATCTGTTAAGCATAAATGATTTTTTTTGGAGTTTAATTACATAAAATGCGGGCAAAATACATTGCATTTCTTTTTATCTCTGCACAATTAAAGGGACATTACATTTAAAATTTAAATGCTCATAGATTAATTACATCTTTAAATAGAAACGTATTTGCAATATACATGTACAGTATTGGCAGAAATGCTTCTAGTTAAAGTTATTACTGTCTTAGTGTTAACATTTTTCTTTGCACGTGCATGTGAAGCATAGCTAGATATTCTCAGTGCGCCTGCATTTTAAATACCTCAGCTGCTCAGAGCGCCAGTAGGGCTTGTATCATGTCAACAATTAACTAATTGTGCCATTACCAGATGGGGCAAGCACTTTAGGCTCTGTGTTTAAAATGCTGGTGCACGGTGCATAATTAAATACACTTTGGAAACAGCTATAGATTTTTTTAGAAGCATTTTTGCTAATACATGTATATTTAAAAAAATGCTTCAATTCAAAACTCAAATGCATCCATGTAGATTCCAATTTTGGCTGGAATATCCCTTTAAACATGTTATGGGATTTCAGTGTGCCTTTAACTTTCATACAACAATACATTAAGTTAAGTAAACTGTTTCTCAAATAGTAATTTCCAGCTCCATATATCATCACAATTAAAGGTGACTCCTAAATTCATTAACTTAGTTACAGGAGGGTGTGCGCAGTGCGCATGCGCAGACAAAGTGCGGAGACTTGCTATCTAGCCGTCAGAATTTGCTACCCTGTCAGTGCGCATGAACGCACATACATCACCGCATTACACACATTCTTTACAACATATGTGCAAGGGTAGCAAATTCCAATGGGTAGCAAAATCCGATGGCACACTGGCTTATTTACTGTGTTTAAAGGCATTTATGTTTTGGGTGCACCTAGAGTTGATTCACTTTTCTTTATTAGTGGATTTTTTGAGGTTTCTCTGAGTCTACTAGAATAACTGACACATTGGCTTCTTATTTCTTTCAGTTGACGGCATAGACCCTAACTACAAAATGGAACAGCATGGCAGGAGAACGCCATTGCATGCTGCCGCTGAGACTGGGAACATTGATATCTGCCATATGCTTGTCCAGGTGTGATCACAACTGCTAATGGCCTTACTTGTTTGTACAAATCAAGTTATTTTTTAAGGGATCTGTAACTTTAAAGGGACAGTCTAGTCAAAATTAACCTTTTATGAGTCAGATAGGGCTTGCAATTTTAAACAACTTTCCAATTTACTTTTATCATCAAATTTGCTTTGTACTATTGATATTCATTGTTGAAGGCTAAACCTAGATAGGCTCATAGACTGATTTCTAAGCCCTTGAACGCTGCCTCTTATCTCAATGCATTTTGACAGTTTCTCACAGCTAGACAGCGCTAGTTCATGTGTACCATAGGTATAACATTGTGCTCACTTCCGTGGAGTTATTTATGAGTCAGCACTAATTGGCTAAAATGCAAGTTTGTAAAAAGCACTGAGATAAGGGGGCAGTCTGCAGAGGCTTAGATACAAGGTAATCACAGAGGTAAAAAGTGTATGAATATAACTGTTGGTTATACAGAACTAGGGAATGGGTAATGAAGGGATTATCTTTTTAAATAATGAACATTTTCAAGTAGACTGTCCCTTTATATATTATTTTTTTGCAAGACTGTGAGAACAGGGTGTGCATAATGTCTCAAAAGGATGGCTGCAATTGGCTACGTCATTTACTTTAGCTCATCCTCCAAGGTCTCTCATTTTGAAATTGTTGGACAACCCTGCTCTAAATAAAGTAATTTGCTTATATTAACAAACCTTAAGCAGGGAGTAGAGACAGATAACCTAACTTTTTATTGTTTATACTAATAAAAATTATCATAAAAGTCTGGGTTTGCAGTGCTACCTATTTACAAAAATTGGATCTCCTGAACTTCACATCTTAATACGTGGTCTGAGTTATAGGTGGTGGCAAACACTATACACTATAAAATAAGAGACATTTTAAATAGCATACTTACCTTAGACATTGATGTTCTATAATATGGTGTAGTTACTGCTACATCTGGCGTTTTCCGCCATTATCTTATTGTGTGCTCTTATGCATTGCACCCGTTTACACTTTAGATTGGTTCACTAATGTTCACACCAATTTTAAGGAACATTAAATATACTAGAATTGCATCATTAACTCGTGCATAATAAAAAGACAATGCAATAACACTTACTCAGTTTAAATAGGCAGTAGATTTTCTTTCTGACAAATTTATTTTCCCCATTTGCCAGCCCCCTCTATCATGTGACAGCCATCAACCAATCACAGACTAGTATAATATATACTGTGAACTTGTGCACATGCTCAGTAGGAGCTGGTGCCTTAGAACGTGTGTATATATATATATATATATATATATATATATATATATATATATATAATGTGCAAAATTTGATAATGGAAGTAAATTGTAAAGTCTCAAAACAACATACTCTATCTGAATCATGAAAGTTAAATTTTGACCTTAGTGTCCTTTTAAGAGCTGATAAGTGAGTAATGCACAAGAACGCTCATTCAGAGGCCTTATGTGCTTTCTGCGCATTCTAAAATGTAGACAAGTATGTAATTTATAATTTAAAAGCCGCTTATTTATGCATTTTGCCTTAGAAAGATAGGGACATTTAAATCCCTCAATATTAAGGGAATAGATTTGAAACACAAATTTACCAATAACAGTAAATGCCATTTCACTTCTAGTTATGTGCGTCAGGTAAGGCTTATTTCTTCTGTTAAGTGTGATCAGTCCACGGGTCATCATTACTTCTGGGATATTACTCCTCCCCAACAGGAAGTGCAAGAGGATTCACCCAGCAGAGCTGCATATAGCTCCTCCCCTCTACGTCACTCCCAGTCATTCTCTTGCACCCAACGACTAGATAGGATGTGTGAGAGGACTATGGTGATTATACTTAGTTTTATATCTTCAATCAAAAGTTTGTTATTTTAAAATAGCACCGGAGTGTGTTATTACCTCTCTGGCAGAGTTTGAAGAAGAATCTACCAGAGTTTTGCTATGATTTTAGCCGGAGTAGTTAAGATCATATTGCTGTTCTCGGCCATCTGACGAGTGAGGTAAACTTCAGATCAGGGGACAGCGGGCAGATGAATCTGCATAGAGGTATGTAGCAGTTTTTATTTTCTGACAATGGAATTGATGAGAAAATTCTGCCATACCGATATAATGTCATGTATGTATACTTTACACTTCAGTATTCTGGGGAATGGTACTTCACTAGAATTACACTGTAAGAAATACATAAAGCTGTTTAATAACTAGAGATTATGTTTAACGTTTTTGCTGGAATGTAAAATCGTTTTCATTTGCTGAGGTACTGAGTGAATAAATGTTTGGGCACTATTTTTCCACTTGGCAGTTGCTTAATCTGTTTTTCTGACAGTTTCTGTTCTCCCTCACTGCTGTGTGTGAGGGGGAGGGGCCGTTTTTTGGCGCTTTTTCTATGCATCAAATATTTCAGTCAGCAACTCATTGTATTCCCTGCATGATCCGGTTCATCTCTACAGAGCTCAGGGGTCTTCAAAACTTATTTTGAGGGAGGTAATTTCTCTCAGCAGAGCTGTGAGAATTATAGTTTGACTGAGATAAAAAACGTTTATTCTGTAATTTGTTTCCTGCTTTCAGAATTTGTTATCTTTGCTAATGGGATTAAACCTTTGCTAAAGTTGTGTTGTTTACAAGGATTGAGGCTATAACTGTTTCAATTTATTAATTTTCAACTGTCATAGATCTTCTGTGCTTCTTAAAGGCACAGTACATTTTAATATTATTCTAATTGAATTGTATTTCCAAGTTGCAAGTTTATTTGCTAGTGTGTTAAACATGTCTGATTCAGAGGATGATACCTGTGTCATTTGTTGCAATGCCAAAGTGGAGCCCAATAGAAATTTATGTACTAACTGTATTGATGCTACTTTAAATAAAAGTCAATCTGTACAAATTGAACAAATTTCACCAAACAACGAGGGGAGAGTTATGCCGACTAACTCGCCTCACGTGTCAGTACCTACATCTCCCGCTCAGAGGGAGGTGCGTGATATTGTAGCGCCGAGTACATCTGGGCGGCCATTACAAATCACATTACAGGATATGGCTACTGTTATGACTGAGGTTTTGGCTAAATTACCAGAACTAAGAGGTAAGCGTGATCACTCTGGGGTGAGAACAGAGTGCGCTGATAATATTAGGGCCATGTCAGACACTGCGTCACAGGTGGCAGAACATGAGGACGGAGAACTTCATTCTGTGGGTGACGGTTCTGATCCAAACAGACTGGATTCAGATATTTCAAATTTTAAATTTAAACTGGAAAACCTCCGTGTATTACTAGGGGAGGTGTTAGCGGCTCTGAATGATTGTAACACAGTTGCAATACCAGAGAAAATGTGTAGGTTGGATAAATATTTTGCGGTACCGACGAGTACTGAGGTTTTTCCTATACCTAAGAGACTTACTGAAATTGTTACTAAGGAGTGGGATAGACCCGGTGTGCCGTTCTCACCCCCTCCGATATTTAGAAAAATGTTTCCAATAGACGCCACCACAAGGGACTTATGGCAAACGGTCCCTAAGGTGGAGGGAGCAGTTTCTACCTTAGCTAAGCGTACCACTATCCCGGTGGAGGATAGCTGTGCTTTTTCAGATCCAATGGATAAAAAGTTAGAGGGTTACCTTAAGAAAATGTTTGTTCAACAAGGTTTTATATTGCAACCCCTTGCATGCATTGCGCCGATCACGGCTGCAGCGGCATTCTGGATTGAGTCTCTGGAAGAGAACATTGGTTCAGCTACTCTGGACGACATTACGGACATGCTTAGAGTCCTTAAACTAGCTAATTCATTCATTTCGGAGGCCGTGGTACATCTTACTAAACTTACGGCGAAGAATTCTGGATTCGCCATTCAGGCACGCAGGGCGCTGTGGCTAAAATCCTGGTCAGCTGATGTTACTTCTAAGTCTAAATTGCTTAATATACCTTTCAAAGGGCAGACCTTATTCGGGCCCGGGTTGAAAGAGATTATCGCTGACATTACAGGAGGTAAAGGCCATGCCCTGCCTCAGGACAAAGCCAAGACTAGACAGTCTAATTTTCGTTCCTTTCGTAATTTCAAAGCAGGAGCAGCATCAACTTCCTCTGCACCAAAACAGGAAGGAGCTGTTGCTCGCTACAGACAAGGCTGGAAACCTAACCAGTCCTGGAACAAGGGCAAGCAGACTAGGAAACCTGCTGCTGCCCCTAAAACAGCATGAATTGAGGGCCCCCGATCCGGGATCGGATCTAGTGGGGGGCAGACTTTCTCTCTTCGCCCAGGCTTGGGCAAGAGATGTTCAGGATCCCTGGGCGCTAGAGATAATATCTCAGGGATACCTTCTGGACTTCAAATACTCTCCTCCAAGAGAGAGATTTCATCTGTCAAGATTGTCAACAATCCAGACAAAGAAAGAGGCGTTTCTACGCTGCGTACAAGAGCTCTTGTTAATGGGAGTAATCCATCCAGTTCCACGATCGGAACAGGGACAGGGGTTTTACTCAAATCTGTTTGTGGTTCCCAAAAAAGAGGGAACTTTCAGACCAATCCTGGACTTAAAGATCCTAAACAAATTCCTAAGAGTTCCATCGTTCAAGATGGAGACTATTCGGACAATTTTACCTATGATCCAAGAGGGTCAATACATGACCACTGTAGATTTAAAAGATGCTTACCTTCACATACCGATTCACAAAGATCATTATCGGTACCTAAGGTTTGCCTTCCTAGACAGGCATTACCAGTTTGTGGCTCTTCCATTCGGATTGGCTACAGCTCCAAGAATCTTCACAAAGGTTCTGGGTGCTCTTCTGGCGGTACTAAGACCGCGGGGAATCTCGGTAGCTCCATACCTAGACGACATTCTGATACAAGCTTCAAGCTTTCAAACTGCCAAGTCTCATACAGAGTTAGTGCTGGCATTTCTAAGGTCACATGGATGGAAGGTGAACGAAAAGAAAAGTTCACTCGTTCCACTCACAAGAGTTCCCTTCCTGGGGACTCTTATAGATTCTGTAGAAATGAAGATTTACCTGACAGAGGACAGGCTAACAAGACTTCAAAGTGCTTGCCGCACCCTTCATTCCATTCAACACCCGTCAGTGGCTCAATGCATGGAGGTAATCGGCTTAATGGTAGCGGCAATGGACATAGTACCCTTTGCACGCTTACACCTCAGACCACTGCAACTGTGCATGCTAAGTCAGTGGAATGGGGATTACTCAGACTTATCCCCTTCTCTGAATCTGGATCAAGAGACCAGAAATTCTCTTCTATGGTGGCTTTCTCGGCCACATCTGTCCAGGGGGATGCCATTCAGCAGACCAGACTGGACAATTGTAACAACAGACGCCAGCCTTCTAGGTTGGGGTGCCGTCTGGAATTCTCTGAAGGCTCAGGGACAATGGAGTCAGGAGGAGAGTCTCCTGCCAATAAACATTCTGGAATTGAGAGCAGTTCTCAATGCCCTCCTGGCTTGGCCCCAGTTGACAACTCGGGGGTTCATCAGGTTTCAGTCGGACAACATCACGACTGTAGCTTACATCAACCATCAGGGAGGGACAAGAAGCTCCCTAGCTATGATGGAAGTATCAAAGATAATTTGCTGGGCAGAGTCTCACTCTTGCCACCTGTCAGCAATCCACATCCCGGGAGTGGAGAACTGGGAGGCGGATTTCTTAAGTCGTCAGACTTTTCATCCGGGGGAGTGGGAACTTCATCCGGAGGTCTTTGCCCAAATACTTCGACGTTGGGGCAAACCAGAGATAGATCTCATGGCGTCTCGACAGAACGCCAAGCTTCCTCGTTACGGGTCCAGATCCAGGGATCCAGGAGCAGTCCTGATAGATGCTCTGACAGCACCTTGGGACTTCAGGATGGCTTACGTGTTTCCACCCTTCCCGTTGCTTCCTCGATTGATTGCCAGAATCAAACAAGAGAGAGCATCAGTGATTCTAATAGCACCTGCGTGGCCACGCAGGACTTGGTATGCAGACCTGGTGGACATGTCATCCTGTCCACCTTGGTCTCTACCTCTGAAACAGGACCTTCTGATACAGGGTCCCTTCAAACATCAAAATCTAACTTCTCTGAAGCTGACTGCTTGGAAATTGAACGCTTGATTTTATCAAGACGTGGATTTTCTGAGTCAGTTATTGATACCTTAATACAGGCTAGGAAACCTGTTACCAGAAAGATTTACCATAAGATATGGCGTAAATACCTATATTGGTGTGAATCCAAAGGTTACTCTTGGAGTAAGGTTAGGATTCCTAGGATATTGTCTTTTCTACAAGAAGGTTTAGAAAAGGGTTTATCTGCTAGTTCATTAAAGGGACAGATCTCAGCTCTGTCCATTCTGTTACACAAACGTCTGTCAGAAGTTCCTGACGTCCAGGCTTTTTGTCAGGCTTTGGCCAGAATTAAGCCTGTGTTTAAAACTGTTGCTCCACCATGGAGTTTAAACCTTGTTCTTAATGTTTTACAGGGCGTTCCGTTTGAACCCCTTCATTCCATTGATATAAAGTTGTTATCTTGGAAAGTTCTATTTTTAATGGCTATTTCCTCGGCTCGAAGAGTCTCTGAATTATCAGCCTTACATTGTGATTCTCCTTATTTGATTTTTCATTCGGATAAGGTAGTCCTGCGTACTAAACCTGGGTTCTTACCTAAGGTAGTTACTAACAGGAATATCAATCAAGAGATTGTTGTTCCTTCTTTATGCCCAAATCCTTCTTCAAAGAAGGAACGTCTACTGCACAACCTGGATGTAGTCCGTGCTCTAAAATTTTACTTACAGGCAACTAAGGAATTTCGACAAACGTCTTCTCTGTTTGTCATTTACTCTGGGCAGAGGAGAGGTCAAAAAGCTTCCGCTACCTCTCTTTCTTTTTGGCTTCGTAGCATAATTCGTTTAGCTTATGAGACTGCTGGACAGCAGCCTCCTGAAAGAATTACAGCTCATTCTACTAGAGCTGTGGCTTCCACTTGGGCCTTCAAGAATGAGGCCTCTGTTGAACAGATTTGCAAGGCTGCAACTTGGTCTTCGCTTCATACTTTTTCCAAATTTTACAAATTTGACACTTTTGCTTCATCGGAGGCTATTTTTGGGAGAAAGGTTCTTCAGGCAGTGGTTCCTTCTGTATAAAGAGCCTGCCTATCCCTCCCGTCATCCGTGTACTTTTGCTTTGGTAATGGTATCCCAGAAGTAATGATGACCCGTGGACTGATCACACTTAACAGAAGAAAACATAATTTATGCTTACCTGATAAATTCCTTTCTTCTGTAGTGTGATCAGTCCACGGCCCGCCCTGTTTTTAAGGCAGGTAAATATTTTTTAATTTATACTCCAGTCACCACTTCACCCTTGGCTTTTCCTTTCTCGTTGGTCCTTGGTCGAATGACTGGGAGTGACGTAGAGGGGAGGAGCTATATGCAGCTCTGCTGGGTGAATCCTCTTGCACTTCCTGTTGGGGAGGAGTAATATCCCAGAAGTAATGATGACCCGTGGACTGATCACACTACAGAAGAAAGGAATTTATCAGGTAAGCATAAATTATGTTTTTATAAACATTTGACTGCAGTCCATTGCTACTAAATGAGTTGCAGGGCTTTCTGACAGCGAATGGGTTAAATAACATTTTACGTATGCCACCTTCAGATAGTAAGAGATACTGACCATACTGACTCAGCTTGTTTAGTTAGTAAAGCGAGATTGATGCGATTTTATTAGGCATGTGCATTTGCGCCTTTAGGGAGCATCGGAAGGCGGTGGCCACTCGCTATATTCTTCTCTTTTGAGAGTCGGTTTTCTTCTTGTGAAAGTGCAACACACTAAGACCTTTGCAAACCCAGAGTGTGTTCCACTTTCACAAGAAGAAATCCGGCCATGAAAAATAAACGAATCCTGAGACCAGCCGCCGCATTCACATGCTCACAAAAGCCATGAATGCACATGCTTAGCCACCATTATTAATTTCAGAGAATATTTTAAATTCTCTAGTTGGTTTCTATACCTGTCAATGACTCTTGTACGTGATTTTGAGATTGGATTTGTGGTTAGATAGCGTCTGTGTCTCTCATAGTTGTCACTAGATCTGTGCTGGTGATTTCTATTTAGAAATGAGTAGCGTGGCTAGCTCTGCCATTATGACACAACCACATCAGAGTTTTATAAAAGCTGCACTTGCACAATGATTATTTGTAACCTTTTCACATTTATTGCTGGATTATTTGTGCTTGCTCTGATTTTACTTATTTATATTTATTCATGAACACATTTTTATCATTTTCAAAATGTTTATTTAATCTGTTAAAATCTCTTATTTTACCCCATCTGTTTCTTTTCTCAACCTATTGCCCTTTTCCTGTTTGGTTTTCTTTGTTCACCTTTTGCTTTTTTTTTTGTCTCATTTCATGTCACGGAACCCTGTATCCCAACTATCTCCCTGTATGCTTGACATAGCTGTCCTTTCTTTCATAGGGAAAAGTGGAACTTGACCCATGTTTGCTGAGGTCCAACCTAGACTGTTTTCTCATTGGATTGCCACAACTAACACGTCTTTGTTTATTTTTCAGGCTGGAGCTAACCTAGATAACTGTTCAGAAGAACAAAGAACCCCATTGATGGAAGCAGCAGAAAATAACCACTTAGAAACTGTGCATTACCTTGTCAAGGCTGGAGCCCTTCTGGACCCTAAGGTGAAAATTCTTCATATTCTTGTTATCTTTTGTCTAGAAGAGAAGACAAAAGAGTTTAGCTTTATGTAAAGTTTGTTATTATACAAACATGGCAATTTAACCCCTTTTCTGCACTGTTTGTTTTAAAATCCTTCTTGCAGCCAAGTGGTTGATGTTTAAAGTGACATTTTACTATAAACAGAGAAATACTTTGATTTGCTCTATGATGAAATGAAAGCCCTGGGCACAGGACAATAGTCTTGAGGTTACCGTTTCCCATATTGTTTATATCACATGACTTGCTATTACCAATCAGGAATGTGTGTGTATAGCGCCTATTTATTGGCTCCTTAAAAAAAGGTTCCACCTAAGTACCTTCATTTCCATAACCAGTCAGAACAAAGTATAGAAAATAACAGATGAAATTAGTCTAGAGAAATGCCTATGGTGTATTCATTATTTAAACTTTTAATATAAACATTAGAATAGCACTCTATTACATAAAATAAATAGAATCATTCAAACACCATCCAGTCCCATGAATTGACCTTTATATCTATATTATTATGGCATCTCAGTACTACACATCCTTTTTCTCTGCCTGTGTCTTTTTTTTTTTTTTTTGTGTTCTAAAGTGCAGATACTAGTCTATATTTTACACAACAAATATTACCTGATTACAGTACTGTCTTTCTGCTGTGTATACAACAGTTTTAAAGCTGATATAAAACGATCTTTAGGTTGCATGTATAAGCTGTATTATGACACGTAAATACGGTCTAAATGACAAAAGATATTGTTGTATACACTTGTTTCCACTGCCTCTCCAAACTGTCCTATTTTATAGATGCAAATATTTCATAAATCTAAACCTTTTCTGGTCACAAGGGTTTTCTACCTTATATATATTATGTATTTACTGGCTGCTCAGATAATATTATTGCATGGTATTACTGCATGTTCTCAAAGTCACATGATATAAATGTTTAGCCAGTTAAAATGTTGCTAGTGTAATGTCTAACAGCAGACTGAGACAAAATCCCGTTTAAAAGATAATAGATTTTGAGTATCGTTATTATTTTTAGTATCTTTCCTGTTGAAATATTTTTTTATGCATTATACAATATTAATATCAATAGTGGGAGTCATTTGGGGGAAAACGTATTCGGATTTATTTTGGATGTTAGCTTTGTTTATATGTACTTTTTAACTAATGCTCATTGGCTAATGCTTGCTTTCTGCTAATGGTTATTGGCTGATTTGTGCATCCTACTAATAATAATGCTTGTGGGCAACTTGGTACTTCCTGTGGCTCAATAGCTGAAATGTCCAGTTGCTATTTGTACCTTTAGTATAAGCCAATCCGCATTAATAGTATGTAGTTATTAGCCATTAAAGGGACACTAAACCCAATTTTTTTTTTCTTTCATGATTCAGATAGAGCAGCAACTTTCTAATTTACTCCTATTATCAAATTTTCTTCTTTCTCTTGCTATCTTTTTTTTTAAAAGCAGGAATGTAAAGCTTAGGAGCTGGCTCATTTTTGGTTCAGAACCTGGGTTACGCTAAATGTAGCCACCAATAAGCAAGCGCTATCCAGGGTGCTGAACCTAAACTGGGCCGGCTCCTAAGCTTTACATTCCTGCTTTTTAAATAAAGATAGCAAGATAATGAAGAAAATTTGATAATAGTTGTTCATTAGAAAGTTGCTTAAAATAGCATGCTCTATCGGAATCATGAAAGAAAATTTGGGTTTATTGTCCCTTTAAGTATTAGTAGCTGATGCATGGCGTTTAATTGAAGATGCGTTTTAACTTGCTTGTTAATGTAGCACTGAAATTCTAATACTCGTAAGCTGGCTGCCCACTTCAAAATTATTTTTTTTGTTAGCTAATGGTTTGAACTGTTCAACAATTGGGAGTCTAGATACAAAATAAATGCTAATTTATGTGTGACGTATGGCTAGCGTGCTGATTGGAGAACAGTTAAAACCTTTTAGCTCACAAAAAAAAAATACTTTTGCAGTGGGCGGCCGGAGCACGGAGTATTTCGATTTCAGCTCTACATTAAAAAGTAAATTATAGCGTATACAACTGATGAACTAAACTGCATCTAAAATATCACTAACATTCATGATCTGTTTCTACAAAGTAGAAAGTTTACCACAAAAATTGGAGTTTTATTTATTTTTTGGGCCACAAGCACATCGCCATATTAACTTAAAAAAATAAAATAAACTTTTACACCAAGTATTACAGCGCTGCTTCATATAAAAGTAATATTTAGATCATTGTTTGCCCATCAATGATTTTGTGTCTGTTTTCAGGATTCTGAGGGATCCACGTGTTTGCATTTGGCCGCCAAGAAAGGTCACTTTGAAGTTGTGAAATATCTACTCTCGAACACCCAAATGGATGTCAACTGTCAGGTATTAACTGATTTGCCTTTTCTACCAATGGTAATAACGGGGAGCTGCGCTTAATTTAACCCTTTACTTGCCAGAGAACATCAGAGATTGATGAGGACTTGGGAGCTGCAATTGGTCTGTATTACATATTAAGGATAGTTAGAACATTTTATATTGATGGTGTAACAAAGAAACTGGTGACAAATCTGTCTGTTAACCCCTTCCTGACGGGACTTATTGGTCTACATTGGAACAAAGTTCTGTTGTAAACAAATAAGTAAAAATTGAAATCATGTGATCTTTCTCGCGTTCGCGTGATTTCAGTGATGGGATCGGGTCAGGAGGTGTGCCTATGACGCGGCTATGGCTTCAGGACAGCCAAACGGTGAGGATGGCATGGAACATCCTAACTCCAGGAATGGGTTAAGAAAACAGCCTTAAGATTTGTTTTTATGTCAGTGAGTGACGGCGATTGTGGTGTAAAATGTAACGCTAGTGTTCAGAGAGCATTGAAATATGAGTCTGATATCTTTTAAAGGTACATTTTACAATGACTTATTATACCAACTGCAGAGTTTAAAATGCATAGAAATTTACTTTTTGATGCATTTTTTTTGTATATGAAATTGCAGTCTCTTCTTATTGAAACCACAACCTAATTGATCCAGGGAGAGCATACTTAATTAGCATATCTCTCTCTATTTACACAAAATCCTCTATCTCTTTCCCATCACTGGGAATTAAATTTCTTGTAAACAATTTTATGAAGCTTTTCTTTAACTCGTACTTAAAAATTGGCTATTTCAATTGACAAAATAAATGTGCTATCTGTAAACCATTTACTATACTCCAGTAGTTAAAATAGATAATGGGGAACAAATTAAAGGGGAGAAAAAAAATCACTATACACTGTCCCTTTAAGTCAGGTGTATAGGAAACGCGTTACAAGCATTAAGGGTTTTTACTGTTAAGGGCTATTAAATATAGTAGAATTGCATAATGAACAAATGCACAATTAAAAGACAATGCAAAAGCACTTAGTCTAAAGTTCAAATAAGTAGTAGATTTTTTTTTTTTCTGACAAATTTCAAAGTTCTATTTTCCTTCCTCTTGCATCATGTGACCGCTATCAGCCAATCACAAAACGCATCTAGGTATTTACTGGGAACTCTTGCACATGCTCAGTAGGAGATGGCCTCAGAAAGCGAACATATAAAAAGGCTGTGCACAATTTGATGATGGAAGTGAACTGGAAAGTTCTATCTGAATTTAGATTTTGACTTCATTGTTCCTTTAATTTATTGTCACAGAAGAAAAAGAAATCACTCTCATTGGGGACTAATGTAGATGGGACTTTGAGTCCCTCATTAGTTAGCAAAAAATAAATACATTTTTCAATGTTTTTATAAGCATCACAATTCTAAAACTTGTCACTTGTATAGCAAAATGTGCATTATTTTGCACTCCAGTGACATACCATTTGTATAAATGAGCTACTATACTGAACAAAGCATGTTGCAAAACCAGACAAAGTAAATAATGAAAGTACATTGGAGAGTTTTGTTTTTGTGTTACGTCATATGATTAAACATTTTGGGCCCGACTACTAGTGGAGCGCTATATTAACGTGCACCTGTAAAGGGGCAAACGTGCTAGTTTACGGGTTACATAACCAGCCATTACAAGTTGCCGGTTAATGTGACAGCAAGCTCGCAGTTTCACTTTGCGCTTAGCCCAATTAACCATACGTCAGACCTCTGGTTAAAAATTAAAAAATGCCCCATTTGCCCCCAAAATAAAGAATACAGTACATTAACATTGAAAATAAAGATGAGACGTTAAAGTGTTAAAGTGAGGGGATGTGGGGTGTTTGGGGAAAAACTAACAAAAAAAACCGTCATCTAAAGTGCCTTTACATGGATGTCAGTGAGGGACTGTGTTTTCATTATAAATATAATATGTATATGCTGAAATACATATATATTTGTGTTTTGTACATACACATATAAACACATTAAATATATTTATATATTGCTGCACGATTTGCCCCCTGCGCTATGCTTTGTGGTTTGCCGTGTCTGTCGGAATGAAAATGAGGCTCCCATTGAAGCCAAAGGTAGCGCTCTCTTGTGAGCGCTTGGCTTCCAGGCAATGCAAGTGTGAGGTCATGCTGAAAAAGAAAACGGAACAGGCGCAGCCCGACTGAAGTGCAGTAAAATTTAATACAGCGTAAGTGCGCAAAGTACAAATGGCTACTTAGAAGATTAAAAATCAAACAAGCATATAGATAATAAGACCAATGCGGTACAGGATCGGCATCTGTTCCAAACCAGAGAGGGTTAATCCTGTGTGTCAATTCTACCTCAGCCGTATTGAAAACCAAGTGTAGAGCAGGGTGTAGGATATTCCCTCAAATTGTTTGCAGTGACTGCCGAATGAAATGTGTCTCTACGCGAATGTGAGGTCATGTAAGCATTTCACCGCACTTGTAATACCCGCGCTGATATTACTAAATGGAATATCGTGCTCTCATAAGCACAATATTGCACTCCACTCATAATCTATCCATTTTGGGGAATTCAAGCTATTACATGCCCAAGCTGTTGGCACTTTTTTGTCCATGAGCTCATAACTACAAAGAAACTGTCTATTAGTACCTAACTTGAAACGTGATTCCTTGCTGGTTACGGTTAAAGCAGTTTGGAGAGGGGATGGAACAGGTCATATTTGTTGTTTTAATTAAATATAGACTATTATTTGCATTTTATAACAACAACAAAAACCCAAAGAGTAGATTGTGACTTACAGGCAGAGAAAATAGTAATTTTAGTAATATTCATTGAAACAATTGGATTTCAGAATAAGTTTGGGGTTTGGAATTCCTGATTTGGGGATTTGTTCCTGTAATTTGTTCTGTTTCTCTCTTTAGGATGATGGTGGGTGGACCCCAATGATTTGGGCTACAGAATATAAACATGTGGAATTAGTAAAACTGTTACATTCCAAAGGAGCTGACATCAACATTCGAGATAATGTGAGTTCGTCTTGGTCTCAAATATATCATCTGATTTTCCTTGAGGAAACTCAGTAACTGGGTTATAAGGCCCGTGTCTTCTGACGCCATGAGCCCTTTATATTTGTTTGCAAGGTACCATGTTATCTAATAATGACTTGTGTATATAGGTCCATCCATTGGAAAATTATACCATAATGGATTATAATTGTGTAGCTATATTTGTCTTATTCATGTTGTTGTGTAGCACTTATGGTTCATTGTTTTTTCTTTTTAATGACACAAGTCCACGGATCATCTTAATTACTATTGGGAATATCACTCCTGCCCTGCAGGAGGCGGCAAAGAGCACCACAGCAAAGCTGTTAAATATCACCTCCCTTCCCTTCCAACCCAGTCATTCTCTTTGCCTACGTTAGTGCTAGGAAGTGGTAAATTATGGTGTTACTTAAGATTCTTCAATCAAGAGTTTATTATTTTTAAAGTAATGCAAGATTGTGCTGCTTTGTCCTAGGGTGTAGCCGTAGTCCATATCAGTCTCTTCAGTAGAGCAGTGGTGGCTTTAGTGCAATGGGAACTGGTGGGACATAATTCTCACTGCGTTATGTCACGCAGCAGAGAGGCTTCACATTCCGTCCTAAAAAGTACTTAGAGTCCGGATGCCTACTATTTGTTAGTCTCCCATCCAGTGGCAGGCAGACACCTCAGCAAGGCTTAGCTGAGGTCTGGGGATTTTCTGAATTATATGTTAAAGAATAATTTTTTTGTAAAAATAAAGCAGTTTATTTTAACATTTAAAGACACATTACCATCCAATTTTTAGTTGATCAAATTGTGAATTCAGATGGTCCAAGAGGCCCTATGGCATGTTAATTAACATATCCAATGTTAATGGAATAAATGTAAAGCAGAATTAGGACGTTACTTTTAACATTTAAAGATACAGTAACTCTAGTTATGATATTCAATTTTTATTTGATTAAAATGTGAATAAAGATGTTACATATACTTTATGCTTGGGGAACGACCAAAACTTTTCTGTTCCTCATGTATTGAGAGGATTTTACAGTTCAGAGATAAACCTTTTTCAGAGCCAACATTGTCTCGGATGCTGTTCAAGAAGCATTCTGACAATGTTCAATATATTCCGCAGCCTTCTCCTCAAGTGTACCAGAAACTTAGCGTCCATTCAACCAGTGCCCTGCTCTTCCTCCAAGACGACTCCTGGAGTTATCTTGCAAGACATCGCTTCCCTCTTGTGCTAGGCGGTCTCGGGTGCGTTATCGGCTTTTCCCATGCTGCAGGGAGAGCGCAAGAGGAAAACTAAACATTCAGTGAGCGAGGTTTCTGTCACAATTGTTGCTATCTCAGAGGTCCCCTTCCAGAAGCCTGAGATTCAGGAACAGGTTCTGGGATTTATTCCAATCTGTTTGTGGTTCCCAAAAAAGAGGGAACCTTCAGGTCAATTTTAGATCTCAAGAGTCTAAACAAATTCCTCAGAGTACCGTCCTTCAAGATGGAAACAATACGTTCCATTCTCCCTTTGATCCAAGAGGGTCAATTTATGACAACAGTGGATTTAAAGGACGCGTACCTGCATGTTCCCATTCACAGGGATCATCACACGTTCCTAAGGTTTGCTTTTGTAGACAAACACCTTCAATTCGGGGGTCTTCCCTTCGGTCTTGCCACAGCTCCCAAAATTTTCTCAAAGGTTCTGGGATCGCTGTTGGCGGTGCTTTGGTTACATGGGGATTGCAGTGGTGCCCTATCTGGACGACATCCTGGTCCAGGCGCCATCCTTACAACATGCAAGATCCCACACGGAAATGTTGTTATCATTCCTGTGATCTCACGGGTGGAAGGTAAATTTGGAAAAGAGTTCCTTAGTCCCAAATACAAGGGTATCCTTCTTGGGAACCATAATAGATTCCCTATCTATGAAGATTTTTCTGACAGAAGTCAGG
Source organism: Bombina bombina (assembly GCF_027579735.1). Lineage (NCBI taxonomy): Eukaryota > Metazoa > Chordata > Amphibia > Anura > Bombinatoridae > Bombina > Bombina bombina. The sequence goes on along the minus strand of NC_069510.1, from coordinate 27,188,881 downwards.
AAATCAAAGATTTTCAATACTTGTCTAGCCCTTCAGTCCACTTCTCGGCCATCAGTGGCTCAGTGTATGGAGGTAATCGGGCTTATGGTAGCGGCAATGGACATCATCCCGTTTGCTCGGTTTATTCTCAGACCTCTGCAGTTAAACATGCTCAGGCAATGGAACGGAGATTATGCCGATTTGTCTCCTTGAATACTTCTGGAGCAGGAGACAAGGGATTCTCTTCATTGATGGTTGTCTCTGGATCATCTCTCCCAGGGTACCTGCTTTCGCAGACCATCTTGGGTGATTGTGACAACAGACGCCAGCCTTTTAAGTTGGGGAGCAGTCTGGGGCTCCCTAAAGGCCACAGGGAGTATGGACTCAGAGTCTGCTCTTCCTATGAACATTCTGGAACTGAGAGCGATCTTCAATGCTCTTCTGGCCTGGCTCCAGTTAGCCTCGGTCCAGTTTATCAGGTTCCAGTCGGACTACATAACTTCAGTGGCTTACATCAATCATCAGGGAGTACCGAGGAGTTCCTTAGCGGTGACGGAGGTAACCAAGATAATCCAGTGGGCGTAAACCCACTATTGCTGTCTGTTGGCGATCCACATCCCAGGGGTGGGCAACTGGGAGGCGGACTTCCTGAGCAGGCAGACCTTTCATCCGGGGGAGTGGGCACTCCATCCAGAAGTGTTTTCCAGCCTTATTCTCAAATGGAGTTAGTCGGACTTGGATCTCATGGCATCTCGACAGAATGCCAAGCTTCCGAGGTACAGGTTGAGGTCCAGGGACCCTCAGGCGGTACTTTTAAACGCCCTGGCGGTACCTGGGACCTTCAGTCTAGCATACCTATTCCCTCAGTTTAGCATACCTATTCCCTCAGTTTGTTCTTCTTCCTCGGGTTATTGCTAGAGTCAAGCAGGAGAGGGCCTTGGTGATCCTCATTGCACCGGCTTGGCCTTGCAGGATTTGGTATGCAGATCTGGTGGACATGTCATCTCCGCCACCTTGGAGACTTAGTTTCTCTGGAGCTGACTGCTTGGTGAGTGAACGCTTAATTTTATCCAAGCAGGGCTTTTCAGAATTGGTCATAGAGACCATGATTCAGGCTCGTAAACCTGTAACTAGAAAGATTTACCATAAGATATGACATAAATATCTCTATTGGTGTGAATCCAAGGGCTACTCATGGTATAGAGTTAGGATTCCTAGGATTTTGCCTTTTCTCCAAGAGGGTTTGGAGAAAGGATTATCGACAAGTTCCCTAAAGGGTCATATTTCTGTCTTCTCTATTTTGTTACACAAACGTTTGGCAGATGTTCCAGGTCAGGATCAGGCCTGTGTTCAAGCCAGTTACTCCTCCATGGAGTCTTAATTTGGTTCTCAGAGTTTTTCAAGGGGCTCTGTTTGAGCCTATGCATTCCTTAGATATTAAGTTGTTATCTTGGAAAGTTTTATTTCTTGTGGCTATTTCTTCTGCTCGTAGTGTGCCAGACCTTTCGGCGGTGCAGTATGAGTCCCCTTACCTTATTTTTCATTTTAATAAGTTAGTTTTACGTACTAAATTAGGATTTCTTCCTAAAGTTGTTTCTGATCGGAACATTAATCAGGAGATTGTTGTTACTTCCTTGTGTCCTAATCCTACTTCTCAGAAGGAACGGGCACAATTTGGACGTGGTCCGTGCTTTAAAGTTTTACCTGCCGGCGACTAAGGATTTTCGTCAGTCTTCTGCTTTGTTTGTGGTTTTCTCAGGAAAATGTAAGGGACAGAAAGCTACGGCTACTTCTCTTTCTTTTTGGCTGAAGAGTATAATACGTTTTGCATATGAGACTGCTGGACAGCAGCCTCCAGAGAGCGTTACGGCTCATTCCACGAGGGCTGTTGCTTCCTCATGGGCATTCAAAAATGAAGCTTCTGTGGAACAGATTTGCAAGGCTGCAACTTGGTCTTCTCTTCATACTTTTTCCAGATTCTACAAATTTGACACTTTTGCCTCGGCTGAGGCCGCTTTTGGGAGAAAGGTTCTTCAAGCAGTGGTGCCTTCCGTTTAGGTTCCGTCTTGTCCCTCCCTTATCATCTGTGTACTCTAGCTTGGGTATTGATTCCCAATAGTAATTAAGATGATCCGTGGACTCTGTGTCATTAAAAAGAAAAGAAAATGTATGCTTACCTGATAAATGTATTTCTTTTTGACACAATGTTTTTGGAAGACAGGTTGTTGGTTATTATAAACTTCAGACACCTCTGCACCTTACTGCTTCCTTTCTCTCCTTGACTTTGGTCGAATGACTGGGGTGGGAGGGAAGGGAGGTGATATTTAACAGCTTTGCTGTGGTGCTCTTTGCCGCCTCCTGCAGGGCAGGAGTGATATTCCCATTAGTAATTAAGATGATCCGTGGACTCATCGTGTCAAAAAATAAATAAATTTATCAGGTAAGCATTAATTTTTTTTTTTTTTTTTGTTTTTTCCCTTTTCTTTCTCTAGGAGGAGAACATTTGCCTGCACTGGGCAGCTTTTGCAGGATCTGTTGAGATTGCAGAAATCTTGTTAGCCTCTAAATGCGACCCGCGGGCAGTGAATATTCATGGAGACTCTCCGCTTCATATTTCTGCACGTGAGAATCGTTACGAGTGTGTAATGTAAGTGTGATGGTTTCGCATTCTCTAAATTTGATATTTTGGAGATTTCTAAGATTGTATTTTTGTTAATCGTCCCTATAAAGTCTCTTACTTAAAGGGACATGAAACTTACTTTTTTTTACTTTCATGATTTTGAAAGAGATTTACTACTGTTTTCTAATTTGGTTCATTCTCTTGATATCCTTTGTTGGAAAGCACATGTAAATAGAATCAGGAGCTGCTGATTGGTGGCTGCACATAGATGCCCGGTGTGATTGGCCCACCCATGTGCATTGCTATTTCTTCAACAAAGGATACCTAAAAAATAAAGCAAATTGGATAATAGAAATAAATTGGAATGTTGTTTAAAATTGTATGCTCTATCTGAATCATGAAAGAAAGAAAGATTTTGGGTTTCATGTCCCCTTAAGGAGGAGGACCTGACTTCAGTTGGGTGCTGCCTTGGCTGGCCAGATGATAAAGCATTGTCCTTATCGTACACTTGATCACGGCAGCCAATCAGGACCTATCCCTGGTAATATGTAGACCCTTTTAAGCAGACGTGTGTTCTGGCAGTATATATATAAGCAGTGACATCAGTGAATTCAGCTCAAGCCTATGGAGTCTGTCCTTAATTTCTGGCCTGACTTTTAGTAGTGATTTGCAATAAGATGTAACTTGGATCTGTTGTGCTTTAATCCAGACTCTTCCTATCTCATGGCTGTGATGTGGGACTGAAGAACAAAGAGGGAGAGACTCCCTTGGAATGTGCCAGTCCCAACTCTCAAGTGTGGGCAGCTTTGCAGAACAGCACGCAATCCCCAGATAGACCCTTACAAAACGTTGTAAACAGGTCGGTTTTTTAATTTGATGCTTATATTAATAGTAAATGGTTTAATATATCCAACGCAGTTTTTTCTTATTTATTTCCATTAATAGCCATGGTTATGAAGATGTGCTGATTTTGTATAAATCAAAAACACCTTAAAGGGACAGTAAACACCTTGAAATTCCAACAATTCTCTGCAGTCTTCCAAAATATTACCTTATCAGCATAGTCTTAACGTTATTAGAGCAGATTAACACCTTTGCTGCAGTTGTTTCTAACGATCAAACTTCACCCACCCCTTTTTTTATTTTTTTATTTGAAAGACCCAATCCAGATTGTTATTTTGTTACCAAAATCTCCATTGTTTTGCTTTAGTAGTCATAAGATAACAAACTGCAAATGATGGGCCGGTATGTTGCTAGGTTAGGCTTCGGAAGCTTGCTATGTGCCATTTCATGAATGGAAAATCCAGTGTCTGAAATTAAATGAAAAGGGGGCAAAATAAATATTGCAAAGTTGTTTTACTAGGCACAGTTAAGCATTTTATATTACAGTCTACTGTCCCTTTAACTTTAATTGCATTCTGAAATTGTGAGATTTTCAGTTCCTGATAGAAATGGAAATGCTGAACACTGTTATATACCATACAGCCATTGGTTGCATACTCTAGTGACCTATTTATAACTGACCCTAATTGGCCACAGCAGAGAAGGTAACCTAAGTTACAACATGGCAGCTTCCATTGTTTTAGAAACAATAAAACCTGCTGATGAAACTTTAAAAAAAAAATACATCTACATATTATTCACAGACTAATAATTTCTTTGACTGCATCATTCTATCTACCATTTATTTAGTGTTTAATGTTCCTTTAAGTAGCGGTCACAGTTATTAAATCCCAATATGATCCAATCGGGATTATTAATCAGCCATTTTTCTCGCGCAGTTGGTTGCACACAAGCAGGGGGTGCGGCTGCACAAGCCAATGTAGGGCGGACAGGGTTCCTGGATGGAAACATTTTCTGTCCATCGTCTTTGTCTGAATTATAAAAGTGTAATTCTGACTTCCATGACCCTTTAACCCCTTAAGGACACAGCTTTAGTTTGTTCAATGGTTCCATAACAGAATAATTCTGTCATTGGTCATTACAGGGTTTAAACAGGAAATGCATGTTTGTACGTAGCTGAACCCATAGTGACAGATTGTTTGCTGGCTTATAAGGACTTCTGCAGCTCTGTTAGTAGACAGTGACAAAAAAAAGCAGGAAGTTTTTGGAATTCCATTTTTTAGATGGAAAATAAAAGGAGAGAAATACTTTTAACTGTTGATGGTTATCTTAGGGCATTCAGAGTTTGCTATATATGTATTATCTGCTTTTTTCCAGAAATTTATTGAGCTCATTGTTCTTTTTCAGGGACATATCAAGAGGTTATGAGAACATCCCAATCCCTTGTGTCAATACTGTGGATTCAGAGCCGTGTCCCTCCAACTACAAGTATGTGTCACAGATCTGCGTCACGTCTCCACTCAACATAGACCGCAACATTACTCATCTTCAGGTGTGTGATGGAAAGAGAAACAAGATTAAAGAGATAAGAAACTAAAAACATTTTCTTTTGTGATCCAGACAGAGCAAATCATTTTTAAAAAGTTTCCAATTTACTTCTATTATCAAATTTGCTTAATTCCCATGATATTCTGTGTTGCAGAGATACCTAGGTTGGCATCTGGAGCACTAAATGGCAGGAAATAGTGCTGCCATCTAGGGATCTTGCAAATAGATAACAACATTCTTGTAAAACTGCTGCCATATAGTGTTCCGGAAGCATGCACGCTCCTGAGTTTACCTCCATGCTTTTAAACAAAAGATTTTGAATGATAAAATTAGAATTTGATGATAAAAGTAAATTAGAAAGTTGCTTAGAATTGCCTGATCTATCTGAATCATGAAATGCACATTTTGTGGTTCATGTTTCTTTAAAAAAAGATCCGCTGTGTAATCTCTCACAGTATGCATCCATATGGGTTAAGCCGCCATTCTCGTGTTTTTATGTCTGTTCAAAAAGAAAGTTGCATGAAAATATTTCACGTGCATTGAAGCTTGTTCTTCGCCAACAACAAAAGTAGTGATTTGGATTAAATCTAGTTTTTAATTTAGTGTTAAATTCATATGAGACAATGAATCTTCTAGTGAAACACATATTAAAGGGACATGAAACACAGTTTTTTATTTTTTTATTATTGAGATAGAGCATACAATTTTCAGCAACTTTTCTAATCTACTTCTATTATCAAATTTGCTTCCTTCTTTTGGTATCCTTTGTTGAAGAGCAGCATTGCACTACTGGGTATAAACCATATGAAAATAAGTAATTTAGTGTTAAAAACACTGAAATTATTTGTAACTTTGGTCCAAAAAAGTCAGTGGTATATAAAAAATGTTAAAGAAATGCAATCCATTTTAAAAGGTACACAAAACCTAATTTATTTTATACAGGTGGTGAGAGTCCATGATCCATTACTCCTGGGAATTATTCTTTCCTACCACTAGGAGGCGGCCAAAGATTCCCAAACCTCAAGAGCTCTATAAAACCCCTTCCACCTCACTGACACCTCAGTCTTGTCTTTTGTCTCTGCTGGAGGATGGTGAAAAATGAAGATGTGCATTTGATTCTTCAGTGAGAGGGGTTCACAGACTGTCTGATTTTCTCTGAGTGCAGTGCCTGTCAGAGTGATGTTTTTGGAGTATGGGTTCTGTCTCATTTTTCATCTCATGGGAAATTAGTCACAAACCCTCCACGAGTTTCACAGGGACGTGTCCTTTGCCTCCTCCTGCTTGTTCTTCAGTATAATCCTATTCCATATCCGCTGCTGATATGTTTCAATACTAGTTTGGATTTCTACTGGTTATTTTTATCAGGTATTTGTAGAGCGCTAACAGATTCCGCAGCGCTATAAACATAGTCGGTATACAGGATAACATTTATAGGGATCAAATGGGTACAGGGCCCTGCCGAGAGTTTGTGTTGTAGTCGGCTCTTATGAAGGTGATCTACAAACAGCTGGACTCATAGGCTTAAATGCTAAGAGGTTCAAGGGGAAAGCAGTGGAGTTAGGAAAGGTTAGTGTAGGTTGTATGCATCCCTCAATAGTAGAGTCTTTAGGGAGCGCTTGAAGCTGCTAAAACTAGGGGAGAGTCTTATGGAGCGAGGCAGGGTGTTCCACAAGATGGAGACCAGTCTGGAGAAGTACTGTAAATGGGAATGTGAGTAAGTAACAAGAGGGGAGGAGATCCTGAGCAGATCGAAGGGGGCGGGAGGGAGAGTATCTGGAGACAAATTCTGAAATGTAGAGGGGGAGCAATGCAGTATAGGGCTTTGTATGTCAGAGTGAGGATTTTGTGTTTAATCCTAGAGGCAAAAGGAAGCCAGTGAAGGTATTGGCAGAGAGGTGCAGCAGATGAAGAGCGACGTGTAAGGAAGATGAGCCTGGCAGAGGCATTTATAATTGATTGTAAAGGAGCTATGCGGCAGCTTGGCAGCTAGGTAGACCAGAGAGGACAGAGTTGCAGTAGTCAAGGCGGGAAAGGATGAGAGAGTGGATTCAAATCTTAGTTGTGTCTTGTTTAAGGAAATGTCTAATTTCTCTTGTAAGGTGTATCCAGTCCACGGGTTCATCCATTACTTGTGGGATATTCTCCTTCCCAACAGGAAGTTGCAAGAGGACACCCACAGCAGAGCTGTCTATATAGCTCCTCCCCTAACCCCCACCCCCAGTCATTTTCTTGCAACTCTCAACAAGATAGGAAGTATCAAGAGATATGTGGTGACTTAGTGTAGTTTTACCTTCAATCAAGAGTTTATTTTTAAACGGTACCGGCGTTGTACTGTTTTACTCTCAGGCAGAAATTAGAAGAAGAATTGTGCCTGGAGGTTGATGATCTTAGCGGTTTGTAACTAAGGTCCATTGCTGTTCTCACACATAACTGAAGAGTATGGGAAAACTTCAGTTGGGGGAACGGTCTGCAGATTACCTGCTTTGAGGTATGTTCAGTATTTTTATTTCTAGAGAGATGAATAAGTTCTAGAAAATGCTGACAGAGACTTGTGTATTTGAGGTAAGCTAGATGCAGTGATTTAACGACGACTGGGATCATTCTTACAAAACAGGGTAATACTCATGTTAATACTCATATTACTTAGTGACAAAGCGTTTACATGTTTAATTAATAGGACGTTTTTTCTCTGAGGGAGATAAGTCTTTATTTGGGGCCTAGTTTTCCACATGGCTAGTCAGATACTCCTAGGAGTATTTTCTTAAGGCCCCTCTGACATCCAGTACATGGTGGGAGGGGCCTATTTTCACGCTCTAGATGCGCAGTTTCCTTCAGACTGAGACATCCAGCTTCCCTAGAGTAGTCCTCTGGCATCTGAGGACCATTATAAAGGGTTTATTTCTTCCATAAATCGTATTTGAGGGCAGGTAGGAGCCTCAGCAGAGCTGTGGCAAGGTGCTCAACTGTCTTTTACCGGTGGTTGATGTTTTTTAAATCTGGTTTGGGGGCTAAGGGGTTAATCATCCATTTGCAAGTGGGTGCAATGTTGCTTTAGTCCCTTACACACACTGTAAACATTTCGAAGACTTTACTATATTTTTACACTGTTTTGCAGTTTAAGTGCTAGTTTTTTTTTCTCTTAAAGGCACAGTAACGTTTTTGTTTAATTGCTGTTCTCCTTTATTAAAGTGTTTTCCAAGCTTGCTTGTCTCATTACTAGTCTGTTAAACATGTCTGACATAGAGGAAACTCCTTGTTCAATATGTTTGGAAGCCATTGTGGAACCCCCTCTTAGAATGTGTACCAAATGTACTGAAATTTCTATAAACTATAAAGACCATATTATGGCGCTTAAAGATTTATCTCCAGAGCATTCTCTGACTGAAAAAAGGGAGATTATGCCATTTAGCTCTCCCCATGTGTCAGAACCTATAACTCCCGCTCAAGTGACGCCAAGTACATCTAGCGCGTCTAATTCTTTTACCTTACAGGACATGGCGGCAGTTATGAATGCTACCCTCTCAGAGGTATTGTCCAAACTGCCATGGTTACAAGGAAAGCGAGACAGCTCTGGGGCTAGAACTAATACAGAGCTTTCTGACGCTTTAATACCTGTGTCCGATATACCCTCACAATACTCAGAAGCTGAGGCAGGAGAGCTTCTGTCTGTGGGTGACATTTCAGATTCAGGGAAGGCGTTACTTCAGTCTGATTCTGAAATGACAGCGTTTAAATTTGAGCTCTAACACCTCCGCTTATTGCTTAGGGAGGTTTTAGCGACTCTGGATGACTGTGAACCCATTGTAGTTCCAGAGAAATTGTGTAAGATGGACAAATACTTTGTAGTGCCTGTTTACACTGATGTTTTTCCAGTCCCTAAGAGGTTTTCGGAAATTATTATTAAGGAATGGGATAGACCAGGTGTGCCGTTCTCTCCCCCTCCTGCTTTTAAAAAGATGTTTCCCATAGATGCCGCCATACGGGACTCGTGGCAGACGGTCCCTAAGGTGGAGGGAGCAGTCTTTACCCTAGCTAAGCGTACAACTATCCCCGTCGAGGACAGTTGTGCTTTCCTAGATCCTATGGATAAAAAATTGGAGGGTCTCCTTAAGAAAATTTTTATACATCAAGGTTTTATTCTCCAGCCTCTTGCATGCATTGCCCCAGTTACTGCTGCAGCGGCTTTTTGGTTCGAGTCTCTTGAGGAGGCTCTAAAGGTGGAGACCCCGCTAGATGATATTTTAGACAGGATTAAAGCTCTTAAGTTAGCTAATTCCTTTATTTCTGACGCCGTTTTTCATTTAACCAAGCTAACGGCTAAGAATTCAGGTTTTGCTATTCTGGCGCGTAGGGCGCTATGGCTTAAGTCCTGGTCAGCAGACGTTACTTCAAAGTTTAAGCTTCTTAACATCCCCTTCAAGGGACAGACCCTATTCGGGCCTGGTCTGAAGGAGATCATTTCTGATATTACTGGAGGAAAGGTCACGCCCTTCCTCAGGATAGGTCCAATAAGTTAAGGACCAAACAGAATAATTTTCGTTCTTTTCGAAACTTCAAGAGTGGCGCAGCTTCAGCTTCCTCTAATACAAAACAAGAGGAAAATTTTGCCCAGTCCAAACCAGTCTGGAGACCTAACCAGGCTTGGAACAAGGGGAAGCAGGCCAAAAAACCTGCTGCTGCCTCTAGGACAGCATGAAGGAGTAGCCCCCGATCCGGGACCGGATCTAGTAGGGGGAAAACTTTCTCTCTTTGCTCAGGCTTGGGCAAGAGACGTCCAGGATCCCTGGGCACTAGAGATTGTTTCCCAGGGATATCTTCTGGAATTCAAAGGTTCATCTCCAAAGGGGAGATTTCACCTCTAACAACTATCTGCAAACCAGATAAAGAGAGAGGCATTCTTACGTTGCGTTCAAGACCTACTGGTTATGGGAGTGATCCACCCAGTTCCAAAGGAGGAACAGGGGCAGGGTTTCTATTCAAACCTGTTTATAGTTCCCAAAAAGGAGGGAACATTCAGACCAATTTTGGATCTCAAAATCCTAAACAAATTTCTCAGGGTCCCATCTTTCAAGATGGAGACAATCCGAACCATCCTCCCTATGATCCAGGAGGGTCAATATATGTCTACCGTGGACTTAAAGGATGCTTATCTCCACATTACGATTCACAGAGATCATCATCAGTTCCTCAAGTTCGCCTTCCTAGACAGGCATTACCAGTTTGTGGCTCTTCCCTTCGGATTAGCCACGGCGCCAAGAATCTTTACGAAGGTTCTAGGGTCTCTACTGGCGGTTCTAAGGCCACGGGGCATAGCGGTGGCTCCTTACCTAGACGACATCCTGATCCAGGCGTCGACTTTTCAAATCGCCAAGTCCCATACGGACATTGTTCTGGCCTTTCTGAGGTCTCACGGGTGGAAGGTGAACAGAGAAAAGAGTTCACACTCTCCTCTCACAAGAGTTTCCTTCATAGGAACTCTGATAGATTCGGTAGAAATGAAAATTTATCTGACAGAGGTCAGGATATCAAAGCTTCTAACTTCTTGCCATGCTCTTCATTCCACTTCTCGGCCGTCAGTAGCTCAGTGTATGGAAATGATCGGCCTAATGGTAGCGGCAATGGACATAGTTCCGTTTGCCGCCTACATCTCAGACCACTGCAACTTTGCATGCTCAATCAGTGGGATGGAGACTACACAGATTTGTCTCCTCTGTTAAATCTGGATCAAGAGACCAGGGATTCTCTTCTCTGGTGGTTATCTCGGGTCCATCTGTCCAGGGGAATGAGTTTCCGCAGGCCAGAGTGGACTATAGTGACGACAGATTCCAGCCTTCTGGGCTGGGGCGCAGTCTGGAATTCCCTGAAGGCTCAGGGTTCGTGGACTCAGGAGGAGGCCCTCCTTCCGATAAATATTCTGGAGTTAAGAGCAATATTCAATGCTCTTCAGACACTTTCTAAGTCGGCAGAATTTTCATCCGGGGGAGTGGGAGCTCCATCCGGAGGTATTTGCCCAGCTGATTCAACTATGGGGCAAACCAGAACTGGATCTGATTGCGTCTCGTCAGAACGCCAAGCTTCCTCGTTACGGGTCCAGGTCAAGGGATCCCCAGGCAACGCTGATAGATGCTCTAGCAGTGCCCTGGTCCTTCAGCCTGGCTTATGTGTTTCCACCATTTCCTCTCCTCCCTCGTCTGATTGCCAAGATCAAGCAGGAGAGAGCTTCGGTAATTTTAATAGCACCTGCTTGGCCACGCAGGACTTGGTATGCAGATCTTGTGGACATGTCATCCTTCCCACCATGGACTCTGCCGCTGAGGCAGGACCTTCTACTCCAAGGTCCATTCAAACATCCAAATCTAGTTTCTCTGCGTCTGACTGCTTGGAGATTGAATGCTTGATTTTATCAAAACATGGTTTCTCCGAGTCGGTCATTGATACCTTGATTCAGGCTCGAAAGCCTGTCACCAGGAAAATCTATCAGAAGATATGCTGTAAATATCTTCATTGGTGTGAATCCAAGGGTTACTCATGGAGTAAGGTCAGGATTCCTAGGATACTATCTTTTCTCCAAGAAGGATTGGAAAAGGGATTATCGGCTAGTTCCTTAAAGGGACAGATTTCTGCTCTGTCTATTCTTTTGCACAAGCATGATGTTCCAGACGTTCAGGCGTTTTGTCAGGCTTTGGTTAGAATCAGGCCTGTGTTTAAACCTGTTGCTCCGCCATGGAGTTTAAATTTAGTTCTTAAAGTTCTTCAAGGGGTTCCGTTTGAACCCTTGCATTCCATAGATATCAAGCTTTTATCTTGGAAAGTTCTGTTTTTAGTAGCTATCTCTTCGGCTCAAAGAGTTTCAGAGTTATCTGCCTTGCAGTGTGATTCCCCTTATCTGATCTTCCATGCAGATAAGGTAGTTTTTTTTTTGTTTTTTTTTAAGTTTTTTATTGAGGTTGTGCAAATAAAACATCATAAACAGATTACCGTAATACATAAGATAAAAATGTCAAAAGAACAAAAGAAAAAACTTTGACACGTGAAATATTCATAATGAACTATAGTAGGTAAACTTCTGGAACCTCAGTTTTATATATTTTCCTTAAATAGTTTCCTCACTGGTCACAATAGATCACTTTTGGACCTACAAAAAACTTAAATGTTCTAGTGGAGGAAATTAGCGTTTGAAGTGGTCACTTTTGGACCAAAATAAATATGAAAAAATATCAACTGATATAATTAATGAAATAATTTGATAAAGAAATAATAATAAATGGATATATTGAGGAGTACAATGATGAGGGAACCATCGTATCTATTGACCTTAACTTACACAGCTAGGGTGAGATTTGCGTGTGTGTAGCACAGCGAGAGGGTGACAATTACATAAAATGGTAGAAGACTATCTCAAGAGTGGTGAGTGGGAAGTTATTGGCTCATCTACTCTAAAGTATATAAGCTTCCCTATATCCAAAAAAGGAAAAGAAAAAGTAATTTTAGGAACATTGGGGAGTGTTGGAATTCAGGGCTGCAAAATAGTATATAAACCAAGGTGAAGCTTTAAATAAACAAAGTTAGGGCATTACACATACCACCCCTTGTATTCTAACTTCTAAATGTCCTACCATTTATAGCTGTACTTAAACATGGAAATCTAATCAGTTGTGGGGAGGCAGTAGGCAACATGCAGCCTGAATATCTATGAACACTTCTGGGCATAAACAGCATGAATAAAAAAAAAACAAAAAAAAAAAACAAGAAAAACTAAGATATCTAGCTAGCCTAATCAGACTTCTAAAAATAAATATTCTAAACACAACACACTTTATCTGCAAGCCGCACTAGATCCAGTCTTGTTTAAATAGTTAACGTGACCATTTTAAATCTTAGGGAGTAGGATGGCTAAAATGATGGACATGCAGGTGACAGAGAATACATAATGGTACTAAGGCAGACAATAAAATTATTAATGTGAGGGTTCTATAGCCATTATTTATAACTCAAGCATGCAGTCATCATGAATATGAAACAGATAGAATTGTGAATGCATATCTACATACTTAGCCACAAACAATAAAAGTAAAGGTTCTAAATTAGCTAGACAGCCGTGTAGGTAACTGGTTATACACTAATAACTGTGATTTCTTATAGCATAGACCAATAAATACAAATAGTGTATATGAATAAGGTACTTAGTAGGAACAGTTTGAGCCATCCGCTACTGCCATTCATAACTCCGACTAAAAGTCATCATATATAGAACATGAACTGGTTCTCACATTGTCCTCATATAGCGGTAACAGGAATGCACCCTGACTTCTCAAGCTCATCTGTACCTATAATGAGACGAACTTTAAATGTCAATCAGCCTACTCCATGCCGGTCGGCTTGGCGAGATCTCCCTCTGATGAGAAGTGCTGAGTGTGGGGGACCCTCATTATGGCATCTCAGAACGGTAATGAGCTCACCACTCATTTTTCTTTCAGCTCCGTTCACAGTCGCGGTTAGATGGATAGGCGGGGGCAGACCGGGGATGGCAACTTCACTGTAGGTCCGTCTCTGTTTCTCAGTATCGGCCGTAAGCACCTCTCTGATTAAAGCTGTCACCCCAGTTAGTGCAGAAAACACCTCAGTTTGCTTCTCATAGTCAGCTCTCATCGGCTGCTGTGGTATAGGCGGCTGCACATTGCAGGTTCGGGTTTCCGCAGCCCCATGGCCCTCCCATTGGAAGTCCAGTGTGGATGAAGGCCTTTTAGTAACTAGGCTTGCGTCGTCCTTCTGGTGGCAGGAAGAAGTCTGTATAGCAGCCATGTCTGGCTTTATAAAAGCAAACCCTGGTTCTTCCATAGGTGCGTAGCGGTTGTTACCAGCTCGTTGGTAGTATTCATGAGTCTTGTTGCTGGGCAAGCTTGACTGGGGTAGTGTATTGTTATAGTTATATACACATGATGGGGCCACAATAGCTGCAGGATTCAAGAGGAGCTTACATAGTTCTGCTTCTAGACTCCGGTAGTGATCACCTATAATCTGCACCATCTTGTCTTCCCACCTGTTTAGAGCCTCCATGTCGCAATGTTACTGGTATAACTCTCCTTCAAACACAATTGTCAGTAGTCGGTATGTCCGATACGAAGGTTCCCTTCTTTAGATTAGTACGCAGTCTATAAAAGACTGTTATTCCCTGATACACAGGGGGGGGGAGTTGAAATTGTGTTCGAAGGCCGCCGCCAAAGATCTCAACGGGCCAGATCTGGGTCCTACAGGTCATAAATTCTGCAAATGTGGTATGGTTCGTTACAGCTCTTCACTGTCTTGTCAAATATAAAAGGATGTCAGTTGATATTGCAGAACCGCTGCATGAATCGGCGGATTAAGCAGATCACCATAGGAGCCACAGATATTGCGACCTTCTATGGCCGCTGCCTAGCCACGCCCCCCAGATAAGGTAGTTTTGCGTACCAAACCTGGGTTTCTTCCTAAGGTAGTATCTAATAGGAATATCAATCAGGAAATTGTTGTTCCGTCACTGTGTCCTAATCCTTCTTCAAAGAAGGAACGTCTTTTACACAATCTTGACGTGGTTCGTGCTTTAAAGTTTTATTTGCAAGCTACTAAGGATTTTCGTCAAACATCTGCATTGTTTGTTGTCTACTCTGGAAAGAGGAGAGGCCAAAAGGCTTCGGCAACTTCTCTTTCTTTTTGGCTGAGAAGCATAATCCGTTTAGCTTATGAGACTGCTGGCCAGCAGCCTCCTGAAAGAATTACAGCTCATTCCACTAGAGCGGTAGCTTCCACATGGGCTTTTAAACATGAGGCCTCTGTTGAACAGATTTGTAAGGCGGCGACTTGGTCTTCGTTTCATACTTTTTCTAAATTCTACAAATTTGATACTTTTGCTTCCTCTGAGGCTATTTTTGGGAGAAAGGTCTTACAGGCAGTGGTGCCTTCCGTTTAAGTTCCTGCCTTGTCCCTCCCTTCATCCGTGTCCTAAAGCTTTGGTATTGGTATCCCACAAGTAATGGATGAACCCGTGGACTGGATACACCTTACAAGAGAAAACTAAATTTATGCTTACCTGATAAATTTCTTTCTCTTGTGGTGTATCCAGTCCACGGCCAGCCCTGTCACTTTAAGGCAGGTGTTTTTATTTTTTAAACTACAGTCACCACTGCACCCTATAGTTTCTCCTTTTCTTACTTGTCTTCGGTCGAGTGACTGGAGGTGGGGGTTAGGGGAGGAGCTATATAGACAGCTCTGCTGTGGGTGTCCTCTTGCAACTTCCTGTTGGGAAGGAGAATATCCCACAAGTAATGGATGAACCCGTGGACTGTATACACCACAAGAGAAATACATTTATCAGGCAAGCATAAATTTTGTTTTTAGAGATGTTTTTAAGGTGGAAGCGGCAGGCTTTAGCCAAGGACTGAATGTGAGGAGTGAAGGAAAGGTCTAAGTCAAGTGTGATCCCAAGACATCGGCATGCGGGGTAAGGGTAATGATGGAATTATCAACAGTTATAGCGGGGGGGGGGGGGGGGGGGAGGGGAGATATTGGAAGAATGGGGGAAAAATAAGGAGTTCAGTTTTGGAGAGATTTAGCTTAAGGTAGTGAGAGGACATCCAATATTACATATGAGAAAGACAGTTAGTGTCACTGGTTTTTCCAGTAGGTACAAAATGTTAGTATTTTATTTGACAATCTATGAGCCTATGATATGTGTGTGTGTATGTGTATGTATGTATGTGTGTGTATATGTGTGTGTGTATATATATATATATATATATATATATATATATATACATATACATATACATACAGTGGATATAAAAAGTCTATACACCCCTGTTAAAATGTCAGGTTTCTGTGATGTAAAAAAATGAGACAAAGATAAATCATTTCAGAACTTTTTCTACCTTTAATGTGACCTATAAACTGTACAACTCAATTGAAAAAACAAACTGAAATGTTTTAGGTAGAGGGAAGAAAAAATATAAAAATAAAATAATGGTTGCATAAGTGTGCACACCCTTAAACTAATACTTTGTTGAAGCACTTTTTGATTTTATTACAGCACTCGGTCTTTTTGAGTATGAGTATCAGCTTGGCACATTTTGACTTGGCAAGATTTGCCCACTCTTCTTTGCAAAAAACACTACAAATCTGTCAGATTGTGAGGGCATCTCCTGTGCACAGCCCTCTTCAGATCACCCCACAGATCGGATTCAGGTCTGGGCTCTGGCTGGGCCAATCCAAAACTTTAATCTTCTTCTGGTGAAGCCATTCCTTTGTTGATTTGGATGTATGCTTTGGGTCATTGTCATGCTGAAAGATGAAGTTCCTCTTCATGTTCAGCTTTCTAGCAGAAGCCTGAAGGTTTTGTGCCAATATTGACTGGTATTTGGAACTGTTCATAATTCCCTCTAGCTTAACTAAGGCCCCAGTTCCAGCTGAAGAATAACAACCCCAAAGCATGATGCTGCCACCACCATGCTTCACTGTGGGTATGGTGTTATTTTGGTGATGTGCAGTGTTGTTTTTGCGCCAAACATATCTTTTAAAATTATGGCCAAAAAGTTCAACCTTGGTTTCATCAGACCATAACACCTTTTCCCACATGCTTTTGGGAGACTTCAGATGTGTTTTTGCAAAATGTAGCCTGGCTTGGATGTTTTTCTTCGTAAGAAAAGGCTTTTGTCTTGCCACTCTACCCCATAGCCCAGAAATATGAAGAATACGTGAGATTGTTGTCACATCTACCACACAGCCAGTACTTGCCAGATATTCCTGCAGCTCCTTTAATGTTGCTGTAGGCCTCTTGGTAGCCTCCCAGACCAGTTTTTTTCTCGTCTTTTCATCAATTTCGGAGGGACGTCCAGTTCTTGGTAATGTCACTGTTGTGCCATATTTTCTCCACTTGATGATGACTGTCTTCACTGTGTTCCATGGTATATCTAATGCCTTGGAAATTCTTTTGTACCCTTCTCCTGACTGATACCTTTTAACAGTGAGATCCCTCTGATGCTTTGGAAGCTCTCTGTGGACCATGGCTTTTGCTGTGGGATGCGACTAAGAAAATTTCAGGAAAGACCAACTAGAGCAGCTGAACTTTATTTGGGGTTAATCAGAGGCACTTTAAATGATGGCAGGTGTATGCTGACTCCTATTTAACATTATTTTGAATGTGATTGCTTAAAGGGACAGTCTACACCAGAATTGTTATTGTTTTAAAGATAGATAATCCCTTTATTACCCATTCCCCAGTTTTGCATAACCAACACAGTTATATTTATATACTTTTTACCTCTATGATTATCTTGTATCTAAGCCTCTGCAAACTGCCCCTTTATTTCAGTTCTTTTGACAGACTTGCAGTATAGCCAATCAGTGCTGGCTCCCAGATAACTTCACGTGCATGAGCACAGTGTTATCTATATGAAATACGTGAACTAACACCCTCTAGTGGTGATAAACTGTTAAAATGCATTCTGAAAAGAGGTGGCCTTCAAGGTCTAAGAAATTAGCATATGGACCTCCTAGGTTAAGCTTTCAATTAAGAATACCAAGAGAACAAAGCAAAATTGGTGATAAAAGTAAATTGGAAAATTGTTTAAAATGACATGCTCTGTCTGAATCATGAAAGTTTATTTTGGACTAGACTGTCCCTTTAATTCTGAACACAGCTACATCCCCAGTTATATGCAACCACATTATTTTAGTTTTTTTTGTTTTCTTCCCTCCACCTAAAGCATTTCAGTTTGTTTTTCAATTGAGTTGTACAGTTTATAGGTCACATTAAAGGTGGAAAAAGTTCTGAAATTATTTATCTTTGTCTCATTTTTTTACATTATAGAAACCTGACATTTTAAAAGGGGTGTATAGACTTTTTATATCCACTGTATATTTATTGGACAAAATCTCTATTTTGTTTAGTTTTCTTTAAAAAAAAAAATTGTGCACTTTGGGGATTTTTTCTGTGCAACAGCTTTCGGGTCTGTGTGTGTTGTGTTTGAGCACGTTGGTTTTTTGGTGTGTTTTTTTCTTTATTTTCTATCGAGTTTCGTTTGCGCTCCCTATATGTTAGTTCGCTATCCTGTCATTTGATGCAGTGTTTATCTACTTCTGCATTTTTGCTTGCCTAGTATGTTTTTTAAAAGAGCTACTTTTGGAGGGGGTACGTTTTTTTTCCTTTCCTTAAGAGCTCTTTTTGTGGTGAATTACCTACTCCTTTATTTAGGCATTTTCTACTTTGCTGATTCTGTTCC
The DNA here is from genome assembly GCF_027579735.1 of Bombina bombina. Taxonomy (NCBI): domain Eukaryota; kingdom Metazoa; phylum Chordata; class Amphibia; order Anura; family Bombinatoridae; genus Bombina; species Bombina bombina. The sequence continues at coordinate 27,170,638 of NC_069510.1, read as the reverse complement.
TAAAATTTCCTTAGAAGCTGGGCCATCTGAACAGTTTCCTCCTACCAGTGTTAAGTTTGTTTAATGTAAACAAGCTGATGTATCTCCTCCAGCATATTTATGTATAACCTGCCTTAATGTATACATTCAGACCGTTCTAATGCTGCTCTTGCTCCTATGGGTTTTGCTGCTCCCTCTGTTTGTTCTTTACAGGCAAGTACAATTGTCTTCACACCAGGTGAGGATTTTACCGGTCTGTTCAACGGTGTCTGAAATGTTGGCTGTTGCGTAACAGGTCCGTTATTGATTTGTCATCTACTGGTTATAACCCTCCTGTAGCTGATGTTACTGCTAATGTTTCTGATGTTTCCTCAGAAGGAAAGGTTTTCTCTGATGATCAGGGGTCTTCCTCTGATCAGGAAACAGAAACAAATTTTTTTAATTGTTTAAAGTTTTACATATTCATTCTTTTAAAGGAGGTTTTGTTTACTTTAGAGTTTAAGGATCCTAAGGTGGCTGTGGATAAAACTTTTTTGTCGTTTAGATTATATCTTTAAACCTTTGGTTTAAACCCCTGAGGTTTTTCCTGTCCTTAATGCTGTCTCTGAGATAGTTTCTAGGGAATGGTCTAAGCCAGGTAATCCATTTAATACTTCTGCAAGGTTTAAGAAATTGTATCTCTTACCTGCTTCTAATATTGATCTTTAGGATACTGTCCATAAGGTAGACGGGGCTATTTCTACTCTGGCTAAGTGTACTACTATTCCTCTTCCTAGTAGTTCTTTAAAGGAACGTTTAGATAGGAAATCTAATCTTTTCACAGATGGACTTTTTTTTGCAAGAGGTTTACTTATTTAGGCCAGCTATTTCTATTGCTGACATTTCTGCTGTTTCTTCTATTTTGTTGAATAGTCGCTCTGAGCAGTTTTCTGATGATTCTGCTGGTGAGAATATTTTTAACCTTTTTGGATTGGATTGCTTAATGTGCTAATTCATTTATTTTTCTTTCATGTAATTAGCAAGAGTCCATGAGCTAGTGACGTATGGGATATACATTCCTACCAGGAGGGGCAAAGTTTCCCAAACCTCAAAATGCCTATAAATACACCCCTCACCACACCCACAATTCAGTTTTACAAACTTTGCCTCCGATGGAGGTGGTGAAGTAAGTTTGTGCTAGATTCTACGTTGATATGCGCTCCGCAGCAAGTTGGAGCCCGGTTTTCCTCTCAGCGTGCAGTGAATGTCAGAGGGATGTGAGAAGAGTATTGCCTATTTGAATGCAGTGATCTCCTTCTACGGGGTCTATTTCATAGGTTCTCTGTTATCGGTCGTAGAGATTCATCTCTTACCTCCCTTTTCAGATCGACGATATACTCTTATATATACCATTACCTCTGCTGATTCTCGTTTCAGTACTGGTTTGGCTATCTGCTATATGTAGATGAGTGTCCTGGGGTAAGTAAGTCTTATTTTCTGTGACACTCCAAGCTATGGTTGGGCACTTTGTTTATAAAGTTCTAAATATATGTATTCAAACATTTATTTGCCTTGACTCAGAATGTTCAACTTTCCTTATTTTCAGACAGTCAGTTTCATATTTGGGATAATGCATTTTTGATTTAATCATTTTTTCTTACCTTCAAAAATTTGACTCTTCCCGGTGGGCTATTAGGCTCGCGGGGGCTGAAAATGCTTCATTTTATTGCGTCATTCTTGGCGCGGACTTTTTTTGCGCAAAAATTCTATTTCCGTTTCCGGCGTCATACGTGTCGCCGGAAGTTACGTCATTTTTTGACGTTATTTCGCGCCAAAAATGTCGGCGTTCCGGATGTGGCGTCATTTTGGCGCCAAAAGCATTTAGGCGCCAAATAATATGGGCATCGCTTTAGTCTCCTCATTATTTAAGTCACATTTTTTATTGCTTCTGGTTGCTAGAAGCTTGTTCTTTGGCATTTTTTCCCATTCCTGAAACTGTCATTTAAGGAATTTGATGAATTTTGCTTTATATATATGTTGTTTTTTCTCTTACATATTGCAAGATGTCTCACGTTGCATCTGAGTCAGAAGATACTACAGGAAAATCGCTGTCAAGTGCGGAATCTACCAAAGCTAAGTGTATCTGCTGTAAACTTTTGGTAGCTATTTCTCCAGCTGTTGTTTGTATTGATTGTCATGACAAACTTGTTAAAGCAGATAATATTTCCTTTAGTAAAGTACCATTGCCTGTTGCAGTTCCTTCAACATCTAAGGTGCAGAATGTTCCTGATAATATAAGAGATTTTGTTTCTGAATCCATAAAGAAGGCTATGTCTGTTATTTCTCCTTCTAGTAAACGTAAAAAATCTTTTAAAACTTCTCTCCCTACAGATGAATTTTTAAATGAACATCATCATTCTGATTCTGATGACTCCTCTGGTTCAGAGGATTCTGTCTCTGAGGTTGATGCTGATAAATCATCATATTTATTTAAAATGGAATTTATTCGTTCTTTACTTAAAGAAGTACTAATTGCTTTAGAAATAGAGGATTCTGGTCCTCTTGATACTAATTCTAAACGTTTGGATAAGGTATTTAAAGCTCCTGTGGTTATTCCAGAAGTTTTTCCTGTTCCTAATGCTATTTCTGCAGTAATTTCCAAAGAATGGGATAAATTGGGTAATTTATTTACTCCTTCTAAACGTTTTAAGCATTTATATCCTGTGCCGTCTGACAGATTGGAATTTTGGGACAAAATCCCTAAAGTTGATGGGGCTATTTCTACCCTTGCTAAACGTACTACTATTCCTACGTCAGATGGTACTTCGTTTAAGGATCCTCTAGATAGGAAAATTGAGTCCTTTCTAAGAAAAGCTTATCTGTGTTCAGGTAATCTTCTTAGACCTGCTATATCTTTGGCTGATGTTGCTGCAGCTTCAACTTTTTGGTTGGAAACTTTAGCGCAACAAGTAACACATCGTGATTCTCATGATATTATTATTCTTCTTCAGCATGCTAATATTTTTATCTGTGATGCCATTTTTGATATTATCAGAGTTGATGTCAGGTTTATGTCTCTAGCTATTTTAGCTAGAAGAGCTTTATGGCTTAAAACTTGGAATGCTGATATGGCTTCTAAATCAACTTTACTTTCTATTTCTTTCCAGGGTAACAAATTATTTGGTTCTCAGTTGGATTCCATCATTTCAACTGTTACTGGTGGGAAAGGAACTTTTTTACCACAGGATAAAAAATCTAAAGGTAAAAGTAGGGCTAATAATCGTTTTCGTTCCTTTCGTTTCAACAAAGAACAAAAGCCTGATCCTTCATCCTCAGGAGCAGTTTCAGTTTGGAAACCTTCTCCAGTCTGGAATAAATCCAAGCCAGCTAGAAAAGCAAAGCCTGCTTCTAAGTCCACATGAAGGTGCGGCCCTCATTCCAGCTCAGCTGGTAGGGGGCAGGTTACGTTTTTTCAAGGAAATTTGGATAAATTCTGTTCACAATCTTTGGATTCAGAACATTGTTTCAGAAGGGTACAGAATTGGTTTCAAGATGAGACCTCCTGCAAAGAGATTTTTTCTTTCCCGTGTCCCAGTAAATCCAGTAAAAGCTCAAGCGTTTCTGAAATGTGTTTCAGATCTAGAGTTGACTGGAGTAATTATGCCAGTTCCAGTTCCGGAACAGGGGATGGGGGTTGTATTCAAATCTCTTCATTGTACCAAAGAAGGAGAACTCCTTCAGACCAGTTCTGGATCTAAAAATATTGAATCGTTATGTACGGATACCAACGTTCAAAATGGTAACTGTAAGGACTATCTTGCCTTTTGTTCAGCAAGGGAATTATATGTCCACAATAGATTTACAGGATGCATATCTGCATATTCCGATTCATCCAGATCATTATCAGTTCCTGAGATTCTCTTTTCTGGACAAGCATTACCAGTTTGTGGCTCTGCCGTTTGGCCTAGCTACAGCTCCAAGAATTTTTACAAAGGTTCTCGGTGCCCTTCTGTCTGTAATCAGAGAACAGGGTATTGTGGTATTTCCTTATTTGGACGATATCTTGGTACTTGCTCAGTCTTTACATTTAGCAGAATCTCATTCGAATCGACTTGTGTTGTTTCTTCAAGATCATGGTTGGAGGATCAATTTACCAAAAAGTTCTTTGATTCCTCAGACAAGGGTAACCTTTCTGGGTTTCCAGATGGATTCAGTGTCCATGACTCTGTCTTTAACAGACAAGAGACGTCTAAAATTGATTGCAGCTTGTCGAAACCTTCAGTCACAATCATTCCCTTCGGTAGCCTTATGCATGGAAATTCTAGGTCTTATGACTGCTGCATCGGACGCGATCCCCTTTGCTCGTTTTCACATGCGACCTCTTCAGCTCTGTATGCTGAAGCAATGGTGCAAGGATTACACAAAGATATCTCAAACAATATCTTTAAAACCGATTGTTCGACACTCTCTAACATGGTGGACAGATCACCATCGTTTAATTCAGGGGGCTTCTTTTGTGCTTCCGACCTGGACTGTAATTTCAACAGATGCAAGTCTCACGGGTTGGGGAGCTGTGTGGGGATCTCTGACGGCACAAGGAGTTTGGGAATCTCAGGAGGTGAGATTACCGATCAATATTTTGGAACTCCGTGCAATTTTCAGAGCTCTTCAGTTTTGGCCTCTTCTGAAGAGAGAATCGTTCATTTGTTTTCAGACAGACAATGTCACAACTGTGGCATACATCAATCATCAAGGAGGGACTCACAGTCCTCTGGCTATGAAAGAAGTATCTCGAATTTTGGTTTGGGCGGAATCCAGCTCCTGTCTAATCTCTGCGGTTCATATCCCAGGTATAGACAATTGGGAAGCGGATTATCTCAGTCGCCAAACGTTGCATCCGGGCGAATGGTCTCTTCACCCAGAGGTATTTCTTCAGATTGTTCAAATGTGGGAACTTCCAGAAATAGATCTGATGGCGTCCCATCTAAACAAGAAACTTCCCAGGTATCTGTCCAGATCCCGGGATCCTCAGGCGGAGGCAGTGGATGCATTATCACTTCCTTGGAAGTATCATCCTGCCTATATCTTTCCGCCTCTAGTTCTTCTTCCAAGAGTAATCTCCAAGATTCTGAAGGAATGCTCGTTTGTTCTGCTGGTAGCTCCGGCATGGCCTCACAGGTTTTGGTATGCGGATCTTGTCCGGATGGCCTCTTGCCAACCGTGGACTCTTCCGTTAAGACCAGACCTTCTGTCACAAGGTCCCTTTTTCCATCAGGATCTGAAATCCTTAAATTTAAAGGTATGGAGATTGAACGCTTGATTCTTGGTCAAAGAGGTTTCTCTGACTCTGTCATTAATACTATGTTACAGGCTCGTAAATCTGTATCTCGAGAGATATATTATAGAGTCTGGAAGACTTATATTTCTTGGTGTCTTTCTCATCATTTTTCTTGGCATTCTTTTAGAATACCGAGAATTTTACAATTTCTTCAGGATGGTTTAGATAAGGGTTTGTCTGCAAGTTCTTTGAAAGGACAAATCTCTGCTCTTTCTGTTCTTTTTCACAGGAAGATTGCTATTCTTCCTGATATTCATTGTTTTGTACAAGCTTTGGTTCGTATAAAACCTGTCATTAAGTCAATTTCTCCTCCTTGGAGTTTGAATTTGGTTCTGGGAGCTCTTCAAGCTTCTCCGTTTGAACCTATGCATTCATTGGACATTAAATTACTTTCTTGGAAAGTTTTGTTCCTTTTGGCCATCTCTTCTGCCAGAAGAGTTTCTGAATTATCTGCTCTTTCTTGTGAGTCTCCTTTTCTGATTTTTCATCAGGATAAGGCGGTGTTGCGAACTTCTTTTGAATTTTTACCTAAGGTTGTGAATTCCAACAACATTAGTAGAGAAATTGTGGTTCCTTCATTATGTCCTAATCCTAAGAATTCTAAGGAGAAATCGTTGCATTCTTTGGATGTTGTTAGAGCTTTGAAATATTATGTTGAAGCTACTAAATCTTTCCGAAAGACTTCTAGTCTATTTGTTATCTTTTCCGGTTCTAGAAAAGGCCAGAAAGCTTCTGCCATTTCTTTGGCATCTTGGTTGAAATCTTTAATTCATCTTGCCTATGTTGAGTCGGGTAAAACTCCGCCTCAGAGAATTACAGCTCATTCTACTAGGTCAGTTTCTACTTCCTGGGCGTTTAGGAATGAAGCTTCGGTTGATCAGATTTGCAAAGCAGCAACTTGGTCCTCTTTGCATACTTTTACTAAATTCTACCATTTTGATGTATTTTCTTCTTCTGAAGCAGTTTTTGGTAGAAAAGTACTTCAGGCAGCGGTTTCAGTTTGAATCTTCTGCTTATGTTTTTCATTAAACTTTATTTTGGGTGTGGATTATTTTCAGCAGGAATTGGCTGTCTTTATTTTATCCCTCCCTCTCTAGTGACTCTTGTGTGGAAAGATCCACATCTTGGGTAGTCATTATCCCATACGTCACTAGCTCATGGACTCTTGCTAATTACATGAAAGAAAACATAATTTATGTAAGAACTTACCTGATAAATTCATTTCTTTCATATTAGCAAGAGTCCATGAGGCCCGCCCTTTTTTTGTGGTGGTTATGATTTTGTATAAAGCACAATTATTCCAATTCCTTATTTTATATGCTTTCGCACTTTTTTATCACCCCACTTCTTGGCTATTCGTTAAACTGAATTGTGGGTGTGGTGAGGGGTGTATTTATAGGCATTTTGAGGTTTGGGAAACTTTGCCCCTCCTGGTAGGAATGTATATCCCATACGTCACTAGCTCATGGACTCTTGCTAATATGAAAGAAATGAATTTATCAGGTAAGTTCTTACATAAATTATGTTTTTATTCTGTATTTGACATCATTAAGATGCATATGGTTTCTTAATCTAGACTTTTATCTTTTCAATGAAAGAAGTTGTTTGGCTCTGATTTGAATACTTTTATTTCTACTGTTACTGGGGGTAAAGGAGCTTTTCTTTCTCAGGGCAAGTCCAGGGGTAAGTCTAAGGCTTCTAATCGATTTCGTCCCTTTCATCAGAATAAGGAGCAATTATCTGATTCCTCCTCTCATAAGCAAGGTCCCTCTGGTCCTGCCTGGAAGCCTAGTTTCAACTGGAACTAGACTAAGCAATCCAAAAAATCTACACCTACTTCCAAGTCGGATCCAGATGCTCTGGTAGGGGGCAGGCTGTGCTTTTTTTTTTTTTTTTTGGAGGTCTGGTTCCAGTCTGTTTCAGATCCCTGGGTTCTGAATTTAGTATCTCGTGGTTATTCTGATAGGTTTCAGAACAAGACCTCCCAGGAGAAGGTTTATTCTGTCCAATGTAAAAAAAAAAATCCTTTGCAGGCTCAATACTTTTTTTTTTAAATCAATTTAGTTTCTAGAAGCTATGGAAGTGACAGTTCCTGTACCTTTGTTGGAATAAGGAATGGGCTTTTATTAAAATCTCTTCATTGTTCCAAACAAGGCAGGAACTTTCAGACCAGTTTTGGATCTGAGGGCTCTAAACAAGTTTGTTAGAGTTCCTACTTTCAAAATGGAGACTATTCAGACTGTTATGCCAATTGTTTAGCAGGGTAAGTTTATGTCCACAATATATTTTTAAAGGATACTTGCCTTCATATTCCCATTCACAAGGAACACTGTGTCTGAGGTTTCCATTTCTGGACAGGTGTTTTCAGTTTGTTTCTCTATTGTGTGGTCTGGCTACAGCTCCAAGAATCTTTACCAAGGTTCTGGGTGCCCTATTGTCTGTAATCAGATCTCAGGGTATTGCTGTGTTTCCCCACCTGGACAATATCTTAGTTCAAGCTCCATCTTTATATTTAGCAGAATCTCACACCAACAGACTGTTGTTTCTTCAACAGCATGGTCGGAGAATCCATTTTCCAGACAGTTCTTTGGTTCCTCAGACAAAAGATACTTTTCTCGGGGTACTATCAGATTTGGTTGCCATGAGAATATCTTTAACAGAAAAAAGAAGGTTGAAGCTGATGTCAGCTTGTATAAACCGTAAAGGGACATTAAACCCGAAATTTTTCTTTCATGATTCAAATAGAGAATACAATTTTAAACAACGTTCTAATTTACTTCTGTTATCTAGTTTGTTTCATTCTCTTGATATTCCTTCATGAAATGCATATCTAGATAGGCTCAGTAGCTGCTGATTGGTAGCTGCACATAGATGCCTTGTGTGATTGGCTGACCCATGTACATTACTATTTCTTCAACAAATGATATTTAAAGAATGAAGCAAATTAGATAAACGTAATTTGGAATGTTGTTTAAAATTGTATTCTCTGTCTGAATCATGAAAGAAAAATTTGGGGTTTAATGTGCCTTTAAGTATCTTTTGTTTCCTTCAGAGTCTCTTTGCATATCAATCACCAAGGGGGAACTCACAGTTCTCTAGCCATGAGGGAAGTGTCTTGAATTCTGTCATGGGCAGAGGCCAATCTTTGTCTGATTTCTGCTGTTCAAATTCTTGGAGTGAACAACGGTGAAGAAGATTTTCACAGTCATCTGTCTCTGCATCCAGGGGATTGGTCTCTACATCAGGATGTTTTCAGTCAGATTGTGTATTTTGGGGGCTCCCAGAGATATATCTGATGGCTTCTCGGTTCTTTGCAAGGTCCAGGGATCCCTCATGTGGAGTTTGTGGATGCTCTAGTAGCTCCTTGGACCTTTCATCTTTCCTATGTGTTTCCTCCTTTAGTTCTTCTTTACAGCTTAATTTCCAAGATCAGGCAAGAAGAAACATCAGTAATTCTGATTGCTCCAGCTTGTCCTCGCAGGGTTTGGTATGCAGATATGGTTTAGATGTTCAGTTGTCCGCCTTGGCCTCTTCTACTTTGGCCAGACCTCTTGTCTCAAGGTCCATTTTTCTGTCTGGATTTCAAATCTCTAAGCTTGATGGCTTGGAGAGTTAATGGTTAGTTCTTAGACATATTTTGTGATTTAGACTCTGATTCAGGCTTGTAAGCCTGTAACAAGGAAAAAAAGCATAAGGTTTGGAAGGTCTTTATCTCCTGGTGTGTGGATAATGTTTTTTCTTGGCAATATTTTAGAATGTTGCAGTTTCTACAGGATGGTCTGGATAAGGGCCTATCTGCCATTTCTTTGAAGGGGCAGACTTCTGCTCTTTCAGTTTTGTTTCATAGAAATATTGCTAATCTTCCTGACATTCATGGTTTGTATTAAGCCTGTTGTTAAACCAGTTAATCCTCCTTGGATTCTTAATTTGGCCTTGAAGGTATTGCATGCTCCTCCGTTTGAGCCTCTGCATAAAGTGGATATTAAGGTTCTTCCTTGCAAAGTTTTGTTTATTTTGGCTATTTCATCTGCTAGAAGAGTACCTGAATTATCTGCTCTTTTTTGTGATTCTCCTTATCTTATTTTTCATCCGGATAAGGCGGTCTTAAGAACTAAATTTGCCTTTTTGCCTAAGGTTGTGTCCTCAGACAATATTTATCAAGAAATTGTTGTTCCCTCTTTGTGTCCTAATTCTAAGAATTCTTCAGAAACGCTTCTTTACAATTTGGATGTTGTTAGGGCCTTGAAGTATAATGTTGATGCTACTAAGGATTTTAGACAAATTTCTAGTTTGATCATATTTCAGGTTCTAGAAGAGGACAGAAAGCTTTTGCTATTCCCAAGAGGTTGATACTTTTGATTGACCAAGCTTACTTGGAGGTTGGAAAACCTCCACCTAAACGGATTACTGCTCATTCTACTAGGTCAGTTTGCACTTCTTGGGCTTTGAAGAATAAGACGTCAGTTGACCAAATTTGCAAAGCAGCTATTTGGTGTTCTTTGCATACTTTTACTAAATTCTACCATTTTGTTGTTTTTTTCTTTTTTTGAGGCAGCCTTTGGTAGGAAAGTCCTTCAGGCCGTGGTCTCAGCTTTTTTCCCTGTGGGTCATTTTTTAAGTGCATATATTTAAAAAAATATTTTTGAGAAGTGAGCTTCCGATTTTTGAGTTCAGTTTGTGTTGTGGATTTTTGTGAAAAATATGTTCTTTTCTTCTGTTATGTGTGATCAGTCCACGGGTCATCATTACTTCTGGGATATAACTCCTCCCCAACAGGAAATGCAAGAGGATTCACCCAGCAGAGCTGCATATAGCTCCTCCCCTCTACGTCAGTCCCAGTCATTCTCTTGCACCCAACGACTAGATAGGATGTGTGAGAGGACTATGGTGATTATACTTAGTTTTTATGACTTCAATCAAAAGTTTGTTATTTTAAAATAGCACCGGAGCGTGTTATTACTTCTCTGGCAGAGTTTGAGGAAGAATCTGACAGAGATTTTTTACTATGATTTTAACCGGAGTCGTTAAGATCATATTGCTGTTCTCGACCATCTGAGGGAGGTAAAGGCTTCAGATCAGGGGACAGCGGGCAGATGAATCTGCATTGAGGTATGTGGCAGTTTTTATTTTCTGAATGGAATTGATGAGAAAAGCCTGCCATACCGTTAAAATGACATGTATGTATACACTTCAGTATTCTGGGGATGGTATTTCACCGGAACTACTGTGTTAAGGTCACTAATCCTTTTAATAACTATTCTCATGTTAAACGTTTTTGCTGGAATGTAGAATCGTTTACATTGCTGAGGTACTGTGTGAATAAATGTTTGGGCATTATTTTCCACTTGGCAGTTTTTTGCTTTAATTGTGACAGTTTCGTTTCTCTTCACTGCTGTGTGGGAGAGGGAGGGGCCGTTTTTGGCGCTCTTTGCTACGCATCAAAAAATTCCAGTCAGCTACTTTTATATGTCCTGCATGATCCGGTTCATTTCTGACAGATCTCAGGGGTCTTCAAACTTCTTTGAAGGGAGGTAAATTCTCTCAGCAGAGCTGTGAGAATTCTTATAGTGACTGTGTATAAAAAAAAAAAAAAACGTTGTTTTGTTTTCTTATGTACAAATTTAATTAGTGTTGTTTTTTACTAATGGGAACAAACCTTTGCTAAAAGTTGTGTTGTTTTAAAATTTGATGCAATAACTGTTTTTCAGTTCATTATTTCAACTGTCATTTAATCGTTAGTACCTCTTTGAGGCACAGTACGTTTTTTGCTAAAAAAGATTATAACCAAGTTGTAAGTTTTTTGCTAGTGTGTTAAACATGTCTGACTCAGAGGAAGATATCTGTGTCATTTGTTCCAATGCCAAGGTGGAGCCCAATAGAAATTTATGTACTAACTGTATTGATGCTACTTTAAATAAAAGTCAATCTGTACAATGTGAACAAATTTCACCAAACAGCGAGGGGAGAGTTATGCCGACTAACTCGCCTCACGCGACAGTACCTGCATCTCCCGCCCGGGAGGTGCGTGATATTTTGGCGCCTAGTACATCTGGGCGGCCATTACAGATAACATTACAAGATATGGCTACTGTTATGACTGAAGTTTTGTCTAAATTACCTGAACTAAGAGGCAAGCGTGATCACTCTGGGGTGAGAACAGAGTGCGCTGACAATGCTAGGGCCATGTCTGATACTGCGTCACAGCTCGCAGAGCATGAGGACGGAGAGCTTCATTCTGTGGGTGACGGTTCTGATCCAAACAGATTGGACTCAGATATTTCAAATTTTAAATTTAAATTGGAGAACCTCCGTGTACTACTAGGGGAGGTCTTAGCAGCTCTCAACGATTGTAACACTGTTGCAATACCAGAGAAACTGTGTAGGTTGGATAAATACTTTGCGGTACCGGCGAGTACTGACGTTTTTCCTATACCTAAGAGACTAACTGAAATTGTTACTAAGGAGTGGGATAGACCCGGTGTGCCGTTCTCACCCCCTCCAATATTTAGAAAGATGTTTCCAATAGACGCCACCACTCGGGACTTATGGCAAACGGTCCCCAAGGTGGAGGGAGCAGTTTCTACTTTAGCTAAGCGTACCACTATCCCGGTGGAGGATAGCTGTGCTTTCTCAGATCCAATGGATAAAAAATTAGAGGGTTACCTTAAGAAAATGTTTGTTCAACAAGGTTTTATATTACAACCCCTTGCATGTATCGCGCCGATTACGGCTGCGGCAGCATTTTGGATTGAGTCGCTTGAAGAGAACCTTAGTTCCTCTACGCTAGACGACATTACGGACAGGCTTAGAGTCCTTAAACTAGCTAATTCTTTCATTTCGGAGGCCGTAGTACATTTAACCAAACTTACGGCTAAGAACTCAGGATTCGCCATACAGGCACGCAGGGCACTGTGGCTAAAATCCTGGTCAGCTGATGTTACTTCTAAGTCCAAATTACTTAATATACCTTTCAAGGGGCAGTCCTTATTCGGGCCCGGTTTGAAAGAAATTATCGCTGACATTACGGGAGGTAAGGGCCACGCCCTACCTCAAGACAAGGCCAAAGCTAAGGCTAGACAGTCTAATTTTCGTCCCTTTCGGAATTTCAAAACAGGAGCAGCATCAACCTCCACTGCACCAAAACAGGAAGGAGCTGTTGCTCGTTACAGGCAAGGCTGGAAGCCTAACCAGTCCTGGAACAAAAGCAAGCAGGCCAGGAAACCTGCTGCTGCCCCAAAGACAGCATGAACCGAGAGCCCCCGATCCGGGACCGGATCTAGTAGGGGGCAGACTCTCTCTCTTCGCCCAGGCCTGGGCAAGAGATGTTCAGGATCCCTGGGCACTAGAGATCATATCTCAGGGATACCTTCTAGACTTCAAATTATCTCCCCCAAGAGGGAGATTTCATCTGTCAAGGTTGTCAACAAACCAGATAAAGAAAGAAGCGTTTCTACGCTGCGTACAAGATCTGTTAACAATGGGAGTGATCCATCCGGTTCCGTGGTCGGAACAAGGACAAGGGTTCTACTCAAACCTGTTTGTGGTTCCCAAAAAAGAGGGAACTTTCAGGCCAATCTTAGATTTAAAGACTCTAAACAAATTACTAAGAGTTCCATCGTTCAAAATGGAAACTATTCGGACTATTTTACCCATGATCCAAGAGGGTCAGTACATGACCACAGTGGATTTAAAGGATGCTTACCTTCACATACCGATCCACAAAGATCATCACCGGTATCTAAGGTTTGCCTTCTTAGACAGGCACTACCAGTTTGTAGCTCTTCCATTCGGATTGGCTACGGCTCCAAGAATCTTCACAAAGGTTCTGGGTGCCCTTCTAGCGGTACTAAGACCGCGAGGGATTTCGGTAGCTCCGTACCTAGACGACATTCTAATACAAGCTTCAAGCTTTCAAACTGCCAAGTCTCATACAGAGTTAGTTCTGGCATTTCTAAGGTCGCATGGATGGAAAGTGAACGAAAAGAAGAGTTCTCTCTTTCCTCTCACAAGAGTTCCATTCTTGGGGACTCTTATAGATTCTGTAGAAATGAAGATTTACCTGACAGAAGACAGGTTAACAAAACTTCAAAATGCATGCCGCGTCCTTCATTCCATTCAACACCCGTCAGTAGCTCAATGCATGGAGGTGATCGGCTTAATGGTAGCGGCAATGGACATAGTACCTTTTGCACGCCTACACCTCAGACCGCTGCAACTATGCATGCTAAGTCAGTGGAATGGGGATTACTCAGATTTGTCCCCTACTCTGAATCTGAATCAAGAGACCAGAAATTCTCTTCTATGGTGGCTTCATCGGCCACACCTGTCCAGGGGAATGCCATTCAGCAGGCCAGACTGGACAATTGTAACAACAGACGCCAGCCTACTAGGTTGGGGCGCTGTCTGGAATTCTCTGAAGGCTCAGGGACTATGGAATCAGGAGGAGAGTCTCCTTCCAATAAACATCTGGAATTGAGAGCAGTTCTCAATGCCCTTCTGGCTTGGCCCCAGTTAATAACTCGGGGGTTCATCAGGTTTCAGTCGGACAACATCACGACTGTAGCTTACATCAACCATCAGGGAGGGACAAGAAGCTCCCTAGCAATGATGGAAGTATCAAAGATAATTCGCTGGGCAGAGTCTCACTCTTGCCACCTGTCAGCAATCCACATCCCGGGAGTGGAGAACTGGGAGGCGGATTTCTTGAGTCGCCAGACTCTTCATCCGGGGGAGTGGGAACTTCATCCGGAGGTCTTTGCCCAAATACTTCGACGTTGGGGCAAACCAGAGATAGATCTCATGGCGTCTCGCCAGAACGCCAAACTTCCTCGCTACGGGTCCAGATCCAGGGATCCGGGAGCAGTTCTGATAGATGCTTTGACAGCACCTTGGAACTTCAGGATGGCTTATGTGTTTCCACCCTTCCCGCTGCTTCCTCGATTGATTGCCAAAATCAAACAGGAGAGAGCATCAGTAATTCTAATAGCACCTGCTTGGCCACGCAGGACTTGGTATGCAGATCTAGTGGACATGTCATCCTGTCCGCCTTGGTCTCTACCTCTGAGACAGGACCTTCTGATACAGGGTCCATTCAAACATCAAAATCTAACTTCTCTGAAGCTGACTGCTTGGAAATTGAACGCTTGATTTTATCAAAACGTGGTTTTTCTGAGTCGGTTATTGATACCCTGATTCAGGCTAGGAAGCCTGTTACCAGAAGGATTTACCATAAAATATGGCGGAAATACCTATACTGGTGCGAATCCAAAGGTTACTCCTGGAGTAAGGTTAGGATCGCTAGGATATTGTCTTTTCTACAAGAAGGTTTAGAAAAGGGTTTATCAGCTAGTTCATTAAAGGGACAGATTTCAGCTCTGTCCATCTTGTTACACAGACGTCTGTCAGAAAATCCAGACGTCCAGTCCTTTTGTCAGGCTTTAGCTAGGATCAAGCCTGTGTTTAAAGCTGTTGCTCCACCATGGAGTTTAAACTTAGTTCTTAACGTTTTACAGGGTGTTCCGTTTGAACCCCTTCATTCCATTGATATAAAAATGTTATCTTGGAAAGTTCTGTTTTTAATGGCTATTTCCTCGGCTCGAAGAGTCTCTGAGTTATCAGCCTTACATTGTGATTCCCCTTATCTGATTTTTCACTCAGACAAGGTAGTTCTGCGTACTAAACCTGGGTTCTTACCTAAGGTAGTCACTAACAGGAACATCAATCAAGAGATTGTTGTCCCATCCTTGTGTCCAAATCCTTCTTCAAAGAAGGAACGTCTTTTACACAATCTGGATGTAGTTCGTGCCCTCAAGTTCTACTTGCAGGCAACTAAAGATTTTCGCCAAACTTCTTCCTTGTTTGTCGTTTACTCTGGACAGAGGAGAGGTCAAAAAGCTTCTGCTACCTCTCTCTCTTTTTGGCTTCGTAGCATAATACGTTTAGCCTATGAGACTGCTGGACAGCAGCCTCCTGAAAGAATTACAGCTCACTCCACTAGAGCTGTGGCTTCCACTTGGGCCTTTAAGAATGAGGCCTCTGTTGAACAGATTTGCAAGGCTGCAACTTGGTCTTCGCTTCATACTTTTTCCAAATTTTACAAATTTGACACTTTTGCTTCTTCGGAGGCTATTTTTGGGAGAAAGGTTCTTCAGGCAGTGGTTCCTTCTGTATAATGAGCCTGCCTATCCCTCCCGTCATCCGTGTACTTTTGCTTTGGTATTGGTATCCCAGAAGTAATGATGACCCGTGGACTGATCACACATAACAGAAGAAAACATAATTTATGCTTACCTGATAAATTCCTTTCTTCTGTTGTGTGATCAGTCCACGGCCCGCCCGGTTTTAAGGCAGGTAAATATCTTTTAAATTATACTCCAGTCACCACTTCACCCTTGGTTACTCCTTTCTCGTTGTTTCTTGGTCGAATGACTGGGACTGACGTAGAGGGGAGGAGCTATATGCAGCTCTGCTGGGTGAATCCTCTTGCATTTCCTGTTGGGGAGGAGTTATATCCCAGAAGTAATGATGACCCGTGGACTGATCACACAACAGAAGAAAGGAATTTATCAGGTAAGCATAAATTATGTTTTTATTCCACCCTTATATTTTATTACTCATGGACTCCACAGCTTGGGTATTTCATATTTGTTCCCAGGAGTAATGGATCCTAGACTCCAAAAACCTGTATGTAAGAAAACATTATTAATGCTTACATGATCAATTAATCTTTCATGGTGGAGTCCACAAGACCCCACCCTGTTTATTTTTTTGGTGTTGGTTTATTTTTTGTTTGCATATCTTTTTTTTTTTTTTTTTCCTTCTATTATTTTGATCTTGTTACTTTTTTCCTTCCTATTTTGCTGGGCTATACATTAGACTGAGGTGCCAGTGAGGTGGGAGGAGTTTTATAACGCTCTTGAAATTTAAGAATCTTTGCCTCCTCCTAGTGGCAGGGAAGACTAATTCCCAGGAGTAATGGATCGTGGACTCTCACCACCATGAAATAAAGTAATCGGGTAAGCATCCATCTTTTTTTTTTTTCTTCATGATTCAGATAGAGCATACTATTTAAAAAAACACTTTCCAATTTACTTATTTGATCTAACTTGCTTAATTTTCATTGTATCTTTTGTTGAAGGAGCTACACTGCACTACTGGGAGCTAGCTAAACACATTGGTTGAGGAGGAGGAGAAACATATATGTGCAGCCACCAATCGTCAACTAGCTTCAGTACGTGCAGTGCTGCTCTTGGTCCTACCTAAATATACTTTTCAACAAAGGATACCAAGCTAACAAAGCAAATTAGATTATTGAAGTGAATTGAAAAAGTTGTTTAAAATGGCATGACATCTGAACAATGAGATACAAATTTTCAGATCCCTTTAACTATTTTACTGAAACAGCATTGTATGCGTAAAATAATATATTAAACTGCCCTTTTTAAGCTACATTTATCAGTAAATTGTTGTTGCTGGGTGCGCTGATTTAAGGATCTGTGCCATAAATATTTTTTTCTGTATGTGCAGCTTGTTTATTTCATGAAGAATTGGTTTGTATTATGTGTGGAGACAGATTTTAATATGTATGTGTGTGTATATATATATATAATTGAATTTATTTTTTGAGAATAGCGATTTCTAAAAATCTGGGGTGTAAGTACTGCAAATCTGTATTAGTTTCAAACAATAATAAATATGTCCGAGGAAGTATAAGACGTGTCTACGTGCTAGAGCTTTATTCTAAAAGTGCCACATAGTCACTTTTTTTCCTCTCTCTCCCCAGTACTGTGTTTGTATAGACAATTGCTCCTCCAGTAACTGCATG
This sequence comes from Bombina bombina, assembly GCF_027579735.1. Taxonomy (NCBI): domain Eukaryota; kingdom Metazoa; phylum Chordata; class Amphibia; order Anura; family Bombinatoridae; genus Bombina; species Bombina bombina. The sequence goes on along the minus strand of NC_069510.1, from coordinate 27,153,518 downwards.
TGTAGCCAGCTCAGCATGAGATGTTGGTATGACACAGTAAGTATGTCTTATGTTAAACAATATGAATAAAATTATTTTTTTTATGCTCTGAATCCCCCCCGCCCCATTGTAACTGCACGCACATAATTTCAATTCACCATCTTCTGCAGAATGGGCGCCTTTTGCCAGAGTTCAACATGGTGGAGCCCCCTCTTATTTTTGAATGTAACCACGCCTGCTCCTGCTGGCGGGATTGTCGCAATCGTGTTGTACAGAACGGGCAGAAGTAAGTAATTCACATTTTTAAAGATTCCCTTTTTGGAGTTCTTGAAAGTGGATATAACATTTGATAAGTTTCCCCAAAAGGATTGTAATGGGCCTAAACATGTTTAACCACCAAAAAAGGGGTATAAAGCCATAGCATTTTCCAGAATGGAACTGCGCTACTGGTCAGAATGGAACCCCGAGCTGTGGAGTGTATTTTGCTCCTTTACGTTCCTTTAACAAATTGCTTGATCCTGTAGGCTTTTGAAGCACTTATATAAGGCTTTATGCTAAATGTATTGTACAAATCATCGCTAGAGGACTGGACCTAATTTGCTTATGGCCTTCACATCTGTATTAGAAAAAGTACAACGGAGGTTCACATTATGATATGAAGATCTCGATTAAAAAAAATAAAAATGATAGAATAAATTCTAAAAGGGACTTGTTACTCATATGCTAAATCACTTTGCTTTATTGTGATATTGTGGGATATCACAGACACCTTGCAAGATTTTATTGTAAACTTCCGTAAACAGAGTGTAAAATGTTTTATGTTTTCATTATTTAATGTATTTTAATGATGTGTATTATTTTCTTTCTTTTATATAAAGTACAAAAGTTATATAGTGAGGTATTACGTTTTTTTTCATATTTCTTTTGCAGGGTGAGGTTGCAGCTCTTCAGGACCAAACAAATGGGCTGGGGAGTACGATCACTGCAAGACATTCCTATGGGAACTTTTGTGTGCGAGTAAGTTAGAGAAAGTTATGTTGTGTGTGTTTGTAATGCCCAGTTACCAACCTATATTTAGACATTGTATTTTGGTCAACAATGAGCTTGGTCTTTAGAGTGGTATCCATGTAATACTGTAAAAAGTTGCTTGCTCTCTATAGGGGTATCTATTTTATACTGTAACGAGCAGCCTGACCTCTATAGGGGTATCCATTTAATACTGTAATGAGGAACTTGGTCTCTATAGGGGGGTACCCATTTAATACTGTAACGTAGAGTCTGGTCTCAATAGGGGTATTCATTTAATACTGTATCAAGGAGCCTGGTCTTTATAGGGGTATCCAATTAATACTGTAACGAAGAGTCTAGTCTCTATAGGGGCATTCATTTAATACTGTATCACAGTCTGGTTTCTATAGGGGTATTCATTTAATACTGTAACGAAGAGTCTGGTCTCTATAGCTGCATTCATTAAAACTGATCTCTATAGGGAAATTAATTTAATACTAGGTGCATTCATTAATACTTTAAAGAGCCTGGTCTCTATAGGGGTATTCATTTTAATACTGTATCGAGGACCCCCTGACTCTCTAGGTGTATTCATTTTAATACTGTATCGAGGACCCCCTGACTCTCTAGGTGTAATCATTTAATACTGTATCGAGGAGCTTGATCTCTATAGGGAAGTTAATGTAATACTTTATTGAGGAGCCTGGTCTCTATAGGTTTATCCATCTAATACTGTCATAAGGAGTGTAGACTCTTTAGGGTCACCCATTTAATTTTGTAATGAGGAGTTTGGTCTCTAGGTGATTACGGTGAAGTTTTCGGCTTTGAGTCATCCTTTCCATCTTTTCATTGCAGATACGTTGGAGAGCTGATTTCGGATGCTGAGGCAGATGTACGGGAGGACGACACATATCTCTTTGATCTAGATAACAAGGTAATTATCTCCATCTTGGGAATTGAAGCTTGTGTTTACATGTTTAATATGAAAAGGGACTGGGTGGTTAATTTCTTTGGAATTAATTACAATTTCTGCATATCTAAAGGCTGTAGCAAGACACATTCCTACCTGTGTAGTTGTTTAAAGGAAAACAGTGACTTTGTTTTATCATTATTTCGTGTTTAGTGTCACATCTGTCACCTCTCAGACTCGCATCACTGCAGAGTAATCACAGGTTCCTATAGGGAAATAAACGACTGACTAATTGTCCCCAAAAGTTATAAAACTGTCAGGCTATTCAAACAAAACTGTGTAGGAAATTAGAATTTATATATTTACTTGTTTTTCTTAAAGGGAACCACTGCATTGCAAAATATATGTGTAAAAATATTTTAAGACAATTTAAAGGGACTTGAAACTCAAATTTATTTTCATTGTTTTTCTTTCATGATTCAGATAAAATATAACATTTTAAACAACTTTCCAGTGTATTTTTGTTATTTGTTTAGTTTTCTTTGTATCCTTTTTTGAAAAGTATACTTAGGTAGGCTCAGAAGCTGCTAATTGGTGGCTGTACATGTGTCTTGTCATTACTGCGTCTTCAACAAAGGATACCAAGAGAATGAAGAAAATTGGGCAACAGATTTAAAATGGAAAGTTGTTTAAAATTGTAAGATCTATCTGAATAATGAAAAAAAACACATTGTTTTGTTAACTAAATTTTCTGTCCTTTAAAAAGCCTCTTGTTATGCTTGTCTTAAAGGGACAGTCTAATCAAAATTAAACTTTCATGATTCAGATAGAGCATGCAATTGTAAACAACTTTCCAATTTACTTTTATCATCAAATTTGCTTTGTTCCCTTGGTGGTATTTTTGTAAAGCTAAACCTAGGTAGCCTCAAACTGATTTCTAAACCATTGAAAACCGCCTCCTAGCTCAGAGCAGTTTTAAAGTTTTTCACAGTTAGACAGTACTAGTTCATGTGTGTCATATAGATAACACTGTGCTCACTCCCGTGGAGTTATTTAGGAGTCTGCACTGGTTAGCTAAACTGCATGTCTGTCAAAAGCACTGAGATAAGGGGGCAGTCTGCAGAGGCTTGGATACAAGGTAATCACAGAGGTAAAAAGTATATTGATATAAACGTGTTGGCCATGCAAAACTTAACTTAATTAAATTTTAATTGTTTCAATAAACTTCAGTTTTTTATTATAATTTGAGGCTGCTTTTCATCTGGATTTTTGCAACCTTCCTTTTTTAATTAAAAATTTTATTGGGAATTTATTGTAACATACCTTTAAAGTTTTCACTAGCTGATCTTCTCCTATAAACATTTTGCACAAGTACTAATTATTTACTGTCCACACGAATAAGGATTTTTTAAGCAGACTTGTGTTTTTGCTGTTTAGTCTGAAGCTCTGTTATACATGTGTGTTTTTATAGCAATCATTTTTCACTAGCGAAAAGTATGGTAGGAAGATTGCTGTGCACAGCCAGGCTGCGTACATATAACGGATATGGCTGAATTATAATCTGCGGAGAAAAACCCTGGTAACTCTCAGACCATACAGCTAGCCGAGCCAGAACATTTAGTCAACCTCTCCACTCAACCCCCATTCTCCAATAAGCTCTTTAGTTTTGCGACATCGGACATCCATTAAAGATCATTGTGAATGTGCCCAGTAGGCAAGGCCATCTTTAATGCATCTTTGTGCTTGGGGCTCCAGCGCGACTGGAATTAGCCGTGGTAATTAAACTTGGCTTGCACTGTTCTCTGCTGACGAGAAGAAAGGAGCTCCCTCTCTCTCTTCTGGTGTTCCTACTGCCCTCAAGGTTTTTCTCTATTCCCCATGAGATAAAGGGAAAAACCGTTATATCTAAGACAACAGTGCCCTCATTCGTGCTCACTTACTCTGCAACTAAGGCAAATCCTGCAATTGTAAGTAGTTTATTTAGGACAGGCTCTAAACTGAACTAAAGACTCAAGGAAAAAAACATACTGAGCATTGCACCTCTCTCTCCTAGTAATTGTCCAAGCAGCAGTAATACCCTTGTTGTCATGTTGGTCTTTGATATCCGTTCAGTAATGCCAAAGCTGTTCTGCTATGTGCATGTCACAAGTTTTTTATAAACATAAATGTCATCCGTATCCATAATTAGACACAGAGTACCGCATATTAAGGAACATCTTTGCTCCTGATGTTCTTTACTAAGTATTCCATGTCTTCGTTGTCCGTTTAAAGGGACACTCAAGTGAAAATTAAACTTTTATGAGCATGCAGTTTTAAGACACCAATTTACTTATATTATCAAAATTTATATACCCACTTTCTGGGGATCAAGATCCTATTGAGCATGTGCACAAGCTCACAGGGTATACGTGTCTTTGATTGGCTTCTGTCTGTCACATGATACTGAAAATGGGAGAAAAAAATTGCTAGACAAAAATCTACTGCTTATTTGAAATTCAGAGTAGGTGTTATATCATTGTCTTTTTATTATGCACTTATTATGCAATTCTACTGCATTGAGTGGTCCTTTAACGAAAGCAAGTTGTTTAATAGTCCTGGTTTCATTGTTGAGTTGTGTTTTTACAGTCTGCTAAATTTACTTCGCTAGTTACTGTCTTGGCCTATGCAGCTAAGCTAACATATTTCTCCATTCTTTATTGAATCTGTTGCATGAGTAACACAGGAATACATCAAGCTTGGAAGGGTTTGTTAGGCCGGTAAGGCTAGAGACCTCTTTAGTGAATGTTTACTCAATGTTGTTATAGCTTGAACTCTATCCCAGTATGGGTTATTGGTAGTTTGTACATCTAGAATGTTACATTGTCCAACAAAATACTTATATTTTAAGTCAAATTCAAATCTGAATTTTCCAGCGTTGCCTTCTACGCTGACTTTATTTTATTACTCTTATCTACTTAGATGCATACAAATATGTAATCTAGAGTGTATTTGGCTATCAGGATAACCTCCAGTTTCCCATGAGATGTATAGTAACGGGGATGTAGAAAACATGTAACTGTGGTCTTGTGGGAGGTCTTTATAATATACAATCTACCCACATAATTAAGAAATGAAGGTATCTGCTTTTAACCTAATTCTTTTTTTTTATGGCAGGATGGAGAAATGTACTGCATCGATGCTCGATTCTACGGTAATATCAGTCGCTTCATCAATCACCTTTGTGAGCCCAACTTGCTTCCCGTCCGGGTCTTCATGTCTCACCAGGATTTGCGTTTTCCCAGAATAGCTTTTTTCAGCAGTCGGCAAATTCAAGCTGGAGAGCAAATTGGGTGAGAATTTGATCTAAACCCCCCCCCCCCCCCGCCACCAATAAGACCCACACAAAATTCTACCATGTCCCAGAGCCATATTATTACCCTGTTTAAGATCAGAACAGGTTGGATCAATACACATGATGTTTATATGTGTTCTATTTATTGTTGTACCCTTGTTGCACACAAGGTCACTGATATTTTCTCTCTTCTTTTTAGATTTGATTATGGTGATCGTTTCTGGGACATTAAAGGCAAACTCTTCAGCTGCAAATGTGGTTCTTCTAAATGTAAACATTCTGTCAAACTTCTTTCCCAGCGCCAGCCAGATACGGCCCCTGAAACACCACAAGAAAACGGGCTACCCGACACTAGCCCCACCACCCCAGTAAGCACCTCTTGAGGAACAGGCAGCAAGAGACTTTTATAGACGATCAGCTCACCGCCCTTAGAGTACAGCAGTGGAAAGAATATTATCTGAACACTTCTGGTTCTCTTGGACTTTGTAAAGTGAAAAAAAGACATTTTGTTCCTCTTTGAAAACTGGAGGGGAGAAAAATAAAAGCTATTAACTTTGCATCATTAAAAAAACAAAACCCGAAGTGGAGGCGAATTACCAGGCTCAGCCCTTTTCCATTCTTCTTAACCCTTTATCTGTCAGGAGACATCTGCAGTGTTTTCTGCATTGCAGGGCTTTTAGCATTGGAGGGGGGGATTATAAGTGTTGATTTGGATCAGCTAGCTGCACAAGTGTTCTGGCATTGAAGGGGTTAAAAGTGTGAAAGTATTGTCACCCCTGAGGGGGAGAATCGTATTAATCCTTGTGTTATCTGTCACTCATGCACTCAAGCAAATTAAATGAAAGACGCTTATTTTTCTCCTCTTGTTCTGTCAGCCAGCAGCCTTGGGGAAGTTAAAAAAACCCAGTAAGAGTGATATTTATTGACATTTCTACCTAGCTTTTTACATACACAGATATATTTAAGGGGAAGGGAACATTAATCTAGATTTATCCTGCCTGCAATTGTTTTATTGGAGGTACACTAAGAAAGGTACAGCCAGGGTGACGTTTCATTTCCAGAATAAAAAGTCATTTTCCATAATCCCATGTTTACGGAGATGTCTGGTGCTTTGCCGCATCTTGTAAAGGCTGAAGACCTGTTTAAAAATTGGACACTGAATCTGCTCACGTAGATGAGCCGCCTTCTGGGTTTCATTAGATAATGTAAATGAAAGAAAGAGAAAAACAAATCACAAGTTCTACTATGTAAGATGTGATGTGGTAACGGCTCAAGGTTCTTTCACAGTAATAGTGAGATTATTCTGAAAAAATATATATTTGTTGGTATGTTTATACAGCACGGACAGGGCTGTCACAGTCTCTGGCATCAGTTATTGCCTTGTGTTGTTTCACTGGTCGACCTTTTCAATCTTACTATTTTGTAGACCCTTCTTGTTAGAAGTTAATAACCTTATAATTAAGATGGTTCTACTGGTTTAGTTAAATGTCTTTGGTTACACCTGGAGGTTTGAATTATCACTTAAAAATTGCTTGAAACTTTAATAGCACAAGCACTAGATATTATTTTTTGTCCTAGGTGTTGCCAGTAATTTGAGTGTCTAATACACCCATCAGACCTTAGTGGTCCAGGTAGATACCTCTAGTGTTGACTAACTCTAATTGCCACAGCAGTTCTGTATAGGTTATTTTTATTCAGCAAGTCCTTTTCAATGTTTTTATTCAGAATAGTTGAGATTTTCTGCTGCCTCAATGGTTATTTCCTTTGCTTGTAATTTTTAGCTCAGATGAACCAAAACAAACTTTACTCATTAATTGTTACTTGATTCAATTTTTTTTAAGCTATCGTTTTATTTTTCTTTCTTTCTTTCTTTTTTTTTTTTTTAAGCCAAATTGGGCGATCCATTAGAGGCAGTATTAAGGCACAAATTTTAAACCCTTGGCTACAAGAGTGAGCTACAGAACATTGCTTTTTGTGGCAACCTTGAATTGAAGGTTCTTGTTGACTACTTGTTTTGATTTAGCAGAAAAACGCTGCTCTGGAAGACTGGTTGTTTGCCTCAATTGGAAGCCTAATATATTCGTGACTGGCAAGCCACAAAGCCTTTACCATTTTAAAATGGCTGCAAAGTGCGTATCAGCGAGAATTTTTCAAGATACTGTTAGATACTTTACTTCAACAAAATAATTGCATTTTAAACATCAATTCTGCCATCCTACTCTGTACTATAATTCTTTATAACTATGAATAATTTCAAACATTCAGCCAATAATGTTTTCTTGTCCATTATCTCTTTGGCTAAAGGGCAGCTGTGTCTACCAGCCAAACGGTTTACCTCCCTCCTCACCAATAATGTTTTACCAACTCAGTACTGGTTTGCTATTTAAGAAGCAAAACTGGCTGTGAAAGCACAGAGGAGAAAAGAAAGCCCCACATTTCATTTGCTGATTTATAATCGTAAAGGAGGGTGCAAACCTTGTATTTTCAGAATTTTCAAAAATTTTTACAGAAAAAAATACAGTTTTGGAAACTTATTCAGAGTAAATGGTGCTGAAAACGCTAATGATTTGTATGCGGAACAGATATAATGTTATCATTGTACCATAAAAACATGATTTTAGGATAAACTACCAGAAGTGAAACATTTTTTTAAATTGTTAGTATTATCGTAGTGTGAATAAAATTCTTTTTGTATTTTATTTGTTTTTTTTTCCGTTACTTTAAAATAAACTGGCAGCAATTTTTCCAATGGGTTTAATTTTGTCTTTCTTAAACCATAAAATTGACATAGCTTGTTTCATGAGGTTTTGACACCATCCACTTTTAGAATTTTTATAACATGCTGATTTTTCTTTTATTTATTATTATTTTTTTTTCTTCTTAATGAATTCTACTTTTTTTTGCCTGATTACCTGCTTTTTGTTTTTAAAGAAACAATAATAATAATAAAAAAAAATATTTACATTCTTGACTTGAAGATATATTTTCAAACGTCTAAATCTCAAGTTGTACCTTACGTTAGTTTCTTGATTATCAAGAATTCCTACTCATTGTAACAGAATTGAATTTACAAATGGTCAATAGGTCATTAGTAATAAAGACTGAATTTTTGGGATTTATATGTCTGGCTATGGTTATTCTCTATGATTAGCACTTTCCTTGCTATCTGTGAAACTGCAGTAGACTCTATGGCCTCTACTCTCACTTTGATTTTGCATGATATAATAGGTGTTGGCGACATTCATGGCCAGGGATAGGCAAGGTGTCCGTACATGGACACTGGTGTCCGTGACTAGCCCTTGCAGTGTCCGCCACAACCTTAGTATATCTTTTCTTTCTGATTAAATATTAGAAATAAAAAAAATATGTAGTGTGAATAAAGTTAGTGGCTTGTCAAGAGACTGCTAGCGATATTGGGTGTTAAGTTATGGAATAAATAAAGCCTGAGTAAAATACTGGATGTGTATCTGCATCTGTATAATAACACCCAGCTCTATACAAAGACACAGTAGTGACACTGGCACATGCATATAGCCAGATGAGGGCTGGTTATAGGGTCAGTGGTATCTGCATAAGTATAACACCCAGCACTATATAATGACACAGTAGTGACACTGACACATGGGTATAGCCAGAGGAGGGCTGGTTATAGGATCAGTGGTATCTGCATTAGTATAATAACACCCAGCACTATACAAAGACACAGTAGTGACACTGGCACATGCGTATAGCCAGATAAGGGCTGGTTATGGGGTCAGTGGTATCTGCATCAGTATAATAAAACCCAGCACTATACAAAGACCACAGTAGTGACACTGTCTCATGGGTATAGCCAGACAAGGGCTGGTTATAGGGTCAGTGGTATCTGCATCAGTATAATAACACCCAGCACTATATAATGACACAGTAGTGACACTGGCACATGGGTATAGCTAGAGGAGGGCTAGTTATAGAATCAGTGGTATCTGCATCAGTATAATAACACCCAGCACTATATAATGACACAGTAGTGACACTGGCACATGGGTATAGCCAGAGGAGGGCTAGTTATAGAATCAGTGGTATCTGCATCAGTATAATAACACCCAGCACTATATAATGACACAATAGTGACACTGGCTCATGGGTATAGCCAGACAAGGGCTGGTTATAGGGTCAGTGGTATCTGCATCAGTATAATAACACCCAGCGCTATATAATGACACAGTAGTGACACTGGCTCATGGGTATAGCCAAAGGAGGGCTGGTTATAGAATCAGTGGTATCTGCATCAGTATAATAACACCCAGCGCTATATAATGACACAGTAGTGACACTGGCACATGGGTATAGCCAGACAAGGGGTGGTTATAGGATCAGTGGTATCTGCATCAGTATAATAACACCCAGCACTATATAATGACACAGTAGTGACACTGGCACATGGGTATAGCCAGAGGAGGGCTGGTTATAGGATCAGTGGTATCTGCATCAGTTTAATAACACCAAGCACTATATAATGACACAGTAGTGACACTGGCACATGGGTATAGCCAGAGGAGGGCTGGTTATAGGGTCAGTGGTATCTGCATCAGTATAATAACACCAAGCACTATATAATGACACAGTAGTGACACTGGCACATGGGTATAGCCAGAGGAGGGCTGGTTATAGGATCAGTGGTATCTGCATCAGTATAATAACACCCAGCGCTATATAATGACACAGTAGTGACACTGGTACATGGGTATAGCCAGAGGAGGGCTGGTTATAGGATCAGTGGTATCTGCATCAGTATAATAACACCAAGCACTATAAAATAATGTTTTTAATTTCAAATGTACCTTGGTGTCCTTCACTAAGGTCTGTACTTTGTAAAATGTCCGCCACAGTCTTTGTCTGTGCCTATCCCTGTTCATGGCCCTTGTTCACTGGCAAGGCATCTAACGCTTTTACCTTTCTAATTACTATGATACAAAAATTGTGGTGCTGTTCCAGCAGAACCCTGTCCATAATCCTTGAGCACAGATAGCTCAAAAACTTTTCTAGTACTAGTCTTATTCTTACGTAACATATTGTTTAATTTGTCATAATTGTTGACTCCCTATTTTCCATTGATATTCTTACCAAGGGGAAAAGGTGTTAAAGCAGCACTGGCTATTAGACTACATACTCTATGTAGGAAGACCGCCCAGGACTTCATATCCATTATATGCCTCTAACAGTTTGTACAATCAAGGTTTACTTCTCTACATATGACCACTGTATATCTGCTTATTGTCTGTCTTGGTTAGGCTGGGGATGTCTCATAGCTTCTTACAACACTCTGCATTGTAAGTAGGTAAAGGCATGCTGATTAAGTTGATAATCTCTATATAATCCTCTCAGATTACTAAAGTTTAATTGTCATCATTTGACGTGGACCGTTAGGTGGTCTGAAGATGCTGGTTTTCTTGCTCGTTACCAGGTGGACTAAGCAGAATGATCCATCAGTTCCAAAGAGTTTTATTCACTGACCTAGATCTGTAGCTTAACCAATTTAATTTTGAGCTGTAATTTTAAGTTGCTACAAAAAAAGAAAGTCATAACTCAGTGAGTGGTTAAAAACACATTAGAAATATCCAACAAAATCAGTGACATAAATATGATACAATACAATGTATTGATGTTTTAGGCTGTCGTTTGTATGTATGTATTAACCTTGTTTGTAATGTTCCCAAAGTAATCATGCAGAACATCAAAAACAGGTTAATCTGTGGCTCATTGCTCTAAAGGGGCTTATGCATCCTTTTTTAATAGTTGTACTATTCATGTTGGCTCCTTCTCTATGGAGCATGCATCAATATGATGGTCTGCATCTACACCCTTATCTGGTGTTTGTAGCTTTGACAGTATGGCTGTTGAGGACTTGCCTAGACACTGGCTTAGGTCAATAATACAGTGGAAGAGTTCATTCTAACTAGTAATTTTGTTCCCTTTTCATAATGGTGCATAGAAATGGAGTGTTTCAAGTTTTACAAATTTGCTACCGGTAAGTGTTTTCTTCCAAAAACAAAATTAAATTGGGTAAATAGGGAATGCCATTTATTTTACGTGCAGACATAATTATGCTATTAGGTTGTTTGATATTTTCCTTTTACCCAGGAACCATCTTTCTGCCCTAATAAAATCAACTTGAAAGAGGCAAGTTGGATGTGGTTTGTTCTTCTATACCTATAAGTAGGTCAGGGAACCTTTTTAAAAGATGATTGATCTCTTTCTGTTCTATGTGGGTCACAGCTAAAGAATTAAACATTTCTGAGGGGCTATACCATTTTTGAGCGCTCTGTATTTGCTGCTATGTATTCACATGTTAAATATAAGGTATAGGCCAGGCTTACAAACATAAGGTACTTGTATCTGATTTTTGTAGGACTGCAACACTGTCCCTATCTGTAATTACTCTGCAAAAAATAGGAAGGTAGGATTTTTTTTATTTTTAAATCTCACCACATTTCATTCTTTCAGGATTGTTTTTCATCTCTGTTCATCAATTTTGTAGTTTTTTATGTAAATGTGTTTATGCTTTCTTACTTTTATTGTGGCAGCAAATGAGGCAGATGATCATTCTTGCCAACAGAGTTAATATTGTCACAGTAGACTAGTAGAAATGTTATACTCATCAACTGGAAGCAAATCATATTCCTACACACTTATCTATCCTGAAGCTTCTACTTCTTTCTTACTACAGAATGATTTTATTTTTTGGCTGATTGTACAAAGTTTTGACCCCTCTCTGTTCCATTTGTGAGATCAACAAGGGTCCTACTGTAACAATCTGATTAGGGATAAGGACAATACACACTATAAATAATCAATCCTGTGCCTTGCTCTGCCTCAGCTGTGAGTTTAGTGTGCATGTATGTATGTATTGGGTACTTGTAAAGCGCCGCTAATCACCTGTAAGGGTCTCAAGGCGCTGCTCATTTTATCGACTTTGGAAGGATGAAAGGCTGAGTGGACCTTGGCGGGGATCGAACCTGCAACTCTCGGGTTGCTACAGAGCTCAGCCACAGTGCATTAGCATGCTGAGCTATCTGTCTCACATGCTCTTCCCATATGGTTGGAACCTGAGGTGAGAATTTTTATGCAACCTCTACTCTTCATCACAGGATGGTACATATCTTCACATCCAGGCACATGATCTTCCATAAAGTAGAGGTCTGGCTTAACCATTAGACAGCTTCCTCCACTTTGAGGCATCAAAACTCACCTCAGTTATTGTATCTGTCTTGCAGCTGATCTCCAGAATTTCTACATAGATTTTAGGCTTCACTTCCCTCTTTTTTTCAATTCCACCCTTTGGCCAGCATCAGAAATGTGTTCTCATGAGGTGCTCCCTATCTATGCACCAGCCTCACCTAACCACAGTGTCACTCATCCTATCTTCCATATTGTATTTGCAATCCATTCCGGCAGAGAATGTATTGCAAATTTTGGTAGTCTTATCTGACGCTACAGAGAGTTTAACCCTCCCTCCTATATTTTGCCTTTGTTCTTTCATTTAACAGCAATTTTGCAAGGGAGTTGTCTTTTGTGAGACAAGACTTTGATAAGCCTAAAAAATACAAAGCCATAAACTTTGCCAACCCTACTCTCCACTGATGGGTCTCTTGACTCTGCTTTTCAACATACTGGACTTAAAAATCCAGTTTCTGGGAATAAATCGCCTATAAATTTTCTCCTTCCTCCATGGGTATTTTTCATGTTTTTCACCATTTTATGGTGCTTTCCTATCTACGGTATATGGATGATTGTAATATTCCTCATTTCAACTCTGTGAAGTGTTTCTTTTTGGGGTGGAAGGATCTTAAATTACCATTGAGATGCAGACAAGATCTTTGTTGCAAATGTTTTCTGCTACACAACTTATCTATTCAAAAACAAACCCTGAAGGCCTTTCACCCTGAGCTGAGGGAAGCCTAAATAAGCCAACATTACCACTAAGGACCTTACAGTGTGTGGTTGGGTTAACTCACTTTCAGGTGATATGGATAATCTTTTTGCGTGACAGATTTGTCTGTGATATTGTCAGTATATAAAATATGCCCATTATCTTTCCATCAGATCTTTCTCTTCATCAAACTATATTGATCACATGGGAGGACCACCTCCACGTTCTACAGGCGTACACATCTGTGGTTTTCTAATGCATCCAACTTTGTGACTGGATAAGTAATGTTCAAAACAGCTATCTGATCCTCTGTAGATGGGACATTTCTAGTGAGTCATTTTGGATTTTTCTTAGATCAAACGGTATCTCCTGTTTGCAGGCAAACTCACCTAGCTTTAGTAAAACCACCTTTCTCAGCTAGGGGTATCAGCAAATCAATTTTCATACAAGTCCATTAATTTTATCCAGCACTGGGACCACACTCTAGAAGACCTACCATATGTATTTGTGGAAAATGTGCAATGTGGAAGAGAGGACAGTTAGCAGCTTGACAAAATACTACTTGCAGCAGGCCTCTGACATCACAGTTGGGTGATTCTTACCATGAATTAACCTGTTTAGAATGGAAAATGAGATGTGGTGACAACCAAGTGCTATGGATTTGATTCTCCAATAATGTGTTGCATCTCAGAATGATCTACCTTATTCTTCACCATAGTCATGTCACAGTCCCGGGCTTTGCATATAGGTACAATCAGACATCACCACCATAATGGATTATATCAAGTGGTATACACAGTCCAACTATTGTGTATGAAGTCACACATTGTGTATGAACTATGAACTATTGTGTATGAAGTCGCCTGACCTGATGGAATTACATGTTTCTACACATTTTAGATTAGACCGTTGGGAAGCAGACTACTTCTGGCACCATCACAGAGAGTGGTCTCTTACCCTCTATATTTTTCTCAAAATCACTAAGCGCTGGAGTGCTCCTTCAGTAGATCTCTTGTGGCATAGTCTAGTCAAACTTTTATGAATCAGATAGAGCAGCAATTTTTTTTTTATTTTTAATACTTTTATTTATAATCCAAGACATTATCCATGAACCAATGTTAACAAAATTTAAACACATAATCATAATCAAAAGAAATTATACATATGTTCATTCACATAATACTATATTTAATTATACATACTAGTATATTTTAACTAATCAGCGTATTAGTATAACATAATCAATCTACTCAATAACACTTCTTGGAGTTTTTTTTAGTTTTTTCCAACCTTCCCTGAACCCTCTCCTCCCTCCCCCCCCCCATGCGGAAAGGCAATCTACCTAAACCACAATCTCACGAGGAAGGGAAGAGGGAAAAAAAAAAAACCCAACTCTACCACTATCTCTTCCTTAAGCTTACCAATTCCCTAGTAAAACAATTTCTGTATTCCTGAAAGGAAAGATTATATGATTAATTTCTGCCACAGGGAATATCCTTAAAAAAACTGCCCATTTATCAAAAAATCTTTTAATGTCCTGATCGTTGTTTAGGTCCGCATCTCTCTGCTCTATAATACATTGCTTTTTTATGCTGTTTTTAATCTCAGGGATGCTTGGAATTGCAGGACTTTTCCACTTTTTACAAATTAAATATCTAGTAGCGAGGATTGTTGATATTATTATACCTTCGTTATTTTGTCTACCAGATTCTTTCCTAAGACAAAATATTATCTGATATAATGTTAATGTAAGACCTGTTATCTTTAGCACATTTTTAAGCCAGTATTCGACCTTAGCCCATAGATTTTTAATCTTTGGGCAATACCAGAACATATGTGCTAAATCAGCTGCCTGGAGCGAGCATTTTGGACATTTATTAAACCCTCCATTGGTACATCTGAAGCCTCTCCTAGGGGTGAAGTATGCCCCATGCAAAAGCTTTACATGCGCCTCTCTCCAGGTTGCAGATAATGTTACTTGGGCGATTTTCTTGATTGATAACTGAATAGTTTTCCTTTCAATATTATTCTGGGGAATTAATATATCCCAATAAACAACCATGTTTGCCAGTATTGAAGCCCCTTTATTTGTACTCAGAAAATGATAACACGGCGCAATCGACATATGACCATTTCTTGTTAAAACCAACCAATTCTCCAATGTGCCCAATCCCCAGTCCCAGCCCTCTCTCCTGACCAGATCCTGGACAAAGTGTCTCAGTTGCAGATATGCAAAGAAGTCCTTATTGGACAAATCAAAGTCCATTTTTAATTTCTGAAATGTTTTTATACATTTCCCTTCTTGATCTATTATTTGAATTACCTTTGTTAATCCAGCAGTGTGCCATTTTCTAAATACCTCCGAATACAGACCGGCTTGAAATATGGGGTTTCCTATTATAGGCAAAAGATAAGAGACTTTATTGTTAATAGTTAGAAACGATGCTATTTTATGCCAGGCTTTGAGTGGATTAAAAATGGTTTTAAATTTTTTAATTTCTGCTGGAATGTCTTTAAGTTCTAGATGTGTCAACGCAACTGGAGAGTACGGATGACACACACTAGACTCAAGGTCATTATTCAGTACATAATTATTAGTTGAGATCCAGTCTACTACTATTCGAGCTAGAAAGGAAAAATTGTAAAACCTTATATCTGGCAGAGCGAGACCTCCACTCTCTCTTGGTGCCGTCAGTTTCATAAGGGATATCTTTGACCTTTTATTTTGCCACAAAAACTGAATAAGAGAGGTATTGATCGATCGAATATCTTTCCCTAAAAGGATTATTGGTGTATTTTGAAGTATGTAGAGTAATTTTGGAAGGAGGGCCATCTTAAAAAGAGCTATCCTTCCAGAAAGTGATAATGGAAGTTTTTGCCAGATCAGGAGCTTTTCCTTAATTGTTTTAACTACTGGGGGGATATTAAGCGCGTAAAGATCTGAAGTTCTTGTCGGAATGTGAATCCCTAAATATTTAAAAGAGTCTGTTACTTGATGAAAGGGGGTTTCCAATATAGAAGTATTATTTTTCCTAAGCCAAAATATCTCTGATTTAGCCATGTTTACTTTATATCCAGAGAATGATCCAAAATGTTCCAGTATCTGGAAAAGTTTTGGTAGATTCAATTTAGTATTTGCCAGATAAAGCAGCAGGTCATCTGCATACAGACCTATTTTTATTTCAGTATTACGAATTTTTATACCATCCAAAAGATGGCGAATTTTAATTGCCAAGGGTTCAATGGAGATATTGAATAAGAGTGGGGAGAGAGGATACCCCTGCCTTGTCCCCCTACCTAGTAAGATAGAAGAGGAAGTAGTATTATTCACTATCAGTTTTGTAGAAGATTGTTTATATAAATTTCCGATAAATTCAAGGAAATTACCTCCGAAACCGAATCGCCTTAATGATGTTTTAATATGTTCGTGAAATATTGAATCAAAGGCTTTTTCAGCGTCGATAGAGATGATAGCAAGATCAGGTGTGTCCTCCCCCCCGCTACTAGGTGTGATCTCAAAATATTCTGTCACTAACAATACTTCTCTAATTTTTGCGGCCGAATTACGATTATTTAAAAAGCCTGATTGGTCAGTATGAATAATTTCTGGAAGAATCCCTTGCAGTCTTGACGCTAGAATTGCAGTGAGGATTTTATAATCGGCGTTTAACAAGGCAATTGGTCTGTAAGATTCTTTACAATTAGGGTCCTTTCCGCCCTTTAGTATTAGAGTTGTATATGAACTAGAGAATGATGGAGAAATCGAGTTACCCTTTGTGAAAAAACTATTAAAAAGTGTACAGAGATGCAGGGAAACTTCACTAGATGGTATCTTATAAAATTCACTAGGGAGACCGTCTGGACCTGCTGCCTTATTGAGAGAGAGCTCAGATATTATCTTCTCTATTTCTTCTATAGAAATAGGAGCATTTAGATTATTAGACATTTCTACTGTAATTGTCGGATACGTAATATCTCTCCAGAAATCTAAAGATTTCTGTGGATCGCTTGTTTTAAATGAATAAAGCTCCTGATAATATTCATAAAATATATTTAAAATTTCATCAGGTTTGGAAGTTTGTAATCCTTTATTATGCAGTTTGTCTATTACAGGTTGTTTTTTCTCGTTTTTGATTAATTTGGCTAGCATCTTACCCGATTTATTCCCGTATTTATATAATTTAGCCTGCATTCTTAATTCTCTTTGTGTTTCTTGTGATAATACAAAAGTATCTCTTTCATTTTTTACCTTAACATATTTCGCCCAGTTTAATGGTGTTTTGTCTAGCAGATACTGGTTATAGGTATTAGTTAACCGTTGACCTAACTCTCTTTCCCTGGATCTAATTTTTTTTTGTAAAGCGATACTATATGAAAGTATTTCCCCTCTCATTACCGCTTTCGCAGTATCCCAGAATAACTCAGGGCAGCTCAGATGTTCTTTGTTAAAATGTGCATACTCCTTATATTTGTTTATAAGCCAATTCTTAAATTTCATTTCTGATATTAGAAAATAGGGAAAGAAGAATCGCGGTGAAGCAGAACGTGAATATGATATCTGAAATTCAAGAACAATTGGTGCATGATCTGAAAGAATAATTGACAATATATCTGATTTTACCCCGTTCATTAACATATGTTCGTCAATTAAAAATAGGTCTATTCTAGAGAGTGTTTTGTGTGCCTTCGAGAGACAGGTAAAACTCTGAGTAGAAGGGTTTTGGTATCTCCAAACATCACGCAACGCTAAATTTTGCATGATTCTTTTAAACATCTTGCATTCTAAATTATCTTTCTTTTGTTTCAACTGTTTGACATCTTGTCTTAACCTATCAATTGGGCTTTGTGGAGCCATGTTAAAATCTCCACCCAAAATTAAACACCCTTCCGAATAGGCTAGCAATTTAGATTGGAGAGAGGTCCAGTATTTTGAATCAAATACATTAGGGCCATATGTGTTGCACAGCGTATACATCTGTCAGGATATTCACCTGAATTGCTGAATTTCCTAATTCCTGTAGGAAGAAATATTTATCCTTTAGTTGAATCCAACTGTAGTAGAATATAAATTAACTAATAAGGATTTCTATGAGTTTTGTTTAATAGGTGTGTAGAAGATTTATTCCTAAATAATAGGTGGCAACATATGAAAACTTGTTCATAATTAGAAATAAACCTTGCATTGATATATGGTGGAAATCTACACAAGTAAATCTATAGTCAGGAGGATGGCAGCTTATGACAGAGATACTAAGTGTAGGACACCAATATAAAAGATACAGAGAAATGCAGCACAATATTAGTAAAGATTGTTAACAAGTTATAGTTTAGGTACCAGGTAATTATTAACATTAGAGAGGAGTATTTAGGTAAGAATTCTTACTATTTAGTGGAAGTCCAGATACTCTGTAACAGGAGGAGATCCTTTGGAGTTGAGACAGTCTGTGTGCAGCTCCGGCGTGTGACGTCACACCTGCAGTGTTACCGAAACCGGAAGTGTGAAACTGTCAGCTCTGGGAGAGCAGGAGTTTCAGGGAGACAGATTGATCCTTAGAAATTACTCCAATGAGATGGTAAGTGAGAGCGGATGCTCAAAAGGTGTTAGCTGGTGAGAGAGGTGAGGTCTGCAGAACAGAGATACCAGAATATGCAGGAGCTGGATAATTCTGAGCTAGTAGAACAAAATAATCAAGCAACTATTAGACTGTGGGAGGAACTTTTATACCTGATGATAGACACCTCCTATTAAAGGGAAAGCAAGGATAGGTGAAAGCATGACAGTACTCCCCCCCCAAGGATCCACACCGAGGATCAAGGTCCAGGACGATCAGGATGAGAACGATGGAAACGAGAAACCAGACGTCTGGCAGATAAATTAGAGGCAGGCTCCCAAGTATCATCTTCAGCTGGGAAACCTTTCCAATGGACCAGATATTGGAGAGTGCCATTCATCCATCTAGAATCCTTAATAGACCCTACTTCATATTCCTGTTCCGTGGACTGAGGTGAAGGGACTGATACAGAGGGGGTTTCCTGCTCCCTTATAGGTATAAATGGTTTCAAAAGAGAGACATGAAATGTCGGGTGTATCCTGAAGTTTTCCGGTAAGGAAAGCTTAACAGCATTTGGATTGATTATTGACTCAATTTCGTACGGTCCAATAAACAGAGGAGTCAACTTACGTGATGGGTAAGGAAGTCGAAGATTCCTTGTTGACAACCATACTTTGTCACCTATGGCATAGGAAGGAGAAGGTGAATGTTTGAGGTCATAATAAAACTTTTGATATTCTTTTGTCTGTCTGATATTATTTTCAATAGAAAGAAAGGTGTCAGCAATGGTGTTGACAAATTGGTTGACTAGAGGACTTGAACCATTCTTGAGAGCGTCATAGTGGAAGTGGGGGTGGAATCCATAGTTGATATAGAAAGGAGAATGTTTAGTTGTGGAATGTACGGAGTTATTGTAAGAGAATTCTGCATATGGAAGTAAAGACGACCAATCATCCTGGTGTTCGTTAGTAAAACAGCGTAGAAATTGTTCTAACCATTGATTGGTTCGTTCCGTCTGTCCGTTCGACTGAGGATGGAATGAGGTACTTAGGCGTTTTTGTATATTAAGTGCTTTACAGAGTTGGTTCCAGAATCTACTAGTGAATTGGGAGCCTCTATCAGAGGTTATACTGAGAGGAACTCCATGAAGTTTTATGACATGTTGAATCAAATGATGAACTGTTTCAGAAGCTGTGGGTAGTTTGGTTGATGGAATAAAATGAGCCATCTTGCTGAACAAATCAACGACAACTATAATAGTAGTATAACTTGATGATTTAGGCAAATCCACTATATAGTCGAGAGCTATATCCGTCCAAGGACGTTTAGGAGTGGGTAGAGGTTGTAACTCACCATCTGGTTTTTGGTGTCTGGGTTTTGACACAGTACAAATTCTACAGGATAGGACGTATTCTTTGATGTCCTTGTTAATATTAGGCCACCAAAAGTATCTGCCTATCATTTCGGAGGTCTTTTTTATTCCTGGGTGTCCAGCCAAGGGGTTGTCATGGTTGGTTTTAAGAATTTGAGACCTTAATGTTTTTGGAACATAAACTAATTGTCCATGATAAAGAAGGCCATCATTGGATAGAGATACCTGAGATGATGGTATTTCATTATCACTTAGTTGGTGTCTTTTAAAGAGTGTTACGGAGTCATCCGTGAGACCTATAATATGTTCAGCTGGTATGATAGTTTGGGGACCTTGAATTTCCATTGGCTTTTCATAAATTCTAGATAAGGCATCTGCCTTTTGATTTTTATTACACGGCCTATAAGTGATGACATAATTAAATCTACTAAAGTAAAGATTCCAGCGCACCTGTCTGGATGTTAAGGTGCGATTGGTTTTCAGGAACTCTAAATTCCTGTGATCTGTATAGATCAATATAGGAATTTCAGTTCCCTCCAATAAGTGTCGCCAGTGTTCAAATGCTGATTTTATCGCCAGGAGTTCTTTTTCCCCAATTGCATAGTTAAGCTCTGCATTATTCATAACTCTGGAGAAATAGGCAATTGGATGGAGAGGATGCTTTAAGGTTTTACGTTGGGAAAGTACCGCTCCTACAGCATGGTCTGAGGCGTCTACTTCCAAGACAAACTGGAGTGATGGATCAGGGTAGGACAATATGGGAGCTGTTGTGAATTTCTCTTTCAATATATCAAATACCTCCTGAGTTGATTCAGTCCAAAGGAATTTAACGTTATTTTTTGTTAGATTAGTGAGAGGTTTTGCTAACTGAGCAAAGTTCTTGATGAACTTTCTGTAAAAGTTCGCAAAACCCATGAAGCGTTGTATTTGTCTCTTGGTAGTGGGTACGGGCCAGTCAAGGATAGTTTTTATCTTAGAATTTTCCATGTTAATACCTTCTGCTGAAATTACATAACCCAAGAATGTGATGGTTTTAGAATTAAATATACACTTTTCAGGCTTAGCGTATAAGTGATTTTGTCTTAATCTAGAGAGTACTGTTCTTACATGTTTAATATGATCGGTCTGATTTTTTGAATATATAAGGATATCGTCTAGATAGATGACGACAAATACATCTAATAGGTCTTTAAATATGTCGTTAATTAAATATTGAAACGTTGCTGGAGCATTACAGAGGCCGAATGGCATCACGACATACTCATATAAACCATAACGAGTACGGAATGCCGTGAGCCATTCATCCCCTTTTCTAACTCTAATGAGGTTGTATGCACCTCTTAGATCCAACTTAGTGAAACAAGTAGCTCCCTCTAGACGTTCAATAAGCTCGGGTATAAGTGGAAGGGGGTAGCGATTTTTTACTGTGCGTTTATTTAACTCCCTATAATCCACTATGGGACGGATAGTTCCATCCTTGTTCTTTACAAAGAACATACCAGCCCCCGCAGGAGAGGAGGAGGGTCTGATAAAGCCCTTTCTCAAATTGTCTTCAAGATAACTTTTTAAATAATCAAGTTCAACTTTGGATAAAGGGAAAATGTGCCCACAAGGGATGTCTGCACCTGGAATTAACTCTATCGGGCAGTCATACTTCCTATGTGGGGGAAGATTTTCAGATTCCTTTTTACAGAATACATCCTTGAAATCTGAATACTCTGTGGGTATTTTGTTTTCTTGAGTATGTAATATATGATGGCTAGTGTTACAGGTTGTAGTGCAATAAGGTGATGTGAAATGAATAGTAGAATTAGACCAAGATATTACAGGATCATGCAATTTTAACCAGGAGAATCCCAGAACTACTGGATAAAGCGGGGAGTCGATTACATCATAAGAAACATATTCTATGTGTGAGGATTGTATGGCTAACAACAGTGGAATGGTTTGAAAAAGAATTGGACCAGAGGAAATAGGGTTTCCGTCAATAACACGAGCTAAAACAGGATTCTGCTTTTTAATTAGTGGAATTTTATTTACAGTGACAAAATGTGAATCAATATAATTAGCGCTTGCTCCAGAATCAATAATCGCTTGACTGGTTAGCCGATGGTTCTCCCACTGTAAAACAAGGGGTAAGAGGAAATGAGTGGTTGAAGATTGTTCTGAACTACAACAGTAGGTAATGTCTATGTTCTTACCCTTCCTTTGACGAATCAGAAGAGGACAGTCCTTGACAGTGTGTTGAGCGGCACCACAGTACAAGCAGAGGTTGTTATTTTTTCTTCTTTGCTTTTCTTGTGGGTTCAAGGGACCTCTTATTACGCCAATGTCCATAGCTTCAGGAGTAGACTGTGGTACTGGTCTATTGTAAGAATGTGAGGCTCCAGATGTGATGGGACGTTTTGTAGTGAATTCAACTGAGCCTCGTTCATGCCTTCGTTCACGAAGACGCCTATCTAAGCTAATACTTAGATTAATTAATGCATCTAATGTGTGGGGTAACTCAACTCTCGCTAACTCGTCTTTGAGTGAGTCAGACAAACCTAACCTAAATTGGTTTCTTAAGGATAACTCGTTCCATCCACTATCCTTGGACCACCTCTTAAACTCAGCTATATAGTCCTCCACAGGTTTCTTATGCTGTCTCAGGGCTCTCATTGAATTCTCAGCAGTTAACTGGAGATAAGGATCATCATATAGCTGAGACATGGTTTGAAAGAAGGTGTCCAAGGACTGTAGAATGGGGTCGTTAGTTTCAAAGAAACTGTTAGCCCAACTGCGGGGTTCACCCTTAAGATATGAGATTGTTGTAAGGACTTTTACCTGCTCTGTAGGATAAGTGTGAGGCTTAAGAGTAAAGAGCAGATAACAGGCATTTCTGAATTCCCTGAATGTTTTTCTATCCCCTGAAAAGACATCAGGTGGGTTTACATTAGGTTCAATGGTATGGGATACCTTTTGTTTTTCAGCAATCTCTTTAATATAATTTTTTAAAGTGGTGTTCTCTTGCTGGAGTGAGTTTAAGGCTTGAGTAATGTTTTCTACCTTGTCTGTTAAGGTCTGCACATGAGTAACTAAGTCTACTGGATTCATTATTGGGCTTGATTATTATGTCAGGATATTCACCTGAATTGCTGAATTTCCTAATTCCTGTAGGAAGAAATATTTATCCTTTAGTTGAATCCAACTGTAGTAGAATATAAATTAACTAATAAGGATTTCTATGAGTTTTGTTTAATAGGTGTGTAGAAGATTTATTCCTAAATAATAGGTGGCAACATATGAAAACTTGTTCATAATTAGAAATAATATATCTGGGTGGACACTAAGCGCCTAATGCTAAAAGGGACCCTTTGCTCTAATAAATTGACCCCTAGCGGTCAGAAAAGTGGATATTCAGAAAGAAAAATTATTATTAAAGCGCCAAAAGGACAAGGCTGGGTCTAAGTGAAATTATATCATTTATTACAATGAATATAGAAAACAGTTAAAATATATCTAGAGTACATAAAAAATATATATACATATATCCTGGATCCAAGATTTACAATAATTAAAACAAAATGTAAAAGCAATCAGTAAAAACAGATGTATCCAAAACTTGATTTTATCAGTACTTCGATTGGTTTGGAAATCTGATATGTTGTGAGTCAATGATACAAGCTATGTATCTTAACAGTGCTCTAAAGCAAATGGATTGAATGTTATTTGATTGAGTGTGGGTGCTCTTATTAACACATCAGTGTGAAATAATAAAGTGCAAACAAAGGTTAACAAAGAACAGTGTAAAGATCAGTGTAAACCTATGATGTGAACACAACTAGCAATCGTTAAATTGTGTAGTGTTAGTGTACAATGGCAAACTCCAAAAAAACATATAAAAAATATATAAAATATATAAAATATATTTTAGAATATAAAAATATAAAAATATAAAAATCCAAAAAAAGGTCCAAAAAAGTCCTGAAACAAAGTGAACAGTCAAACAACAGTGGAGAATGTCAGATGTGAAAAATTAAAAATGAAAAATGAATAAATGTACTTGTTTGTCCCAAACAGATGTAGTGGTATTCCTCCCAGTGTTTTTTCTCCCAAGTGTTAGATGTAGATAAGACTCCTAAGTGATGACCCAATCGGTCAGTCAGTGATCTGCCATATTGATCCTTTCTGTCAAAGATACAAGAACAATAATAGTGCAGACGTTTTACAAAATAGCTCCCTATCAGAGTATCACTTACCAGTCGACGCGTTTCGGTCAGGCATTGACCTTTATCAAGACTGGTTTTAGCTAATTTTTTGCTTCTTTTTATACCCTTGTTGATTTTCGTATGACCGGAAGTGCAGTTTCCCACTTCCGGTTTCGGGTGACGATCGTTAGTTAATATCGTATATGAAAGGGCTTTTCTATTGGCATTTTTTATTCATAGTTTGGAATAAAACACTTGTATCTTAAATCCATATAGTTTGGTGTGGTATATTTAATGTTTTCCTATGAGTTCCGATTTTCTAGTTATCTGATTGGTCGAATTTAGGGCGTGTGTTCTATGCCTTTTACTATTGGTGGTGTATTTCAGTCTTGTGAATAGACTCCAACTACCTATTTACATGTGGGGGTGTGTATTAGTTCCCTTTTCTTATTGGTCCAATATTTCTTAGTGCCGGTTTCCATACTATTTTCAGTGTATGTTAATTGTGAATTGGATATGTTCTTTTGTGTGGTCCAGTCAAAGGTGGGATAGACATTGTGTGTCACAGTCAAAATTGAAAAATAATGAAAAGTAAATATAACATAACAAATAAAAATAAAAAATAGAAATAGCGATTAAAACAATAGAAATTATATAAATATTGCAACAAGTACATACATACTTTTATACATACTTTTTACATTCTTAGCATTTTATTTCTTCAATCTTATGCTGTATTAGACATTTTTAAAGTGGAATGACATATTGATGGTATATAGAAATTTCAATAGACCCGTGCTTTGTTGTTTTCTTATCTGTTTAAAATGGGGGGTATATGAGATACTTTTTCTTGTTGGTCTTCGGTAATTTATTAATAATTATTGTTTTTTTAAATTCTTTCTGATTATCCAGCTTAGATTTTAGCTTAAATTATAGCTTAAATTTTTATTATAGCTTATATTTTTAGAGGACTGGGTTAATGATTCTTCTCTAATATATTAGATGTTCTTTCTATTGTGTGTATTGGGTATAGTGGGTTTTTTGTTGGAAATCTGTATATACCCCTTTATTAGGTATTAGAGGGCCGATCGTAAGGGCCACTTGGAATGGGATTAAAACCCCATGTCAGGTTGTATCTATGTGATTTCTTTTTCTGGAGTTATCAAGTGGGGAAGGTCTCACAAATAGACCATAATCATCAAAGCTAATATATTCATTAGAGTTTCTGAATAAACTATAGGCGAAATCTTTTCCCTTCTCTGATGTTGTTATATATTAGAATCTATAAGTGTTCTCAAATATGAGCTTTTTATAGTTATCATCATATCTGTATGATGGTAAATATCAATGCGGTGAATTGGTCTTTTTAATGGGCCAATGTTAAGTTAGCAATCTGATATATTTAATATATTTGATATATTTGATATATTTAACTAGTTACCACATTTAGGGGCTAGATAGACAGTTTGAGAGACAGGTTTAGAGATGATATATAGAGGGAGAGGGATTTACACTTAGCTTCTGATGTTTATTCATCTGTACTTTCATTCTCTCAAGGTGGGATATATGTGGCATTATTCAGGATTTTTTCTTTTCTATAGTTATAATCCTCTTAGTGATGTTTTTCTTCTTATGATGAAATGTTTTCTTAAGGTAGTCAAATTCTCTTACTTGGATATGAGCAGAAATGTGGCCGGGGACAGTTATATGTATGAGAGTTTCCTAGGAAGCTCTTAATTCCCTGAGGTGTGTTGTCTGGAGGGTCACTCTGATCCTTCTCGTTTCCTCTGGTGTACTCCCATAGCCTTACTAGTTCAATGTTATCCTTAGTTTAGGTTCAATAGATGAGACAGGTCCTCTTTATTATTCAAACCTCTAGGGTGGAGGGAGTCAAGGCGAAATATCCATTTTGACTCCTCAGTGAGTAATTTTTTCTCCTGGTTTCCTCCTCTCCAATCCCTGGGAACCTTTTGTATTCCCATATATGTGAGTGTTTTGATGTTTCCTTGATGTTTTTCTGAAAAATGTTTGTATAATGCGGTCTCTTTATTGAGTTTTTCGATACATAACAAATGTTCACGTATCCTATCTCTCAGTGGTCTGGACGTTTGTCCCACATATTGGAGACCGCATGGGCATTCGAGGAGGTATATGACGTCCTTATCTTGACACTTTATTAGTTCTTTGATTTTGTATTTTTCTTTATTATTGTGTGATTGGAACATTGTGGATTTTTTGCCACATTTGCATGCCTTGCATGTGTGACAGGGAAAAAAACCTTTTATTGTTTTCCCAAATACATCTTTTATTCCAGATTTTTTGACCTTTTTGATGCTTGGGGCTAGTTTGTTTTTCAGGTTATTTGTTCTTCTGTATACGAACTTTGGTCGTTGAGGAAGTTTTTCTCCTAGGATGTCATCGTCCTTCAATATGTTCCAATGCTTCCTAAAGATGTTTTCGATAACCCTACTGTTTTCACTGTATTCTGTTATTAATGGTATATCCAGGATTTCGTTGTCATTATTCCCACTGGATTTATCCTTGTATTTGGTTAGTTCTTTTCTTTCAATTTTTCGGACCTCTTCTATCTTCTGATCCAATAGATGTTCGTTGTAACCTCTCTCGATGAATTTAGCCTTGATTAACTGGGCTTGTTCCTCCCATTTTTGTGGATCTGAGCAGTTTTTCTTCATCCGTAGAAGTTGTCCCTTTGGGATGTTTGCCTTCCAATTTCTGTGATGACAACTGGTTTGGTGGACATAATTGTTGCTGTCCACCTGCTTAAAGTGAGTTGATGTTTCGATGTTATTATTCTTTATTTCTATTTTCAGATCCAGATAAGTAAGAGATTTTTGACTACATTCGTATGTAAACTGAAGATTTACTTCATTCTGGTTCATCACCTTGAAGGTATATTCAAGATCTTCTTGTGTTCCTCTCCACACAAGTATGATGTCATCGATATAGCGGCGATAGAGGACCAGATCCGCGCCTGCAGGACATGACTCCCAGAAAATTTCTTCCCACTTGGCCATATAGAGGTTGGCATAGCTCGGCGCGAACCTGGTCCCCATCGCCGTCCCACATATCTGTCTGTAGAATTTCCCTTCGTTGCTGAAGTAATTGTGATGTAGAATATAGTTTATACTTTCTAGTATAAATTCACATTGTCTTTCTGGGATCTCTTCCTCTCTCTCCAGGTAAAATTTCACAGCTTTCAGTCCTTCCTCATGGGGAATACTCGTGTATAACGCAGTCACGTCACAAGTTGCCAGGATGTAATTCTCTTCCCAACTTATATCCTCGAGTAGATTGATTATTTGAGTAGAATCCCTTATATATGATGGGCGTTCTCTGACAAGCTTCTGGAGATGTCTGTCCACATACTCCGACAGATTGCTACTTAAAGACCCTATCCCTGAGATTATTGGTCTTCCAGGGGGGTTGTTCAAACTTTTATGAATTTTGGGGAGGTGATATATTATCGGTGTCTTTGGAAATGTTACATTTATGTAATCATACTCTTTTTCATTCAGAATATTCTCTTCTTTTACTCCCTTCAAAAGGTTTGTCAGTGTTTTTTTGTATAGATTAACCGGGTTTTCTTTCAGTTTTTCATATGTATTTTGGTCACCCAGAATCCTCTCCATCTCCTTATTGTAGTCTGTCTTGTTCATTACCACAATCCCACCGCCCTTATCAGCCGGCTTAATGATGAGATTGTGGTTATCTTCCAACTTTTTAACGATTTCGATTTGTTTATTCGATAGGTTTTTGTTTTTCAATTTGAGCTTCTTGTTGTCTATATCTCGTATCTCTCTACATACTACAGTCTCGAATGTTTCGAGTGCTGTCCCTTTGTATGTCAGAGGGTAGAATGTAGATTTTGGCTTCAGGTTGGTATGTTTGTAGCCATCCATTTGTTGAGTTTGAGTATATCCTTGAAAACCATAGCCCATCCTTTCCAAAGGTGATTTCAGAAAAAATCTTTTCAGAGTTAATTTTCTGATAAATTCTTTTGTGTTTATGAATGTCGTGAATTTATCCAGACATTTAGAAGGGGCGAAAGATAAGCCCAATTTTAGGATGGATCTTTCCTCTTCGTTCAATTTATGGGAACTTAGATTGAATATCCCTTTCTCAGAATCATCACCTGTCTGGTGATTTATTTCATTTGTAACTTTCTTTGTCTTTAGGCCTCCTCTTTTTCCTCTATGGGTCTTGTTTTTACCCGTGTGGAGGATTGGTTTTGTTCTCCTTTTTTGTGGTTTTGGAGTTCCAATTCTAAAAAAGAAGAAGAAGTGGAGGATGAGGAGTGTTGTAATGCTGGTGTATCTGTTTTTATTTGGTTATTTGATCTATTCGTTCCAGTCCTCTTTTCTCTGGTTGTTGGTTGTCCCCTTAGGGATTTGGTCCATTCCTTTTCTCTCTCATTGAGAGGCTCTTCTCTTGGACCTTGTTGTCTCCTTTCACGTGGGGGGGTCTCATAGATATTTGTATTTCTGAAGCTTTGTTCTTGCATTTCTCCGTAGGTAGATCTTCCAACGAAGTTACTCCTCTGCTGGTAATTATTATTGTTTCTTCGTTGATATCCCCGCTCCTGATAGTTTTGGTATCTCCAATTTCTTTCCGGGTAGTCGGAATCTCTCCAATATGCTTGTGCAAATCTCCCTCTATAATACCGTTCTCTTCCTCTTTCATCGAAATTATTTGTATAATAATCTCTTCTCTCTCTTCTATGGTCAGAGTGGTTAGTACTTATTCTGTTATTGTTATATGGCCTTTCATATAGATTCTGTCTACTAGGTGCATATTGCCCCCTATAGTTATTTTCAAAGTGTCTTTGTCTCTTATTGTAGGTGTGAGCATTATAGTCATTCCTATAGTTAGTTTGTCTCGAGTTGTGTTCTGATTTGTCATTATGGTATTCTGACATATTGTTCCTATAATGTGGTGTGTATTGCTGTCTTTCAGGGTCTTGGAAGTTGGTTTTATCTTTCTTAGTTTTATTATATGTCACTGTTGTCCATGTGTTAGCCAAAACCAGTCTTGATAAAGGTCAATGCCTGACCGAAACGCGTCGACTGGTAAGTGATACTCTGATAGGGAGCTATTTTGTAAAACGTCTGCACTATTATTGTTCTTGTATCTTTGACAGAAAGGATCAATATGGCAGATCACTGACTGACCGATTGGGTCATCACTTAGGAGTCTTATCTACATCTAACACTTGGGAGAAAAAACACTGGGAGGAATACCACTACATCTGTTTGGGACAAACAAGTACATTTTTTCATTTTTCATTTTTAATTTTTCACATCTGACATTCTCCACTGTTGTTTGACTGTTCACTTTGTTTCAGGACTTTTTTGGACCTTTTTTTGGATTTTTATATTTTTATATTTTTATATTATATATTATATATTATATATTTTTTATATGTTTTTTTGGAGTTTGCCATTGTACACTAACACTACACAATTTAACGATTGCTAGTTGTGTTCACATCATAGGTTTACACTGATCTTTACACTGTTCTTTGTTAACCTTTGTTTGCACTTTATTATTTCACACTGATGTGTTAATAAGAGCACCCACACTCAATCAAATAACATTCAATCCATTTGCTTTAAAGCACTGTTAAGATACATAGCTTGTATCATTGACTCACAACATATCAGATTTCCAAACCAATCGAAGTACTGATAAAATCAAGTTTTGGATACATCTGTTTTTACTGATTGCTTTTACATTTTGTTTTAATTATTGTAAATCTTGGATCCAGGATATATGTATATATATTTTTTATGTACTCTAGATATATTTTAACTGTTTTCTATATTCATTGTAATAAATGATATAATTTCACTTAGACCCAGCCTTGTCCTTTTGGCGCTTTAATAATAATTTTTCTTTCTGAATATCCACTTTTCTGACCGCTAGGGGTCAATTTATTAGAGCAAAGGGTCCCTTTTAGCATTAGGCGCTTAGTGTCCACCCAGATATAGTATTCATCATCCTAGCAAACACAGAGCAGCCTTTTGCAATTTCTTTATATCACACTATGAGCTCCTTTTTAAGCCTGAGGCAGCCAATAAATATTAATATCACAGACATAGGAAAAGAAGAGCACATGTTGGATGTTGAAGATGACACCATAGATATACATCTAATCTTTAAAGAATTAGAAAAGTTACTCATCTCTGAGGTGAAATACAAAGGAGAGATAACTTTTCTCCAAAAATGTTTGGAATTAAAGATTATTCCAAAAGGGCTATTAGTGCACAAAGAATGTGCTTTTCCAATCTCAGATACTCTTGCTGAAAAATGGAAAAATACATTATTACAAACTTCACAACAGCTGATTAAGCTAATTATAGAGCACAGAGAAACACAAATCATACAGATTGACTTAGACATTAAGGAAAATGAAGTCATTATTCTGAACTTAGAAAGTTCAGGATTAGAATGTGAAGAGATTGCACATAAGAAAGAAAGTCTAGTGAAAAAAGTAATTAAAATAAAGGAAGATATTACAAAAAAGAAAACTAAGAAATTAATAAGGGAATTAGAAAAGAAAAATAATGAAGAAAAGGGTGACTCTGAATCAAAAGTAAATTTAGATGGGGAAAATACCGATACCCACAATGAAGAGAATGAATCTAACACATGGACAACAGTGACATATAATAAAACTAAGAAAGATAAAACCAACTTCCAAGACCCTGAAAGACAGCAATACACACCACATTATAGGAACAATATGTCAGAATACCATAATGACAAATCAGAACACAACTCGAGACAAACTAACTATAGGAATGACTATAATGCTCACACCTACAATAAGAGACAAAGACACTTTGAAAATAACTATAGGGGGCAATATGCACCTAGTAGACAGAATCTATATGAAAGGCCATATAACAATAACAGAATAAGTACTAACCACTCTGACCATAGAAGAGAGAGAAGAGATTATTATACAAATAATTTCGATGAAAGAGGAAGAGAACGGTATTATAGAGGGAGATTTGCACAAGCATATTGGAGAGATTCCGACTACCCGGAAAGAAATTGGAGATACCAAAACTATCAGGAGCGGGGATATCAACGAAGAAACAATAATAATTACCAGCAGAGGAGTAACTTCGTTGGAAGATCTACCTACGGAGAAATGCAAGAACAAAGCTTCAGAAATACAAATATCTATGAGACCCCCCCACGTGAAAGGAGACAACAAGGTCCAAGAGAAGAGCCTCTCAATGAGAGAGAAAAGGAATGGACCAAATCCCTAAGGGGACAACCAACAACCAGAGAAAAGAGGACTGGAACGAATAGATCAAATAACCAAATAAAAACAGATACACCAGCATTACAACACTCCTCATCCTCCACTTCTTCTTCTTTTTTAGAATTGGAACTCCAAAACCACAAAAAAGGAGAACAAAACCAATCCTCCACACGGGTAAAAACAAGACCCATAGAGGAAAAAGAGGAGGCCTAAAGACAAAGAAAGTTACAAATGAAATAAATCACCAGACAGGTGATGATTCTGAGAAAGGGATATTCAATCTAAGTTCCCATAAATTGAACGAAGAGGAAAGATCCATCCTAAAATTGGGCTTATCTTTCGCCCCTTCTAAATGTCTGGATAAATTCACGACATTCATAAACACAAAAGAATTTATCAGAAAATTAACTCTGAAAAGATTTTTTCTGAAATCACCTTTGGAAAGGATGGGCTATGGTTTTCAAGGATATACTCAAACTCAACAAATGGATGGCTACAAACATACCAACCTGAAGCCAAAATCTACATTCTACCCTCTGACATACAAAGGGACAGCACTCGAAACATTCGAGACTGTAGTATGTAGAGAGATACGAGATATAGACAACAAGAAGCTCAAATTGAAAAACAAAAACCTATCGAATAAACAAATCGAAATCGTTAAAAAGTTGGAAGATAACCACAATCTCATCATTAAGCCGGCTGATAAGGGCGGTGGGATTGTGGTAATGAACAAGACAGACTACAATAAGGAGATGGAGAGGATTCTGGGTGACCAAAATACATATGAAAAACTGAAAGAAAACCCGGTTAATCTATACAAAAAAACACTGACAAACCTTTTGAAGGGAGTAAAAGAAGAGAATATTCTGAATGAAAAAGAGTATGATTACATAAATGTAACATTTCCAAAGACACCGATAATATATCACCTCCCCAAAATTCATAAAAGTTTGAACAACCCCCCTGGAAGACCAATAATCTCAGGGATAGGGTCTTTAAGTAGCAATCTGTCGGAGTATGTGGACAGACATCTCCAGAAGCTTGTCAGAGAACGCCCATCATATATAAGGGATTCTACTCAAATAATCAATCTACTCGAGGATATAAGTTGGGAAGAGAATTACATCCTGGCAACTTGTGACGTGACTGCGTTATACACGAGTATTCCCCATGAGGAAGGACTGAAAGCTGTGAAATTTTACCTGGAGAGAGAGGAAGAGATCCCAGAAAGACAATGTGAATTTATACTAGAAAGTATAAACTATATTCTACATCACAATTACTTCAGCAACGAAGGGAAATTCTACAGACAGATATGTGGGACGGCGATGGGGACCAGGTTCGCGCCGAGCTATGCCAACCTCTATATGGCCAAGTGGGAAGAAATTTTCTGGGAGTCATGTCCTGCAGGCGCGGATCTGGTCCTCTATCGCCGCTATATCGATGACATCATACTTGTGTGGAGAGGAACACAAGAAGATCTTGAATATACCTTCAAGGTGATGAACCAGAATGAAGTAAATCTTCAGTTTACATACGAATGTAGTCAAAAATCTCTTACTTATCTGGATCTGAAAATAGAAATAAAGAATAATAACATCGAAACATCAACTCACTTTAAGCAGGTGGACAGCAACAATTATGTCCACCAAACCAGTTGTCATCACAGAAATTGGAAGGCAAACATCCCAAAGGGACAACTTCTACGGATGAAGAAAAACTGCTCAGATCCACAAAAATGGGAGGAACAAGCCCAGTTAATCAAGGCTAAATTCATCGAGAGAGGTTACAACGAACATCTATTGGATCAGAAGATAGAAGAGGTCCGAAAAATTGAAAGAAAAGAACTAACCAAATACAAGGATAAATCCAGTGGGAATAATGACAACGAAATCCTGGATATACCATTAATAACAGAATACAGTGAAAACAGTAGGGTTATCGAAAACATCTTTAGGAAGCATTGGAACATATTGAAGGACGATGACATCCTAGGAGAAAAACTTCCTCAACGACCAAAGTTCGTATACAGAAGAACAAATAACCTGAAAAACAAACTAGCCCCAAGCATCAAAAAGGTCAAAAAATCTGGAATAAAAGATGTATTTGGGAAAACAATAAAAGGTTTTTTTCCCTGTCACACATGCAAGGCATGCAAATGTGGCAAAAAATCCACAATGTTCCAATCACACAATAATAAAGAAAAATACAAAATCAAAGAACTAATAAAGTGTCAAGATAAGGACGTCATATACCTCCTCGAATGCCCATGCGGTCTCCAATATGTGGGACAAACGTCCAGACCACTGAGAGATAGGATACGTGAACATTTGTTATGTATCGAAAAACTCAATAAAGAGACCGCATTATACAAACATTTTTCAGAAAAACATCAAGGAAACATCAAAACACTCACATATATGGGAATACAAAAGGTTCCCAGGGATTGGAGAGGAGGAAACCAGGAGAAAAAATTACTCACTGAGGAGTCAAAATGGATATTTCGCCTTGACTCCCTCCACCCTAGAGGTTTGAATAATAAAGAGGACCTGTCTCATCTATTGAACCTAAACTAAGGATAACATTGAACTAGTAAGGCTATGGGAGTACACCAGAGGAAACGAGAAGGATCAGAGTGACCCTCCAGACAACACACCTCAGGGAATTAAGAGCTTCCTAGGAAACTCTCATACATATAACTGTCCCCGGCCACATTTCTGCTCATATCCAAGTAAGAGAATTTGACTACCTTAAGAAAACATTTCATCATAAGAAGAAAAACATCACTAAGAGGATTATAACTATAGAAAAGAAAAAATCCTGAATAATGCCACATATATCCCACCTTGAGAGAATGAAAGTACAGATGAATAAACATCAGAAGCTAAGTGTAAATCCCTCTCCCTCTATATATCATCTCTAAACCTGTCTCTCAAACTGTCTATCTAGCCCCTAAATGTGGTAACTAGTTAAATATATCAAATATATCAAATATATTAAATATATCAGATTGCTAACTTAACATTGGCCCATTAAAAAGACCAATTCACCGCATTGATATTTACCATCATACAGATATGATGATAACTATAAAAAGCTCATATTTGAGAACACTTATAGATTCTAATATATAACAACATCAGAGAAGGGAAAAGATTTCGCCTATAGTTTATTCAGAAACTCTAATGAATATATTAGCTTTGATGATTATGGTCTATTTGTGAGACCTTCCCCACTTGATAACTCCAGAAAAAGAAATCACATAGATACAACCTGACATGGGGTTTTAATCCCATTCCAAGTGGCCCTTACGATCGGCCCTCTAATACCTAATAAAGGGGTATATACAGATTTCCAACAAAAAACCCACTATACCCAATACACACAATAGAAAGAACATCTAATATATTAGAGAAGAATCATTAACCCAGTCCTCTAAAAATATAAGCTATAATAAAAATTTAAGCTATAATTTAAGCTAAAATCTAAGCTGGATAATCAGAAAGAATTTAAAAAAACAATAATTATTAATAAATTACCGAAGACCAACAAGAAAAAGTATCTCATATACCCCCCATTTTAAACAGATAAGAAAACAACAAAGCACGGGTCTATTGAAATTTCTATATACCATCAATATGTCATTCCACTTTAAAAATGTCTAATACAGCATAAGATTGAAGAAATAAAATGCTAAGAATGTAAAAAGTATGTATAAAAGTATGTATGTACTTGTTGCAATATTTATATAATTTCTATTGTTTTAATCGCTATTTCTATTTTTTATTTTTATTTGTTATGTTATATTTACTTTTCATTATTTTTCAATTTTGACTGTGACACACAATGTCTATCCCACCTTTGACTGGACCACACAAAAGAACATATCCAATTCACAATTAACATACACTGAAAATAGTATGGAAACCGGCACTAAGAAATATTGGACCAATAAGAAAAGGGAACTAATACACACCCCCACATGTAAATAGGTAGTTGGAGTCTATTCACAAGACTGAAATACACCACCAATAGTAAAAGGCATAGAACACACGCCCTAAATTCGACCAATCAGATAACTAGAAAATCGGAACTCATAGGAAAACATTAAATATACCACACCAAACTATATGGATTTAAGATACAAGTGTTTTATTCCAAACTATGAATAAAAAATGCCAATAGAAAAGCCCTTTCATATACGATATTAACTAACGATCGTCACCCGAAACCGGAAGTGGGAAACTGCACTTCCGGTCATACGAAAATCAACAAGGGTATAAAAAGAAGCAAAAAATTAGCTAAAACCAGTCTTGATAAAGGTCAATGCCTGACCGAAACGCGTCGACTGGTAAGTGATACTCTGATAGGGAGCTATTTTGTAAAACGTCTGCACTATTATTGTTCTTGTATCTTTGACAGAAAGGATCAATATGGCAGATCACTGACTGACCGATTGGGTCATCACTTAGGAGTCTTATCTACATCTAACACTTGGGAGAAAAAACACTGGGAGGAATACCACTACATCTGTTTGGGACAAACAAGTACATTTTTTCATTTTTCATTTTTAATTTTTCACATCTGACATTCTCCACTGTTGTTTGACTGTTCACTTTGTTTCAGGACTTTTTTGGACCTTTTTTTGGATTTTTATATTTTTATATTTTTATATTATATATTTTATATTATATATTTTTTATATGTTTTTTTGGAGTTTGCCATTGTACACTAACACTACACAATTTAACGATTGCTAGTTGTGTTCACATCATAGGTTTACACTGATCTTTACACTGTTCTTTGTTAACCTTTGTTTGCACTTTATTATTTCACACTGATGTGTTAATAAGAGCACCCACACTCAATCAAATAACATTCAATCCATTTGCTTTAAAGCACTGTTAAGATACATAGCTTGTATCATTGACTCACAACATATCAGATTTCCAAACCAATCGAAGTACTGATAAAATCAAGTTTTGGATACATCTGTTTTTACTGATTGCTTTTACATTTTGTTTTAATTATTGTAAATCTTGGATCCAGGATATATGTATATATATTTTTTATGTACTCTAGATATATTTTAACTGTTTTCTATATTCATTGTAATAAATGATATAATTTCACTTAGACCCAGCCTTGTCCTTTTGGCGCTTTAATAATAATTTTTCTTTCATAATTAGAAATAAACCTTGCATTGATATATGGTGGAAATCTACACAAGTAAATCTATAGTCAGGAGGATGGCAGCTTATGACAGAGATACTAAGTGTAGGACACCAATATAAAAGATACAGAGAAATGCAGCACAATATTAGTAAAGATTGTTAACAAGTTATAGTTTAGGTACCAGGTAATTATTAACATTAGAGAGGAGTATTTAGGTAAGAATTCTTACTATTTAGTGGAAGTCCAGATACTCTGTAACAGGAGGAGATCCTTTGGAGTTGAGACAGTCTGTGTGCAGCTCCGGCGTGTGACGTCACACCTGCAGTGTTACCGAAACCGGAAGTGTGAAACTGTCAGCTCTGGGAGAGCAGGAGTTTCAGGGAGACAGATTGATCCTTAGAAATTACTCCAATGAGATGGTAAGTGAGAGCGGATGCTCAAAAGGTGTTAGCTGGTGAGAGAGGTGAGGTCTGCAGAACAGAGATACCAGAATATGCAGGAGCTGGATAATTCTGAGCTAGTAGAACAAAATAATCAAGCAACTATTAGACTGTGGGAGGAACTTTTATACCTGATGATAGACACCTCCTATTAAAGGGAAAGCAAGGATAGGTGAAAGCATGACAACATCCTCCGAGAGATCTTTATTTTTAGCATGACATATCTCCCCCCTGGATCAGCCTCAAAATGTACCACTTCAGTGTCAATTTTTTTCCCTATTAAGATTGCTACTCCTCTCTTTCTCTTAATACTAGGTGCGAAGTATATTTCTTTTACCCACGCCGTCTTAAGTTTTAAAGATTCTTCTGATAGAGCAGCAATTTTAAACAACTTTCTAATTTATTCCTATTATCATTTTTTCTTTATTTGAATGTAAGCTTTGGAGCTGGCCCATTTTTGGTTCAGCACCTCAGTAGTGCTTGCTGATTGGTGGCTACATTTAAACACCAATCAGAAAGTGCTACCCAGGTGGTGAACCAAAAATAGGCTGTCTCCCATGCTTACATTCTTGTTTTTTCAAATAAAGATACCAAGAGTACAAAGAAAAAAAATTATAATAGGAGTAAATTAGAAAGTTGCTTAAAATTGCTACTCTATCTGAATCATGAAAGTTTAATTTTGACTTGACTATTCCTTTAATTATTCTCCAGCTTATTTGTCTTGGTTCTGACAGCATGTTTACTGGGCCCTTCTTTCTATTATATATAGGTCTCTCCTCGTCATTTCTTCATTCCATAAGGCGCACAGACCACTAAGTTGTAGATTCTATTTGGGTTTAGATTGGAACCCATTCTGCCTTTGACTTTTCATCCAAATCTCACTCCTACTCTTCATTGAGACCCTAATCTTGCTTTGAGGACTATATATTGCTTCTCTCTGCAAGCGTATTCATGTTATCTCACGGATACAGATTATCTTGCTGAGACACTTTTTAGCAGGCACACTTTCTCATATTTGTGGTTCATCATCCTGCTCTCTTTCACTTTCTGCTTTCTATATTGTGTCCTTGAGCCAGTCTGTCAGAAACTATCACTCAACCAGCTGGGTAAAATGGCTATTTCATTGCTTTTTCAAGGTTTTGCTTTACTGGTTTCTCTGCTGAGTCAACCTTTGGAAGCAATGCTTTGCAGTTTTATTTTTAGGAAGATTATGGTCCTGTTTTTCATCAGACCAATCTCTCCTCCCATACGACCATTGTCTTTGTTTACGTACAAAAATTTCAGTCTTTTGTTTGGCTTTTTGGCAAAACCAGATGAGTTGAAGGTTGTTTTTTTTTTTTTTTTTAAAGTTTCTGCCTTTCTCCAAGTTGGTGTCATATTGGTAACCTATTTGTCAATAATCATCCACTTCATGAAAACATAAAGGGATTTAACAGTAGGCACAAAATTCAATTCCCAATATTAATACCAACCAATATCCTTTCTTTATTTGATGAATACATAGCAGTTCCTACCCTTGACATTATGGGAAATATGTTATAGTTTATCTGTTTTTTCGTTCTTATAGTTTGTAGATGTGTGTTGCCTTGAAAATAAGATGATTGGATATGAAAAAGATAAGGACATTTTCCCACTTCTAAATTCTGAGCTGCCACTATAGGACATGGTGAAAAAGTACCAATGTTTAATGCAGTGAATCACTAGTGATCTAAGCCAGCGGTTGCCAACCAGTGGTCTTTGGACCCCACTAGTGGTCCACGAGAAGATGCTGATGGTCCTTGACACCATCAAGCAGGAATCAATCTCCCCTGATGGTGTCACCCCCATCGCGCTGCAACTCCCTACAGTGCCTGGCTGGACATCAGTGAAAACCAACCGAGGAGGAGTTAAATTACAATCTCCCTACGCACGTTGCGTAGTAGTGTGCAACTTGCATAGCTAGATTGTATTTTTTAACTCCTCTCGTCTGGTGCGCTGTTCAGAGGAAGATGCTTCCATTCTAAAGCCAGCAGATGTTGGTATAGTCTTCTCTTGAAATAGTGGACTTAAAGTATATAAAAAAAGAAAATCTTAAAAAAAAAAATCTTATATTTCATTTATTTTCTTCCCTTTACCTGTCTTTGTAATAGTTTTCCTAATTCCTTGAGATGGACTTACATCACTGTTTGTCTTCCTCCCCTCCATCTTCTTTTTTTTTTAAATTAAATATGAATTATTTTTTATTTTATTACACCTGATTTCTAGTAATTGCCATCCAGCAGATCAGCCATATTCCACCAGTATTATAGTAATTACCAGTAACATCAGTCGTGGTTAGCTTACATCCATATTGAGAGCTTTCTGATATAAATTTAATTTATGACTCCAATGTCTGTCCATGATCATAAGTAGTTTTGAATAATTCCTAACTGGGGAGATAACTTGGAAGTCTTGTGGTCCTTTTAAACATTATTCTTTTTTCCAAACTTTCTGCCTCAAAAGTTGGCACTCACCCTTCATCTGTCATTTGGAAGTATTCTCTCAGTTCTGTCATTAAATTAGTTAAAAAAAAAATCATGTTAGTGGTCCACGGGTTTCAAAATTGTGAGTTTAGTGGTCCCTAAGGTCCGAAAAGTTGGCGACCCCTGATCTACGCAATCAATAGCTCTCTGACGGCTGCCATGACGCATTACTTATGACTGACACTGGGAGCCATTTCTTTTTAGTGGTTCACACCTTTTTCACTCATAAGGTATACACTACAAATAAACTTTATTGTAGTGTTAGCTATAGCCCATGCAACATTCCGCTATGGGTCACATGTACTACTGTGCATATATCTATTTTACTGCTTCCTTAATTTCCATATTTAGATGCACCGTCTCGAGCAATATTCCCCTCAGATCCGTACAGCATACATGAAAAACATAAGGAAGCAGATGAGCTCTTTAAAATTATAGATGGGGGACTACCTTTTTGTTTTTCAATGGGATATACTTTTACATATGTTAGGCTTAAGGAAAGCTGAGCTTGCACGTGCATTTAATCTATGTTTAACACAGGGACTAAAATTATTGTGCTTAAAGGGACAGTCAACACCAGAATTTTTGTTGTTTAAAAAGAAAGATAATCCCTTTATTACCCGTTCCCCAGTTTTGCACAACCAACACAGTTATATTAATATACTTTTTACCTCTGTAATTATCTTGTATCTAAGCTTCTGCTGACTGCCCCCTTATTTCAGTTCTTTTGACAGACTTGCAGTTTAGCCAATCAGTGCTCAGTCCTAGGTCACTTTACGTGCATGAGCTCAATGTTATCTATATGAAACATGTGAACTAATGCCCTCTAGTGGTCAAAATGTATTCAGATTAGAGGCAGTCTTCAAGGTCTAAGAAATTAGCATATGAACCTCCTAGTTTTAGCTTTCAACTAAGAATACCAAGAGAACAAAGCAAAATTGGTGATAAAAGTAAATTGGGAAATTGTTTAAAATTGCATGCCCTATTTAAATCATGAAAGTTTTTTTTGGACTTGACTGTCCCTTTAATTCTTTTTTTTTAGTTTTAGTAATTGTATATTTTTACTTTTCTATGGTCTAGATTTGGAGTTTGGCGGTAGCCGTGAAAACCAGCGTTAGAGGCTCCTAACGCTGGTTTTAGGCTACCTCCGGTATTTGGAGTCACTCAAAAAAGGGTCTAACGCTCACTTTTCAGCCGCGACTTTTCCATACCGCAGATCCCTTTACGTCAATTGCGTATCCTATCTTTTCAATGGGATCTTTCTAACTCCGGTATTTAGAGTCGTGTCTGAAGTGAGTGTTAGAATTCTAACGACAAAACTCCAGCCGCAGAAAAAAGTCAGTAGTTAAGAGCTTTCTGGGCTAACGCCGGTTCATAAAGCTCTTAACTACTGTACTCTAAAGTACACTAACACCCATAAACTACCTATGTATCCCTAAACCGAGGTCCCCCCACATCGCCGCAACTCGATTAAATTTTTTTAACCCCTAATCTGCCGACCGCCACCTACGTTATCCTTATGTACCCCTAATCTGCTGCCCCTAACACTGCCGACCCCTATATTATATTTATTAACCCCTAATCTGCCCCCCACAACGTCGCCGCCAGCTACCTACACTTATTAACCCCTAATCTGCCGTCCGCACGCCGCCGCCGCCGCCAGCTACATTATCCCTATGTACCCCTAATCTGCTGCCCTAACATCGCCGACCCCTATATTATATTTATTAACCCCTAACCTGCCCCCCACAACGTCGCCGCCACCTACCTACAATAATTAACCCCTAATCTGCCGACCTCAAAGAGCCGCCAGCTACATTATAGCTATGTACCCCTAATCTGCTACCCCTAACACCGCCGACCCCTATATTATATTTATTAACCCCTAACCTGCCCTCCCTAACATCGCCGACACCTAACTTCAATTATTAACCCCTAATCTGCCGACCGAATCTCGCCGCTATTCTATTAAATGTATTAACCCCTAAAGCTAAGTCTAACCCTAACACTAACACCCCCCTAAGTTAAATATAATTTTAATCTAACGAAATTAATTATCTCTTATTAAATAAATTATTCCTATTTAAAGCTAAATACTTACCTGTAAAATAAATCCTAATATAGCTACAA
Source organism: Bombina bombina (assembly GCF_027579735.1). NCBI lineage: Eukaryota > Metazoa > Chordata > Amphibia > Anura > Bombinatoridae > Bombina > Bombina bombina. Next base: position 27,111,721 of record NC_069510.1, on the reverse strand, counting down.
CATAAATTATAATTATATTATAGCTATTTTAGGATTAATATTTATTTTACAGGTAACTTTGTATTTATTTTAACCAGGTACAATAGCTATTAAATAGTTAAGAACTATTTAATAGCTAAAATAGTTAAAATAATTACAAATTTACCTGTAAAATAAATCCTAACCTAAGTTACAATTAAACCTAACACTACACTATCAATAAATTAATTAAATAAAATACCTACAATTACCTACAATTAAACCTAACACTACACTATCAATAAATAAATTAAATACAATACCTACAAATAACTACAATGAAATAAACTAACTAAAGTACAAAAAATAAAAAAGAACTAAGTTACAAAAAATAAAAAAATATTTGCAAACATAAGAAAAATATTACAACAATTTTAAACTAATTACACCTACTCTAAGCCCCCTAATAAAATAACAAAGACCCCCAAAATAAAAAATGCCCTACCCTATTCTAAATTACTAAAGTTTAAAGCTCTTTTACCTTACCAGCCCTGAACAGGGCCCTTTGCGGGGCATGCCCCAAGAAGTTCAGCTCTTTTGCCTGTAAAAAAAAACATTCAATACCCCCCCCCCCAACATTACAACCCACCACCCACATACCCCTAATCTAACCCAAACCCCCCTTAAATAAACCTAACACTAAGCCCCTGAAGATCATCCTACCTTGTCTTCACCTCACCGGGTATCACACCGATCCGTCCTGGCTCCGATATCTTCATCCAACCCAAGCGGGGGCTAAACATCCACTGAAGAAGTCCAGAAGAGGGTCCAAAGTCTTCATCCTATCCGGGAAGAAGAGTAGATCCGGACCGGCAACCATCATCTTCCAAGCGGCATCTTCTATCTTCATCCGATGAGGACCGGCTCCATCCTGAAGACCTCCACCGCGGACCCATCTTCATCCGGCGACGTCCAACTGAAGAATGACGGTTCCTTTAAGGGACGTCATCCAAGATGGCATCCCTCGAATTCCGATTGGCTGCTAGGATTCTATCAGCCAATCGGAATTAAGGTAGGAATATTCTGATTGGCTGATGGAATCAGCCAATCAGAATCAAGTTCAATCCGATTGGCTGATCCAATCAGCCAATCAGATCGAGCTTGCATTCTATTGGCTGTTCCGATCAGCCAATAGAATGCGAGCTCAATCTGATTGGCTGATTGGATCAGCCAATCGGATTGAACTTGATTCTGATTGGCTGATTCCATCAGCCAATCAGAATATTCCTACCTTAATTCCGATTGGCTGATAGAATCCTATCAGCCAATCGGAATTCGAGGGACGCCATCTTGGATGACGTCCCTTAAAGGAACCGTCATTCTTCAGTTGGACGTCGCCGGATGAAGATGGGTCCGCGGTGGAGGTCTTCAGGATGGAGCCGGTCCTCATCGGATGAAGATAGAAGATGCCGCTTGGAAGAAGATGGTTGCCGGTCCGGATCTACTCTTCTTCCCGGATAGCATGAAGACTTTGGACCCTCTTCTGGACTTCTTCAGTGGATGTCTAGCCCCCGCTTGGGTTGGATGAAGATATCGGAGCCAGGACGGATCGGTGTGATACCCGGTGAGGTGAAGACAAGGTAGGATGATCTTCAGGGGCTTAGTGTTAGGTTTATTTAAGGGGGGTTTGGGTTAGATTAGGGGTATGTGGGTGGTGGGTTTAATGTTGGGGGGGTATTGTATGTTTTTTTTTACAGGCAAAAGAGCTGAACTGCCCCGCAAAGGGCCCTGTTCAGGGCTGGTAAGGTAAAAGAGCTTTGAACTTTAGTAATTTAGAATAGAGTAGGGCATTTTTTATTTTGGGGGTCTTTGTTATTTTATTAGGGGGCTTAGAGTAGGTGTAATTAGTTTAAAATTGTAAGATTTTCCTTATGTTTGTAAATATTTTTTTATTTTTTGTAACTTAGTTCTTTTTTATTTTTTGTACTTTAGTTAGTTTATTTCATTGTAGTTATTTGTAGATATTGTATTTAATTAATGTATTGATAGTGTAGTGTTAGGTTTAATTGTAGGTAATTGTAGATATTTAATTTAATTTAATGATAGTGTAGTGTTAGGTTTAATTGTAATTTAGGTTAAGATTTATTTTACAGGTAATTTTGTTATTATTTTAACTAGGTAACTATTAAATAGTTCTTAACTATTTAATAGCTATTGTACCTGGTTAAAATAATTACAAAGTTACCTGTAAAATAAATATTAATCCTAAAATAGCTATAATATAATTATAATTTATAGTGTAGCTATATTAGGATTTATTTTACAGGTAAGTATTTAGCTTTAAATAGGAATAATTTAGTTAATAAGAGATAATTAATTTCGTTAGATGTAAATTATATTTAACTTAGGGGGGTGTTAGTGGTAGGGTTAGACTTAGCTTTAGGGGTTAATACATTTATTAGAATAGCGGTGAGCTCCAGTCGGCAAATTAGGGGTTAATTATTGAAGTTAGGTGTCGGCGATGTTAGGGAGGGCAGATTAGGGGTTAATACTATTTATTATAGGGTTAGTGAGGCGGATTAGGGGTTAATAACTTTATTATAGTAGCGCTCAGGTCCGCTCGGCAGATTAGGGGTTAATAAGTGTAGGCAGGTGGAGGCGACGTTGTGGGGGGCAGATTAGGGGTTAATAAATATAATATAGGGGTCGGCGATGTTAGGGCAGCAGATTAGGGGTACATAGGGATAATGTAAGTAGCGGCGGTTTACGGAGTGGCAGATTAGGGTTTAATAATAATATGCAGGTGTCAGCGATAGCGGGGGTGGCAGATTAGGGGTTAATAAGTGTAAGGCTAGGGGTGTTTAGACTCGGGGTACATGTTAGGGTGTTAGGTGCAGACGTAGGAAGTGTTTCCGCATAGCAAACAATGGGGCTGCGTTAGGAGCTGAACGCGGCTTTTTTGCAGGTGTTAGGTTTTTTTTCAGCTCAAACAGCCCCATTGTTTTCTATGGGGGAATCGTGCACGAGCACATTTTTTAGGCTGGCCGCGTCCGTAAGCAACTCTGGTATCGAGAGTTGAAGCTGTGTTAAATATACTCTACGCTCCTTTTTTGGAGCCTAATGCAGCCTTTATGTGGACTCTCAATACCAGAGTTATTTTTATGGTGCGGCCAGAAAAAAGCCGGCGTTAGCTTTTCGGGTCGTTACCGACAAAACTCTAAATCTAGCCGTATGAATTTGCGCACATACTATCAATATTGGTAGAATCCCCATCTATATTTTGGGCACAACTGATGTTTAAACACCTTTAGGAATTGGAGGAAGCTCTATACATAAACCTCTTGAGATTACAAGAGAATAGGACAACAAATGCTTCTTTCTAATGCAAGAACTGATGAAGAACCAGCAAACGTCAGCAAAGAGGACCTTGGATTGTCCGTTTTGTCCCGACATTCTATTTGTTTTAATCAGTACAACTAACCTCATAATAAGTTTGTATACATATGCTTATCTGCTGCTAATTCCTTGTCTTTGGTATAGAAGGAGTTATTATTATTTTTTTTATTATGCCTGCGACCCATTAAGAGGTTTCAGTAGCTGTGCAGCTAAAAGCTTTTTCAAAGTATTTGCTAAAACGTTTCCCTGGGGCTTGGTGGTACAGTCTGTGAAGATCGAGCATTGTCAGAGGTATATTCAGTAAATATAAACCTCTGGGCATATCCACATGTAATTTTTTTTTTAAAGGCTCAAGAAAATAGTTATGATATGATGTAATTTTATGTGCAACAAAATAAGGAAATCTTTTATATTCATTTTTTTTTATTCAGCAGAACATTTTTAAAAAAATTCTTTATTAAATCTACTTACAAAGTAATATCAAGACTCATCATGAGACAGATGAAAGAATATGTTGTCAGAGTTATAAGGTTTTAAAAATGTACTTAATACTCCAAGAGCGATTTGAATAAATAGCTTTATTTAAACTTCACTCTTCACTCAGCGGTTGCCATCTTGTGCAGTTCTACATTCCAGTGTTCCTAAGTTGTTGTTTTTTTACCCCTCTCCACTTATGAATATCTGCCAAGTGGTTCATCTGTTTATGAAGGAGTTTTTAGTAACGGAAAGTGGATATGATTGGTTTAGGGGCTCATGAATATGTATTATGAATATGTGCGGTTCTTAAACTGGACGTAATAACCATATGCTAAATTACTTTAAAGTAATGTAGTGTATCTGCAAAATAAAAATGACTGGAAAGTATCACATGAACATCCCAGTAGCTACATCTCACTGTAAAGGCTATTTAAGCAGCCAATCAGGATCCCTGTCCTGTGACTTAGAATGGAGCTTGCTTCTGACATGTGCAGGCATTGTAACTTAATTTCCTTCCTCAATTTAAAGTGAAGGTCAATTTTAAACCAATGCACTGCACCAATTTACCCATTAACATATAAGGATTCCAGTCGTTAACGTTATTTTTCGAGAATCTTATTCAGTTTTGAATAAAATATAAATATATTTTACCTCCATTGTATACAGTGACTCCTCCCCTCCAACACTTCCTTGTTCTGCAATAGTGACGTAGAGAGCGGTCCCACAAGCTCACAACATCACTTACAAGCTCGTGCACAACTGTTGAAGGATAAAGCGCATGCGTATGTCCCCCGCAATCGCGCATGCGTAAACATTTTATGGATCGTAGTGAGTGAGTCAATGTATCCTAAACAATAATAGAGCAGGATACGCATGCGCCTCTCATACACAAGCATGATGCTTGCAGGTCTGTAACACATGCGCAGGTCAGTAATGACGTTTAGAAAAAGGGACTGAATGCCCCAGGGGGGAACAAGGGATTGGATATTAAATGATGTAAATCTGTCAATCATTAGCGGCAAGATGGCGGGCGGACTATAGAAGAACAATGGCGGCGATTTAAAAGGTGAAAAAACAATTTTGCAAACACTTTATTAAAATTTTCATGAATGAAACAACATTATTTTAAATTTACAATATAAATCTGTAAGCGACTAAGCCAGACTTGACCTTCACTTTAAGGATGTTTACTATTTAATCTAAGAGTAAAGTAAAATATGAGCTCAGCACTGATGATGCTGATTGGCTGTTTTTTCACCATGTAGATAGCTGAAGGGTAACTGCTCACACACCACTTAGGGCCAGATTACAAGTAGAGCCCTAATTAACGCTCCGGTTGCGCTCATATAATATTTGAAGGTAAACTTTTTTTGCTCACGCGCTAACCCAACAAGCGCAAAAAGCCTAACTTAGAATATTGCGTGTGCGTTCACGTATTCTCCCATAGAAGTCAATGGAGCAAAAACAGTTGAAAAGACCCTACACCCAACTCGAGCGCAAACCCGATGCGTGCGCTATCTCAACATGAAAATATTAATATATTTCACATTCCAATGTTATTCATATAGAATAATATGTTCTATTTATTCATAAATACATATCTTCTTATATATATGATGGTATTTTGTTACAATATTTATCTATACCTATATATACAGTATATAAAAAAAACAAGGAGAATTTCTGGAAAAAAACAGATAAGCCCAATATCTCTAGCTCTCCATATAAGATAAAATAGTCTAATATGATCTCAACAAAAGAACTACAAATAAGCACTAAACATGCAATAGGTATGTGTCTATTCACAATACAATAAATAAATAGACACAAGCTCTCTATTGAATAATGTGCAGCAATCCAAAAAGATAAAGAGAATACTTAGTTTACTCTCTTGAATAAAAACACATAAGCAATACATTTATAGCTCTGATAGTTTCCAGGAGAAAGCTAAAGTTCCTATGTAAATCTTTCCTTATTTTCCTCGCCCCTTTTGGTTGTCCACTCAATCGATATAAGGAAAGTATTGCATTTTGTATATACTCCTTACAACATCTGGTGTCAAATAGGTATCAAATATGACTCTTCCTGGCTTTTGGAACCACACTTGGAGAAACTTCCTTTCTGTGTAAATCCATGTTGGGTCCCTTTTTATCCTCAAGCATTTCCAAGCCGCTCATAAGGAAAACAAAAACAGCTAATAGTGTGTTACCATTTAAAGGGACAGTCAAGTCCAAAAAAAACTTTCATGTTTTAAATAGGGTATGCAATTTTAAACAACTTCCCAATTTACTTTTATCACCAATTTTGCTTTGTTCTCTTGGTATTCTTAGTTGAAAGCTAAAACTAGGAGGTTCATATGCTAATTTCTTAGACCTTGAAGACTGCCTCTAATCTGAATACATTTTGACCACTAGAGGGCATTAGTTCACATGTTTCATATAGATAACATTGAGCTCATGCACGTAAAGTGACCTAGGACTGAGCACTGATTGGCTAAACTGCATGTCTGTCAAAAGAACTGAAATAAGGGGGCAGTCAGCAGAAGCTTAGATACAAGATAATTACAGAGGTAAAAAGTGTATTATTATAACTGTGTTGGTTATGCAAAACTGGGGAATGGGTAATAAAGGGATTATCTATATTTTTAAACAACAGAAATTCTGGTGTTGACTGTCCCTTTAATGTGTAAAAACTCTCTACCACATAATCAAACTCACATGTATTATTCTCAAATTATATGAGGTATTTAAAACACACTTATCACTCCCACTTGGAAAGCACATGTCAGCGTCTAAAATCCAGAAGTAGGATTAGACCAGGAGCGTATATTACACATGCAAAGTACTCTTGCCAGCCTGGGCGGACTGATATTGACTCATAAGGCACATTGGTTTATCTCTGTATGACTCGGATTTTAGAAGCTGACGTGTGCGCTCCAAGTGGGAGTGATAAGTGTTTTTTAAATACCTCATATAATCTGTGAATAATACATGTGAGTTTGATTATGTGGTAGAGAGTTTTTACACTTAAACGGTAATACACTATTAGCTGTTTTTGTTTTCCTTATGAGCGGCTCGTAAAGGCTTGAGGATAACAAGGGATCCCACACGGATTTACACAGAAAGGAAGTTGCTCCAGGAAGAGTCGTATTTGATACCTATTTTACACCAGATGTAAGGAGTATATGAGATACGCAATACTTTCATCATATCGATTGAGGTAGGAACAAGTACGTTGACAACTAAAAGGGGCAAGGAAAATAAGGAAAGAAGATTTACATAGGCACTTTAGCTTTCTCCAGGAAACTATCAGTGCTATCAATTTATTGCTTTTATATATATATATATATATATATATACACACACATGATTATAGATATATATATAGGAATATCTATTTTATACTCAGAACATATTCTGCTATGTGCAGAAAACTGGAATGTGAAATATTTACAGTAAATACACAATATAACACTTTATTAAATATCAATAATGCATAAATATGTTTTTCTTCATAAACGGCTAGAGTCCACAGCTGCATTCATTACTTTTGGGAATTCAGAACCTGGCCACCAGGAGAAGGCAAAGACACCCCAGCCAAAGGCTTAAATACCTCCCCCACTTCCCTCATCCACCAGTCATTCTTTGCCTTTCGTCACAGGAGGATGGCAGAAAAGTGTCGGAAGATTTAAGATAGTCTCTTATTGAGGGTAGTACTCTTCGAAATGGGACTGGAGTTTTAAGTAATCCTGTCAGCCGCTCAGTGAGAGCATGGATGAATGTCAGAGTCCGGAGATGCAGAGAGAGTCTTTCTGCAAAACCATCCCAACTCATGTTAACAGCTCCTTAGCAATCAGCGTTGACAAGTTTCGCTGCCTGCTTTCTTCACTCAAGTCCATGTCAGAAGCGAGGCTACTATCTGTCACACTTGAAGAGCTGTGTTCCTGTTCCACGGCATAGATTCCGGTAAGATCGTTTCATTTTATTTCGATGATGTGAATGTAATGTAAACAAAGAAGTCAGGGTCTCAGTGGGACTTCCCTATCTCCTGAGGGGGGTTATTGAACAGGGGGGACTTTAATCATGTTTGTATTGTGATTCTGTCTGCTAATGTGTAGCGAAAATTGGGCTTGTGGCTATATCGGAACATAACAGCCTTTTTGTCAGGCTGCGCGGCCCTGGTGCGTTTTTTTCTGGCCTGCACGATGTACCTTGTGACTAGGCGTGGTCACGTTCTGCTCGCCATTTCCGTATTCCTGACCGTGTGGCGGCGGAGAGAATCTGTTCACTAGTTGTCTGGGTCACAGGAGGTGGTGAGTGCCCCGGCCATTGGGGGGTGTAAGGTGCCATTTTTATTTTTCTATCCATAATTATCTATCACCAAGTTATGGAGGATTCTGCTTTTTTTGGAGATTCTGCTTTTTTTTCAGATTCTACTTCTTGCAAAGAGTATAAAATGGCCCGGGTAATCCATGCCCATCAGGTATGTTCCGAATGCTGCATTAGAGTGCTCTCTTCTCCCGGAACAGGGAACTTAGAGTCCGCCGAGCCATCCGCCCCTAGGGGTGGCTTGTTTCCTCCAGAGGTTACGGCACGGTTCTGCATGGCCATATCTATGGCGTTGGCGCATTTACATCTTCCAGAGTGGGAGGTGTTGCTGAGATACTGTCCGTGTTCTGTTAACCAAAGCTCATCAGGTGTGGGATCGTCTGGGTCAGGTCAGCCATCTGGGGAAGCGGCTTCAGGGGTCCAACCCTCGGGGCCGGGGTCGTCACTTGCCCCGGCGGAGGTAAATCTTGCTTTTCGATATATACTGGAGCGCCTTCATGTCCTGCTGCGGCATGTTTTGGCAGTGCTGGAGGATCCCAGTCCTAATAGATTGGTGGATCCGCGGTCTTCTGTTCCAGACAGCAAGCTGGGCTAGACGTGTGGGGATGCATTTAATCTCCTTATCGTCTCCAATTTCCTTTTTTTTGGGTTATCTTATTCCAGTTCTGAGTGTTGACGGAATGAGGTCTCTGATTGGCTGGTCCTGTTAGTGTACCCATTCTTTTTGGGCGTTCACCTGCGGGTGCTGCCTTCTTTTTCTTTAATCCGGTTAGGATGTGTTTTATTTATTTTGAAAGCTCATGTCTGTTATAATTTTTCCGTTGGGAAACATTTCTTTGGAATTTGATACTGGCGATTTTGTGGTCGCTTGAGCACTTCCGCGGAAGTCGCATGTTAAGGTTTTAGTACATGGTTATGTCCTTAGTTTTGTCGATCCTAAAGGATCTTAGTTTTTCTGTGACCTGGGTCAGTTTTGAATGCCCTATGTAGCAGGCTGGTCCTGGTCGGGCGCTAATCTATGTTCCTTACGGCTTATATCATCCACGTGGTGCTGGTGTAACTGGCTGCCTGGTTGGATGGTGAGTTTCTCACTCGAATGAGGAGTTAGTTTCTCTTTGGGTTCTCTTCAGATCGAATTATGCTTTTGCTAGAGTGTTCATTAAGGGGATCTTCCATGAGCTTCAATACATTTTTGAGGCTCTGCCAATGCAGGGCTATATATGGAGGGGAGACCTTCCGTTCCCAGCCGACATGCTGGTTCTCGTCTCTTCTTTTAAGAAGTAGCATCGGACTAGGTGTTCCTTACAGTGAGTTACAAATAGCCTCGTCTAAATCGTGATTTGCAGGCGTCCGATGGATTGCACTCAGTTCTCTCTGTCCTGTTCTTATTTGTTGGTGAGGGGCCAGACCGGATCCTGCTAGGATTGCTCTGGTTAATGTTCCTCTACTTCTCTTTAAGGTCTTCTTTGAAATTGTCCTTTTAGATCTGTTTTCCTTGATGACAGTATCTCTTCCTTTGGGTTGAGGCTGATTGGGCCCCTTTTTTGTCTCCTTTCCTTGGGGTTGGCCTTTAGTCAGCTGTTTCAGGAAGTAGGACCTTTGGGGTTTTCTACTTCCGGAATCCATCTGCTCCTATATTTTGGAGTTTGCAGATTAGAGTGTTTCATTTTTACTGTTTTGCCCCTGCTTAGACGTGTTTGGGTTTTTACCCATCTGGGGTTAGAATCTTAGTTAATTCGTTATTTCTCGAACTGTAGGGGCTTCCAGGTGAAGGAACATGAGAGGATCTTGGAGACTATGATTGAGTTCTGTTCTCTTGACGTTCCTTAGTCCTTGGACTTAGTGCTGTTATCCCTAGTGCCTTAGGGTCAACCAGAGTGGCTGTGTGGCTCTCATCTTGCCTAGCACCCTTTTAATTGGGAGTTGTTTCCTGTTGTGGGTGTCTTAAGCACTCTGTGTCTGGGACTCTTACATGAGAGTTCAGTGTCCAAGGTACCTTGGATATAACTGTGATGCATCGCCTGGGGTGCGAATTCTGCCCAAAAGGGGTAACCTGGTGGTTCCTCAGGGGGTAGTACGTTTGTAAGCCGGCTCTGAGTTCTGGGTGTCTGGGTTTATTTGTCCTGGTCCTTGTCTTTGACTGGACTTTTTGGAGTTCTGTTACAGATCCCTTAGATTGGTTTGGGATAGCCCTGTTCCCGGTTCCAGAACATCTTCGGCACCTACCGGCACATATTTTTCTCTTCTTAGATAATTAGTCTTCTACTAGACCGGCCGTAGTGGCCAGATGTTTCTGTAATTTGGTACTTGACCTGTTGAGTCTGCCTACAGCTTTACGCTCTATGCCTTGTGTGGGGTGTGCTGTGCTGGTGCGGGGAGGCGCTGTGCTGGTTTCATTTTCCCTCCTTGGGGTGGATTGGATGGTGTCCCACCATGGCTTAGTGCCGGTCTATGCTCCCTTGAAACCTGAAGGTCTAGAGTTTAGATACAGCTGTGGCTGTAATTTCATAATGCTGGTCTTGTAAATACCCTTGCCTAAGGCATCTTTATCCATAGTATCCAACTGATGATGGGAGATACTTTTCTTCCTCTGTTCAGTGGGGGTGTTCCCCCTGTCTTGAGTGCAGGATGTCAGAGTGAAGGGATGAATTGTTGTGACATGCCATCTCTGTAATTTCAGTGGAGGGTCTCTTTGGGAAGGGGACTGCGTCTGGGTCCTGGACCCAAGCTTTTTTAGGGGGCTGGTTCCCTCGTTTTTCCTTCCTGGAAGTCTTGATGATCAGGGAATTTTATTTCCTTTATCCTTTTGGGCATTATCAGTCTCATTTGGTGCTGGGTCCGTTGCCCGGAGTGAGGGTCAGGGATCTGTCGGATCTATTGATCCTTGGTCGCGTATCATAGTTTGATATTGTGAGCATTCCTTAAAGGGACACTGAACCCAATTTTTTTCTTTTGTGATTCAGATAGAGCATGACATTTTAAGTAACTTTCTAATTTACTCCTATTATCAATTTTTCTTCATTCTCTTGGTATCTTTATTTGAAAAGCAAGAATGTAAGTTTAGATGCCGGCCCATTTTTGGTGAACAACCTGGGTTGTTCTTGCCGATTGGTTCATCCACCAATAAAAAAGTGCTATCCAGAGGTCTGAACCAAAAAAAAGCTTAGATGCCTTCTTTTTCAAATAAAGATAGCAAGAGAACAAAGAAAAATTGATAATAGGAATAAATTAGAAAGTTGCTTAAAACAGCATGCTCTATCTGAATCACAAAAGAATCAATTTGGGTTCAGTGTCCCTTTAAGAGGAAGCTTTGCAGTAGATCCTTCTCGGCAGATAGTTTCTCTAATGTTTTTCCGGGTTCTGGTCTCTTCTCCGGTCCTTTTTGGGAAGTAGTTGTTCTGCACTCTTGGAGTCCTTCTTCTTTGAGGATGGTCCTGTGCAGTCTAATGCCTAGGGTTGGTGACTTGGGCCGCTAAGTTCTCCGTTGCTGCAGGACGCCTGTGGCTTTGTAGGAGGATATGCAGATATTTTGATACTGTTTCAGCGGCTTCTGGGGACAGTTTTGTCTTTAGTTGTTCTTTCCTGGGTGCGAGTTGGCACTCTGCAAAGGGGAGGGGTTTTCCTTATCCCTTTCAGTCTCAGGTCATTAATTAATCCTTGGTTTCTATGCAGATAGGGATTTCTCCCTTTGCCCTGTTGGGTGGTAGGTTTTTTTCCAATAGTTTTGCCTTGTTTCATTCTTGGTTACTCTTTTTGAGTTACCTTTGGGGTTTCCTTCACCCTAGTCTCTGTTCTGATTCCTTTTTCTTCCTTTCTGGGGGAATGTGGATGTTCTCCTTACTTTTAGTAGGGGTGAGTTTGGTTTGCGGGCTGAGTACCTACGGGACTTTGTTTCCTCAGGGGCTTTTTGGTCCGGTCGAGTCTAATAACCTGAGCGGTCTCTAGCAAAGGCCTTGCTGTTTTTAACTGTTGGGCAGTTACTTGGGCTGTTTCTTTTTGTCCCTTCGGCTTCTAGTGAAGCAGTTTTCTTGTCGGGAGTTTGGGTGTTTTCAGGTTGTGGTGCTTTCAGAATGGGCCGCCTTTTGTACCAGTCCGTTTTGCATTCAGTGTCCTTTATAGCTTGGATATTGTTTTCCCAAATGTAATGAATGCAGCTGTGGACTCTCCCCGTTTATGAAGAAAAACTAAAATTATGCTTACTTGATAATTTTCTTTTCTTCAGACGGGGAGAGTCCACAGCTCCCCGCCCGTGTTTTTGTATGGGGCGGCTGTAATTTTTGTGTTTGTATTTCTGGCACCTTTTTCACCCTGATATTTCTCCTACTGTTCCTTGTTCCCTTGGCAGAATGACTGGGGGATGAGGGATGTGGGGGAGGTATTTAAGCGCATCACGGGCACGCTGTCTATTCACAGTGCGCCCAGTCGCGCTGTTAAAATCAGTGTAGCTCGCTCCCGCTCTGGTCTGGTAGCGGGAGCGAGCTACATTGATTTTAATAGCGCGATCAGGCCAGCACTATGTGCAGAATTATATAACATTATTTCCTAGGTTTACTGGCCCTTTAACTGCAAAGGGCTCCAATGCACTTATATATGCCCCTATATATGTATACATATGTGTATGTATGTCTGTAAGTACATATATACATAAATACATCTATATACTTAGACATTTATACGTATGTATCTCTATGTTAAAGCTCTTTCCCAGCATTTTTTTCTAACACCTGAGATCTCATATCTTTGAGCGCTTAAAACTTTTGTGTGCAATATTTTTTTTAAAATAATTTTTATTAGGTGTTATTTTTAGTGTAACTTTGTAATGTATTTTTAATGTCTTGTGCAACTTTTTCGTTTTGCAAAACAGTTAAAGGGACAGTATACACCAATTTCCATTTAACTGCATGTAATAGACACTACTATAAAAAAACAATATGCACAGATACTGATCTAAAAATCCAGTATAAAACTGTTTAAAAACTTACTTAGAAGCAGTTTAGCTCTGTTAAAAAGGTTAGCTGGAACACCCACTCCAAGTGGTTCTATAGCAAATAAAGCAAACACTCCCCCCTCCCCCTTCCTCTGCATATGAAAAGACTCTTTATACAAATAGGAGCAAACTGGAGTAGGCATACATCAGTATTATCCTAAAACTTTGGGGCTTGGTTAGGAGTCTGACAATCAGCACAATGCTATTTAAAAATAAGCAAAACTATACATTTAATTTTTTTTAAAAAATCTCTATAGGCTATATAAATGGATTATCTACAAAACATTTATGCAAAAAAAATCTAGTGTGTAATGTCCCTTTAACCAGAGCTCTGAGGATGCGGTAATCATTCTAGCGCAAATCGTGATTGAGCTCAAATGATCGCGTTTACTTTCAACTCGTAATACCAGTGGTAAACCTGACAAGTGCAAACACCCACGATAAACGCCTTTATTTCTTGTGCGCAAATGTTATCCCTCCACTTCACAATCTAGCCCTTAGGGGCCGAATTATCAAGCTCTAAATTCCGCGCGAGCATTTAGTCTCGCTGGAAACAACAGTTGTCTTAAGACCGCTGCTCCATAACTTGTCCGCTGCCTCTGAGGCTGTGGTCTGCAATCCGCCTGATCCTATACGGTCGGGCTGATTAACACCCCCTGCTAGTGGCCGATTGGCTGCGAATCTGCAGGGGGCGGCAATGCACAAGCAGTTTTGGTGAACTGCATGTGCAATGTTAAATGCCGACAGTTTATGCTGTCGGCATTCAGCGATGTTTGTCGGACATTGATAAATTGGCCCCCTAGTCTGGAAAGATGAGGAATTTTGAGGTAAAATATATATATATTTTTTTACATGGGACATTAGTGACACTCCGTGTGTATGTCAGATGTGCGCACATGCAGCATACCTGCATATTCTTCAGGCACCTGTGTGCACAAGAAGGACAATGTGTGATATATTTTATGTTTTTGACCCCCAAATTTAAACTTTATTGGAAAAATGCTTTTAGGTTTGAAAGAAAGTGTATTTGCCTGCTTTTCTTGTAATTATATCTACAAGTTGTTGTTTTTTTCCACTCCCCAAGAGGCAGGAGCACACCCTGCAACATGCTACGTGGTAAAAGCTTGGAGCAGTTTACAAGGTCAATTAAATGTGGTTTAGCCGCAGCAAAGGAAAACAGATAAGCATACCCAAAGGTTGTTTCCAAGTCTTGTGTATCCTTGGGCTGCTTAAGGATTGCAAAACCCTGCACAATGAGTGCTGAGTATAATTCATTCCTTATCTCACTCTGCAATCACATCATGTCAGCACATTTTATTAGCAGTGATACAATGAAACAAATACCCTAGTGCTTTTTCCTGTTTCTCAAGCACTACCCACATTCTGCTCCTGTTCCTGTATTTAAAGGGACATGAAACCCAAATTTTTTATTTCATGATTTAGCAATTTTAAACAACGTTCCAATTTACTTATATTGTCTAATTTGATTCATTCTCCTGATATCCTTTATTTAAAAGCATATCTAAATAGGCTCAGTAGCTGCTGATTGGTGGCTACACATAGGTGCCTAAACCCCAAATTTTTCTTTATTGATTTAGTTAGAGCAGCAATTTTAAGCAACCTTCAAATTTACTCCTATTATCAATTTTTCTTAGTTCTCTTGCTATCTTTATTTAAAAAACAGGAATGTAAAGATTAGGAGCTGGCACATTTTTGGTTCAGAACCTGGGTTATGCTTGCTTATTGGTTAGCTAAATGTAGCCACCAATATGCAAGCACTATCCAGGGTGCTGTTCACAAAATGGGCCGGCTCCTAAGATTTACATTATTGCTTTTTAAATAAAGATATCAAGAGAATGAAGAAAAATTTATAATAGGAGTAAATTATAAAGTTGCTTAAATTGCTGCTCTATCTGAATCATTAAAGAAAAAAATAGGTATTGGTATCCCTTTAACCCCTTAGTGACCACAGCACTTTTCAATTTTCTATTTTTACATTTCTGCTGTGTTTGTGTTTAGCTGTAATTTTCCTCTTACTCATTTACTGTACCCACACATATTATATACCGTTTTTCTCGCCATTAAATGGACTTTCTAAAGATACCATTATTTTCATCATATCTTATAATTTACTATAAAAATAATTATAAAATATGATGAAAAAAATGAAAAAAACACACTTTTTCTAACTCTAACCCCTAAAAATCTAAATTTTGTCCTGAGTTTA
This sequence comes from Bombina bombina, assembly GCF_027579735.1. Classification (NCBI taxonomy): domain Eukaryota; kingdom Metazoa; phylum Chordata; class Amphibia; order Anura; family Bombinatoridae; genus Bombina; species Bombina bombina. Next base: position 27,096,348 of record NC_069510.1, on the reverse strand, counting down.
GAAATACCCAATGTTTACATGTTCTTTGCTTTTTTGCAAGTTATAGGGCAATAAGTACAAGTAGCACTTTGCTATTTCCAAACCATTTGTTTTCTCTCAAAATTAGCGATAGTTACATTGTAACACTGATATCTGACAGGAATCCCTGAATAACCCTTCACATGTATATATTTTTTAAAAGAAGACAACCTAAGGTATTAAACTTGGGGTATTTTGACTCTTTTCATGCAACCATTTTACCACCAGTATATGCCAAAGTTTGAAAAATAGCAATTTAAGAATACATGTACTGAGAACGTTAAGGGTTACTGCCAAATAGCACCCCAATATGTGTTCAGCAACATCTCCTGAGTACAGTGATACCACCCATGTATAGGTGTGTCGGGTTCTCAGGGGGCTAAAAGGCCTTATTTTTAGGGGCCAGTTTTCTAACATGGAATTTTCACATCGGTCATCATGCGCCCATGTCCTTTTTGGGACATTTCTGAAGCCGGCCAATGTAGTTTACCCCATCAAACCCATACATTTTTGAAAAGTAGACACCCTAGGGTATTTGAAAAGCTGGTATTTTAAAACTTCCCATGCATTAATTTAACCACTAGTCTTTGTCAAACTTTTGGGTACTAATTTTTTTGTGTTATTTTTCACACACGTACTTTAGGCATGGATTCTCAACTCCTGTTATGTGTACTGCCAAAAAACACCTCAATATGTGTTCAACAACATCTCCTGAGTACAGTGATACCACCCATGTATAGGTGTGTTGGGTTCTCAGGGGGCTAAAAGGCCTTATTTTTAGGGGGCTCATTCCAGTTTTCTAACTTGGAATTTTCACATCTGTCATCATGCACCCATGTCCTATTTGGGACATTTCTGAAGCTGGCCAATGTAATTCACCCCCATCAAACCATATATTTTTTAAAAGTAGACACCCTAGGGTATTTGAAATGCTGGTATTTTTTACACTTTCCATGCACGTATTAAACCACCAGTCTTTGTCAAACTTTTTGGTAGTCATTTTTTGTGTTATTTTTCACACACATACTTTAAGCATGGATTCTTAACTCCTGTTATGTGTACTGCCAAAGAACACCCCAATATGTGTTCAGCAACATCTCCTGAGTACAGTGATACCACCTATGCATAGGTTTGTTGGCTTGTTTGGGGGGTGCAATGCCAAACATCTGACATGAGTTTGTGATTTTTTTTTACATTTAACATTTCTTTGCCTATCTTCTTTTTGGGGAGCTTTTTACATACCCCAATTTATTTGCTTGCCATGAACGTGCATATATTGGAAAAGTTGACACTAGGGTTGCACCGATACCATTTTTTTATGACTGAGTACAAGTACCGATACTTGTTTTCAAATACTCGCCGATACCAATTACCGATACTTTTTTTTAATGTCATGTGACAGTTTACCGAGCACAATACAGACTAATTATTTAAGATTCCTTCTTTATAATTATAAATGACTGTAATTCAAAAGACATTATGAAATAATAAAACAGTTTTATTTGTCAAAAGTTTACTGAACATGTTTATAAATAAAAAATATTACAATAAAATATTATATTTAAAGCGGTGATGCAATTGGGTTGTAGGGCTGTTATATAACATCAATCTGACATTTGTATGGAGGTTCGACTCTAAGTTGAGCAGTCTTTCACTTTCCAAACTACTGCATGGGGCAGAAAGCTATTTTTGGGCCATTTTAGTCAGAGCTGGAAATCTGTTTATTAACTGCCCAGTACTTCAGGGGTTTGTCTGAACGAGGTACAGTGATCTCTCCTACAATAATACAAATAACAGCAATTTGTATTTTCAGAACAGTAGTAAACAATTTTTAGTTTAGTCTCCTCCACTCCAGTTTAAAATGAAATGGGAACATGCAGTTTGAAAAAACGCCACAAGATAGCATATGAGTAGGAAGTGGAGGTATCGGTTTAAGTATCGGTGCATTTGCACGAGTACAAGTACTCATGCAAATACTTGGTATCGGTACCGATACCGATACTAGTATCAGTATCGGTGCATCCCTAGTTGACACCCCAATGTTTTGTATAATGCGAGTTTTGATGTCTTTGATGCAACTGTTTTAGCCAAATAAATTGAGGAAAGTATGTGGTGGTAATTTTTTATTTTTACGCACACATTGATTTTTGACTGTGATTTAGGAGAGTTTGTTGTAAGTTATTGCAAGAAAACATTCCAGGTTGTTTTCTGCAAGACCTCCTGAGTACACCCATGCCCCCCATGCATAGGTTTGCCAGGATTTTGGGAAGGTTCAGTTACAATTGTATGACTTGTAATTTGAGTTGAAAGTGAGAGTATTTCTTCTGATAGGCCTATCTTTAGTTTGGGGCCTATCGCATTCCATACTTTTATTTATTGCCATGAAAGTGTATATATTGGAAATGTTAACACCCCCAGGTATTGTATATGGAGTGCTTTGATGCAACCATTTTAGCCAAAAAAAATTAGAGAAAGTGTATGGTGGTAATTTTTCACTTTTACAAACACATTACTTTTTGACTATGATTTAGGAGAGCCTGTTGTAAGTTATTGCAAGACCCCCTGAGTGCACCCAGCGCTGCAGAATCTGCTGGCGCTCTACAAATAACTGATAATAATAATAATAATAATGCCCCCCATGCATAGGTTTGCCAGGATTTTGGGAAGGTTCAGTTACAATTGTATGACTTGTAATTTGAGTTGAGACAGGGGTTTTGGTAAAATACAGCACCAATTTTAGAACAGTGAAATTTAAAAATCTGGCACAGTAAAAGTAAAAAAAAACAACAACGAAGTCAGTAACAGTAAACGTAACAAACAGTCACGGTGGATATCCTTTCCCTCATACACCCGGAAGGCCTGAGTATACCCAGACTCGCTCTCACAGAGCTTATACACCTTTACTCCATACCTGGAGTGCTTGGAAGGAGTATACTGCTTGAATCCCAGCCTTCCCTTATACTTCATCAGGGATTCATCCACGCATATATTCCTTCCAGGTGTATAAGCCTCTGCAAAACTGGCAGCAAAGTGGGTAATGAGGGGGCGGATTTTATACAGCCTGTCAAACTGGGGATGCTCCCTAGGGGGGCACAGGCTGTTGTTGCTGAAGTGCATGAAATGTAGAATCATTTCATACCTCTTCCTCGACATACACTGGGAAAAAATGGGGGTAGAGCAAATGGGGCTACTGCTCCAGTAGGAGCGGATAGAGGGTTTCTTTATGATGCCCATCAGCATAGTCAATGACCAGAATTTTTTAAATTCTGGCACATCAATGGGGGCCTATTGCTGCTTTGCCAAAAAAGTGTCAGGCTTTGCAGCACGGAACTGATGGGCATATACATTGATTTGGGCGACAATGTTCCCCAATACATCATCACTAATAAACTGTTGGGGGCTAAATCCTGCCACATCCACATTGATGCTAGGATTTGCAGTGAAGGGTGGGATATCTGGCCTCTGGTGATGAGGCATAACCCACTCTTCAGCAGCAATGGCAGCTGGAGCAACACGTCTCCTTCTGGCAGGGGGGCTAGCAGCCACAGATACATCACTATCAGTTGAGACTGTATCTAGTGATGTATCTGAGCATATGGCAGGGTCAAAATTGGGGTCTGAGTCAGACATAGAGGCGTCTGACTCTGACAGAAGGATGGCATACGCTTCCTTAGCACTATATGTTCTCTGTGACATGATTTATTTTTTTATCTGTCAGAAAAAAAAATACTAAAATAAAATCAACACAAAATTTAAATTTAAATTAACTAAATGGTCTCACAAAAAAATTACTAAAAAAAAATGAACCCCTAAAAAAATGCACATAACAAAAAAGTGCTGTTGTGCAAGAGCCAGTTATTTATAGTCATCACTGGCAAGCTAGGGGTTAATGGCTCTAAAAAGAGCCTTTGGGTCTCACAAAAAAAATTACAAAAAAAATTGAACCCCTAAAAAAATGCACAGAGAGCAAAAAAGTGCTGCTGTGCTAGGGCCAGTGATTTATAGTGATCACTGGCAAGCTAGGGGTTAATAGCTCTGAAAATAACCTTTGGGTTTCACAATTTTTAACAAATATATGAAATAAATCTCTTTCTCCTAAACACAGATCTCTCTCTCCCACAAAAACGCAAGTGAGGAGAGGGAGGGAGATCCACACTGGCCAGAGTCAATATTTACTAATATTGACATGATCAGACAAATGAGATATTTTATTATTAAAAATGTAATTATAGGGGCAATGACCCTAGCCTGCCCCTATGATGAAGCAGAGGACGTGTCAAGCACGTCCTTGGTCCTTAAGTGACACTTTTTGTAGGATGTGCCTGACACGTCCTCAGTCGCTAAGGGGTTAAACTACACCCTACTGATTTTAAGGCTAACCCTGCTATGTATATGTTACTTGTGACTGCTACGTATATGTCCCTAATTGGCTTTAGCTGATAACTGGAAAAAATGCATTTTATACTAACATAATGACTGCGACTAGTCTTGTTGTCTGCAGGCTAAAGCCCTGATTGGCTCCTCCAAATAAGGTAAATGGGTGGAGTTTTGCTATTTAAAAATAATTGTAGTAAAAAGGATTTCATTTTTTTTTTAAAAACATTAGGACTTGACATATGTTATTCTATAGCAGCACAACATAAATATCTTGTAATTAAATGGTGTTTACTGCCTTTGATCTTACAAAACATTCCTTCCAGACTAACTATAGTTTTTAAATAAATGCTAATTCATATCCTTGACAACAGTATACTTTAAAGCAGGGATGGGGAACCTTGGCCCTCCTGATGTTTCCAAACTACATTACCCATGATGCTTAGGCACTCTGAAGTCCAGTTGAGCATCATGGGAAATGTAGTTCTAACACATCAGGAGGGCCAAGGTTCCCCATCCCTGCTTTAAAGGGACAGTAAACTCAAGATGTTCTACAGGAATTATGTGAAATAAAAAAAAAAATATGCACAGTGTACTTTCATTACTTATGTGACCTGCTTTTGCTGTGACTTAACTCTGAACTGGATCCTGCAGATTTGGGAACTCTGTCCGGAAACATTCTACACAGTGATTGCTTGACCAGTGTAGGAGCTTATTTATAATTGTCTGAAACTGGCCCCAGAAAAGGAGATGAAATAAATAATAGTACAGAAGCTATGCCATTGGACTTCAAACAATGCCCATTTTCTATTAAATTAAAATTCATTTAAAACATATATTTTGTTTGCAAATCTTTTGCAATTCGGTGCTTAAACTATATAACTTAATTTATGCTTACCTAATACATGCATTTCTTTCATGGTGGTGAGAGTCCACAATCCATTACTCCTGGGAATTACTCTTCCTTACCACCAGGAGGAGGCAAAGATTCCCAAGCCCCAATAACTCTATAAAACCCCTCCCACCTCACCTAATGTATAGCCAAGCACAAAGAAGAAGTAAAAGTAATTAGAGCCATCAAAATAAGAGCAGGGGGAAAAGATGTGGGCAAAAAAACAAACAGAAAAAAAAACTGAGTGGAGTCTCGTGGACTCTCACCACCAAGAAAGACATTAATTTATCATGCACGCATAAATTATATTTTCTTTCATACAGGTGGTGAGAGTCCACAATTCATTACTCCTGGGAACCAATACCCAAGAGCCCAAGAGTAATAAGAAACACATTGTTTCACTGAGAAACTAAATCCACAACCCTAATAGAACCTAAATAAAAGGTGATAAAAAATAACCAACAGGCAAAAATAAATCAACCGGCGACAACTGCCTGAAGGACACCATACAAAAGAACATTAAAATGGTAGAAAATAAAATATGCAAAGAAGCTAACCAGCAAAAATTGGTCCACTGATAAAACATTCTAAAAACACAAGAAATGGCAACTGGTCTGAAAAATAAGAGCAGAACACCATCTAGTTGGAGGCTGAGTTGTCTCCAAGAAAACTATATGGATAAAAAGCTTTAAGCAAGGAGTCAAAGAAACAGCAGAAATTCTCCGAACCTCATAGAACCATAAAAAGGAACAAACTAAAAGTTTGCCTGAAAACCTTAGTGGTGTCAGCATAACACTACAAAGCTCTAACAGAATCCAAAGCATGAAGAGACTACTTGGAATAATAAAGAAGGAACAACAATGTCCCAACTTATATAGTCAGAAAACATAACCTTATCCTAAAGAAAAAATATAATGAGGAACACAATAAAGAGTAGAAAACTCTTCTAACAGATGGAATAGCTAAATGAAATAAAACTTCCAAAAATAAGTTTCATATCCACCTGATGAATAGGCCCAAAAGAAGAAAACCTACAAAATCCTCAAGACCAAAATAAAGGTTTCAAGTAGGAAAAATTGGATAATATGCTTAATTGTAGGCCAGGCTAGTACTAAAAAAAACAAACAAAAAAAAAAAGGAGCGCCCTATATAGAATCAAATAAAGTAAAATAAAATAAAATGAAAATATATCGTTTAAAAACACATATAGATAAATCTACATGTAAAACCCTTGTAATAAGGGATATATATAAGGTTTTCGTATGGAACCAAGGGTAATCCATTTAAGATGCGTGAATCTCAGAGTAAGTTGCAGCCCCTTGACAGCACGGTTCTGGCAACTGGATCAAACTAAGTAAAAACAAGAAGGGAGTACAGGGGCGCACACTCCTCTAAGCGTAGTATATATTAAAAATGACAAATTTTATTTAAACACGACAAATGAACACTCACATGTTCAAACCTCAAACAATTATGAGGTATGATAATAACGTATAGAAAATCAATGATTCTCAAGACTCAGGTTTGGTATCTACCGTAGTGTCCCAGAGTAGTTCTCCTCACTTCCAAAAGTCCAGGTTTCCAGACTTGGATTGCTTCAGCTAGGCACTTGTAATCCGTTGATATTGTAAAGCAAAGTCTCATAAGCACTAACGATAAAACAAAGTGCTACGAATCTGTAAAAGAAGCATCACAGAAAATCTCAAAGCCGTTCAAAAGAACTCCGGCCGGATTTTTAAAACAGCTGTGGGTGACGCGTAGACGGTGGTCTGTTTTATTATAGGATCCAATTCTCAAAACAGTATTAACTGATAAGCCAAAAGTAATTTAAAAAAACAAAACAAAACAGAATCTAAAAACATTCTAGCACCCAGTAAGCTGAGGGGGGACACCAAGCAGGGAAACTGGCTACAAAAAAGAACAAAAGTTTTTTTCAAATGTGGCCGGAAATAATGTTTGAGTTGCATACATATAGACAGAGAAAACCAAAGTGTTGTTTCCCTGAGGAACAACAACGTGTATGACATCAAAAGTTCTATAAATTGCAAAACCACTTATGGGGTGTATCATCTTTCATGTTCATGTGGAAAGTTATACATAGGGAGAACCAAACGGAGTCTCAAAACCCGCTTTCGAGAACACTTAGCAAGTATAGAAAAGGAAGTTCTCACACATGCGGTCCCAGCTCACTTTACTGAGGTACATAATCAAGATCCAAGCAGTCTTAGGGTTAAAGCAATAGAACTAGTAAAACTGGATAGCAGAGGAGATAATAGACTCTTAACCCTGAGACATATAGAAATGTATTGGATACGTACCCTAGGTAGCCTCGAACCAATGGGGATGAATAGAGAAATAGATTTAGCAGCCTTTTTGGTGGATACCTAATAAGCTGACACCGGACTTATAGAGTGTATATATGGATGTATGTATATACAGATATATGTGTGTACATGCATTCATATATCATTATGTACATATACATATGGATTCCCCAAAATGTTTATATATGGACCCACCATAAAGGCAGACATATGTTATCACATTAGTTTGCCTTCCTTGGGTGGGTACTTTTGGATATCATTTTTCTTTTTTTATCCCTTAGTTCCCATTCTTCTTTATCTATTTTCGTTGTTAAATTTGATGGTCTCCGGAAACAGTGGGCATGCCTCTGACGAAGTAGGAAGTCACCTATGAAACGCGTTAGACCACGCCCACCGTCTAAGTGTCACCCACAGCTGTTTTGACAATCCGGCCGGAGTTCTTTTGAACGGCTGTGAGATTTTCTGTGATGCTTCTTTTACAGATTCATAGCACTTTGTTTTATCGTTAGTGCTTGTGAGACTTTGCTTAACAATATCAATGGATTACAAGTGCCCAGCTGAAGCAATCCAAGTCTGGAAACCTGGACTTTTGGAAGTGAGGAGAACTACTCTGGGACACTACGGTAGATAACAAAGCTGAGTCTTGAGAATCATTGATTTTCTATACGTTATTATCATACCTCATAATTGTTTGAGGTTTGAACATGTGAGTGTTCATTTGTCGTGTTTAAATAAAATTTGTAATTTTTAATATATACTACGCTTAGAGGAGTGTGCAGCCCTGTACTCCCTTCTTGTTTTTACTCAGGCTAGTACTAAACCATGAATGTCAGAAAGATAATCTTTTTACGGGATATAACTAAAAAAGGACAGAAAACGGAATCTTCAAAAGAACTGGTAAATAAACCCTTATCCAAACCATCCTGTAAAAATAGCAAGAAATCTCGGAATTCCAAGAAAAAAACTTGATTTGAATAACAATAATTAAAGGCCTTTAACCCCTTCACGCTGTTAGGAATTCCATGCCGTCCTAACAGCGCTGGGCTTTAACGCCATAGATGGTGTTGTGCAAGGATCAGCCTGGGGAGTGTGCCTAGCAGCGTAGGCAGTGCCGCATGATTTGATCCCGACCTCCATTTTTACTAATAGTGTTTACATTGGAAATTCATTCCGATGTGAACACTATTGTTACACCACAAAGGGGTTAAGTAACAATTCCCCTAGTCACAGACTTACAGACCTGTATAAGGAGCTCAATAACTGAACAAATAGTTAAAAAGATTTCTGATTCTATTTACATGCTATCAAGCCAAAAGAAATAGCATCCGTATAGAAAGAAGGACTCTAAAATAAAAGGTCTGGATGTAAAAGCAGCAGCCAAGGGGGGAAAGTGGATAACACAACCAGATCTGCCAAATACTGCAGGAATAAGTGGTAGCAAACACAATCACCTAAGCTCTTCCTGCCAAATCTTGGCAATCACCCTGGAATAAAAGACTAGTAGTGGAAATAAATATAGGCTAGTCAAAATGACCGCTGAACTACCAGAGCATTCACAGAGTTCAAAGATCCCTGGATCTTATACACCTGAGATAAATGAGATTCAACCAGGAAGCCATTGGAACTATCTATTATCTGATAGAACATAACCAGATGAAGAGACCACTCTTCCAAACGGATAAACTGAAGACTGAGAATAAAAATGCTTTCATTCCTGGAACATGAACAGCAGAAATCAGACAACAAAAAAGCTTTTGCCCATTAAAGAAATAGAGACTATATCCTCATAACCTGGGAACTGTAAGTTCTAAGACAGAAACTGGAAGGTAAATGAGACCTCAGAGACAACTGAGAAAGGTCATTGTACCACTGGAAAAAGATACAAAGCTGAAGAGGACTCATATGGAAGCGACTCAAGCAAACAAACGGAATAGCAACCAAGGCCAAAAACATAAGACTTGACACCACCAAGCAAAGCGCAACTGAAGGAAAAAACAGAGACAGAAGGTTCTAACAGGCAAACCCCATCTTCAACTGACTTTGCATTGCCAAAGAAAGTCCCATAGAAACTGAATTTATAAAACCCCCAGAAAAGAAATCTTTATCTGAGGAACCAGTAAACTGTTTGGAAAATTGACTTTACAACCATGTTGTTGAAGAAACAACAACTGTCTGCCGGAGATAAATACTGCTGAATGAAAAGATGGAACTTGAACCAAGAGATCATCCAGAACATAGAACAGAAAAAACCCTCCCTTGGGAGGCCTTGATCTGAAACCTATTCAATATCCTTGAAACTATAATAAGAATACAAAAAAACTGAACAGACTAAACCCAAACTTCCGGAAAAAGGAGTAACTTACCCCCTACCAAAGCCTCTTGGTCGAGGGCTGCACCTACATGTAAACGTGGATGGGGGATAAGATGTTAAACTGCTTAGGCCTGTTCCAATTCAACTAATGGGCACTGACCTATCACCATTACCCAGAACAAATAAATTGGTCTGGTATTTAGCTTTGCAGTCTTGCAAGCAGAGGGTATACTCTCAAATCCAGTAAAAGGCACTGAAACATTTAGCAAATACCATTCTGGTATTTCCAGACCTAACCAAAAGATCTCTGATACTAGTTAAAAAAAAAAGATTTCTGAGCCCTGTTCTTACAATTCTGAGCTTAAATTATAACCTTGGATTACTTGTACTAATGAAGAAAATCTCCTTAACCCCAGACACCGTAGACACAATGAAAAACCAAACCAGAACCAAATAAACTCTCTCTCTGTAAAGAAAAAGAAAAGTCTGGAATTAGAAATCATGTCAGTAGACAAGAAATAGTAAAGACATACTCTATCATTAATGAGAGACAACAACAGAAAGCTTTAAAAAATCTCATTGGTAGAATCAAAAGAAAACTGCCCAGAAAGATCAAGATCAAGGAACATCAGCAAATAATTATCACTGGATTGCAAATTAGTCCTACTAAGGAAGGAAATAAACTTCCTAACTAAATGGACTAAGAAGGAAGAACTATATTCTAAAGAAATGCTAGAACATATCCAGACAGAGTAAAAATGGCCCTAACCATTTTGGGAATAGCTTCCAAAAGCTCAATAATAGAAGCCTTGAGAAGAAATAAAAGGAATACCTTATTTAGTCCTCCAATTTCTGGATATAATCTCAGAGACAGCAACAGGGACAAGAAACACCAAGGGATTAAACAATATATAACATTTAACTGTTATATCCCAATCTACTTTAGGATCATGTAACCTCTAAAGTAAGAAGAAAGCAAAAATGTCCTTAAAAAGAGAATGAATAAACATAAAATTAAATAAAAGGATGTCAGTGAAATGATCAGTGTAAGACTCTTGATCAACAAAGAAAAACCATCTCCCCTGAGGACACAGCAGACTCATAACTAGAAAAATTACTCTTAGCAGGCTAAGACTAGAAGAATATAAATACATAATAAAAATATAGTACTTATCCAAAGGCACACTGCTACTGGAGGAAACCCATATGAAGTCAAGACCAGTGCTGAAACATAACAGCAGAGGATCTAAAATAGGAGTCTATCGACGAACCAACAGGAAGAGCCAAAGGACAAGTCCCTGTGACCCCTATGGCAAGGCTTGTGACTAAATACCCACTGGTGAAATGTGTATCACTTCTAATACTCCAGAAACATCCCTCTGACAAGCAACTATACCCTGAGGGTAAACAGGTCTTAACTTGATCTGAAAACCTCTCTCACTGAAAAATCACATGCACATCTTCATTCTTCGACCACCTCCAGTGGAGGCAAAGACAAGACTGAGGTACTGGTGACGTGGGAGGGGTTTTATAGAGCTCTTGGTGTTTGGGAATCTTTGCCTCCTTCTAGTGGTAGGGAAGAGTAATTCCCAGGAGTAATGGACCGTAGACTCTCACCAACTGTATGTATAATTATATATGAATAAATAAAGAGCATCTTGTTCTGCTATTTGTGGGACTGTCATGGTTTGGGAACTCCGTCTGTAGTTTCCTAGGACATAATAAAAACCCCAGATTGCTGAAGGCTGTCTACCCATGCTCTGCCCAGCTTCTCACTCAGCTTCAACCACTAGCCAGTGTGCCATGACTTCAGTCCACCCTGATTTCCTCAATTCTATTCCTGGATGTCCCTGACTAAGCCACCAACTTCCTCATCCCAGAGAGGAGATGTTGGGTACTATGTAAATATAAAAAATGTTTAATGTCTCTGACAGTAAAGAACTTTTAGTTGCTACATCTTCATGCAATCTTCCAATAGATTAACATCAGCAGAGCCTAAACTTTATAATTAGAACAGATTAACACCTTGTTTAATGCAATTGTTTTTCAATTAAGACGCAACAAACCACTTTCCTTGTGTGGAGGAGCCAATAAAGAGTTTGGAGATCACATGGCTTGCCACTGCCATTGTATCAACAAAATATCTATTGTGTGTTATCAACGGAGAAGATAAGTTAACAAACTGTGTATTTGGGATAGATATGTGGCAGGGTCAGGCTTGTGCAGCTGGCATATGCACTTTTAATTTTCAGACTTAAATTACAGGAGAAGAAAAAAATAAATAAATAATGGGAATATAAGTTGTTTTACTGTGTGTAATTAAATATTATATGTTTTAATCTCAAATTATTTACTGTCCCTTTAAAAGAACATGAAACACAACATTTTTCTTTCATGATTCAGACAGAACATGCATTTTTAAACAACTTTCCAGTTTACTTCTATCACCAAATGTGCTTCAGTATCTTGGTATCCTTTGTTGAAGGAGCAGCAATGCATCACTGGGAGCTAGCTGTACACATCTGGTAAACCAATGACAAGAGGCATATATGTGCAGCCACTAATCTGCAGCTAGCTCCCACTTCATAAGCCTATCTAGGTATTCTTTTCAACAAAGGATACTGAGAAGACTAAACAAATTAGATAGAAGTAAATTAGAAAGTTGTTTAAAATGGTATTTTCTATCTGACTCATGAAGAAAAAAACTTGGGTTTCATGTCCCTTTAAGTCTGAAAACATCTTAGAAACAATAGAACTCTGTAACTATGAGAGTAGAAAGAGCTCTGATTAGCTGTGTGATTTATATCATGCAGGAGATAGATCAGCAACAGTTCATTCTAGTACCTGAAATATTCTTAGACATCTGCAAACGCTATTCTGGATTTTCATGGCAATATTTACATTAGCACAGCCCGTTCTGTACTTTTTCCTCCATAAAAGTCATGGTATGCGCCATACAATCCGCCCACTTCCTGTTTACTACTGAATTCCTTATGCAAATAAATTTTTCCTTCTAGCTTCCAAATCAAAATAAGCTTAAAGGGACAGTCTAGTCAAAATGAAACCTTCATGATTCAGATAGGGCATGTCATTTTAACCAACTTTCCAATTTACTTTTATCATCAAATTAGCTTTGTTCGCTTAGTACTCTTTGTTACATAGAAACATAGAAACATAGATATTGACGGCAGATAAGAGCCATAGGCCCAGCAAGTCTGCCCCACCTTACCTAACAGTATAAACTTATCTAGTTCGTAGGATAGCCCTATGCTTGTCCCATGCATTTTTAAAGTCCCCCACAGTGTTTGTTGCTACTACCTCTTGAAAGCTTGTTGAAAGCTAAACCTAAACCTAGGTAGACTCATATGCTAATTTCTAAGCCCTTAAAGGCTGCATTTTGACAGCTTTTCACAGCCAGACAGCACTAGTTCATGTGTGCCTATAGATAACATTGAGTTATTTATGAGTCAGCACTGATTGGCTAAAATGCAAGTCTGTCAAAAGAACTGAGATAAGGGGGCAGTCTGCAGAGGCTTAATACAAGGTAATTACAGAGATAAAAAGTATAATAAAGGGACATAAACCCCAATTTTTTCTTTCATGATTCAGATGGAATCTTCCAATGTACTCATATTATCAAATTTTCTTTGTTTTCTTGTTATCCTTTGCTGAAAAGCAGGAAGGTTAGTTCAGGAGTGTGCACGTGTCTGCAGCATTATAAGGCACAGTTATACATTAGCAAGAGCACTAGATGGCAGCACTATTTCATGTAGTGCTTCAGGCATGTGCACGCTACCTTATCTAGATATCCCCCCAAAATGAACATTAGGATTAGATATCTATTCAACAAAGAATAACATGAAAACAATGCAAATTTGTTAAAAAGAAGTAAATTGGAAACATTTTTAAAACTGTATTCTCTATCTGAATCATGAAAGAAAAAATGTTGGGTTTCATGTCCCTTTAATATAACAGTGTTAGTTATGCAAAACTGGGTATTAAAGGGATTATCTTTTTAAACAATAAAGATGTTGGTGTAGACTGTCCCTTTAAAAAAAAAATTATGCCAAAAAATATGCTAAATATGTTTAAAGAGGGCTATTTCATATACATCGTAGACATGTCACTGTTATTAGGAGTAGATATGTTATAGCATACAGTCTTGTTCTAGTGGAAGATAATTTAAAGGGATATTCCAGCCAAAATTTGAAACCACATGGATGCATTTTGGTATTGAACAGAAGCATTTTTGTAATATACATGCAATAGCATAAATGCTTTTAATAAAAGTTATAGCAGAGTATTTAAGTATGCAACGTGCACCAGCATTTTAAACACAGGACTTATTTAGAGAGCCTAACGTGCATGTACCATCGGGTAATGACTCAATTTGTTAATTGCTGACATGATACAAGCCCCACTGATGATCTGAGCTTCTGCAGTATTTAAAATGTAGGTGCAGTGAGAATATCTAGCTATGCTTTACATGCACGAGCAAAGAAGCAGAGAAAAATGTTAACACCATAACAGTGATAACTTTTACTAGAAGCATTTGTGCCAATACACGTATATTGTAAATATGTTTCTATTCAAATATGTAATTAATCTATGTGCATTTAAATTTTGACCGGATTGTCCCCTTTAAGTAAAATAGAAAGGACAGTGGATACAAGGAATAATTATCCAGCAGAGGTGGTAGCTGTTGATCTATTGACTTAGATAAAGGGAACACACCAAATAATGTGTATAATCACAATGTATTACTGTTAGTCATGTGTTATATGCACTGGTCTGTGAAGGGAATAACTGCAGTTGTCTGGCACACTACATAGCTGGAAACACTGCTGCCATCTGGACTCTTCGAATGTATAATATTCTTGTAGAACTGCTGCACGCTCCTGAGCCTACCTCCCTCTTGTCATAGGTGCCACCATGTTGAAATCTAGCTTTCACTACATTCCAGTGTTTGCACAAGTGCAACAATTTTCTTTCAGACACCTGCAGTGTAACTTAGGTCCCATAACGACTGCACCCATTAGAGTAGGGTGCATGCAATGTATTTAGTGTTTTATGTCCCTTTAAGATCAGACTGTTTCTACTATAAGAGCCATTAAGGGGTTAATGAAGGGATCCGCCCCTAAAGGGTGTGGCCTGACCTGGAATTAGGTAATCAGAGAAAGGAAAACACATGCTCCAGCAACAGAGCAACAATCTGTAATCATGGACGAGCAGGCACAATGTCTCATATGTAGGTATGCTCTAAAAAACATTTAGCAAAACAGTTGCAATATTTACATCCTATCCTACGTTGCATAGATGTCTTAATAAAAATGTTTGTACAAAGTTTCTTTTTCTATAAAACTTAAATAAAATATTGTAGGGTACTGAGAACTACTAAAGATAACCACAGAGTAAAAACAGTGTTTTAAATTGCACTTTTATGTTTATTTTGTATTTTAAATAGCTGTTTCTGCTAATTGTAACCACAATGCAATCAAAGGGGATTAGCTTGAATGAAGGAGCTCTCTTCCTTTCTACTTTTCTGTACCCATTACTAAAGCATTTAAATTTACAGTATAGTTGGCAAAAACAGCTAATACAAAGACAAAATAAAGGTAGAGCTATTTGTAAACAATTGAAAACACTACCGCAAGTAAAATGGGTAATTGGGAGCACATTAAAGGGGGAGGGGCATTTTACTGTACACATTCCCTTTAGACTCAGGAGCAGCAATGCATTATTGGGACCAAGTTGTGGATTGGTGGCTACACATATATGCCTCTTGTCATTGGCTCACCAAATTTGTCAGCTATCTCACAGTAGTGCATTTGCAGAGGTTAAACACATTGTTATATACAAACAACAGCGTCATGATAAAATGTTCTTCCACATTAAAGGGACATATAAGGAATATGGATGTCAAAATTTAAAGGGACATGATACCCAAATATTGAAGCACTTGAATGTGTTGCAGCATATCTGTAAAAAGCTGACAAGAAAATATCACTTGAGCATCTCTATGTAAAAAAGGATTTTTTTATCTCAAAATTTCCACGGTAACCACATCCCATTGGGACGTATATTGGCGCACGTTAAATAACCAGCCATTCCGAGTGGCTGGTTAAGGTAGCACTTTGTGCTCAAATTAATTAACCAGAGATCAGACCACTGGTTAATTTAAACAATGTCCCTGACTTACCCCCCATAATAAAGATTATAGTTCCTTTTTAAAAATAAAATATATGAGCATTTTTATTTTTTAAATATAACTACACTAAGCAGTATTTTGGGGGTAAAGTTGAAGGGTGTGGGGTGTTAGGAAAAAAAAAAGACGACACTTTGCTGCCCAATGCTGCGCGACTTACCCCATTGCTGCGCTAGGTTCTGTGCAGTGTATATCAGCATCAGAACAAGGCTCCCATTGGAGCCTATAAAAGCGCGGTCTTGTGAGCGCAAAGCTTCTATGCAAAGCGAACACAAGGTTGCGTTTGCATTGTGGTCAACTTGTAACACCAACGCACTTTTGCTGAGTGGAGTGCAAATATTGCGCTTCCGAAAGCGCAAATTTGCGTTCCACGCATAATCTAGCTTTATATTGTATAACATTGTTACAAACTTTGTTGAGAACACAGCTGCCATATAGACAAAGGAAAGGAGCTACGATTCAACAAAAAGAGAGCAGTAAATTGCTAAGAGAAAGCTGTGCATAATATGTAAGAAATGTTTGTGTAATGTGTGAGTAATCTATGCACAATGTGTACGTAATGTGTGCCTAATATGAGTGTAATGCATGAGTAATGTGATTGTAATACATGAGTAATGTGTGCGTAATATGAGTGTAATGCATGAGAAATGTGTGCGTAATATGAGTGTAATGCATGAGTAATGTGTGCGTAATATGAGTGTAATACATGAGTAATGTGTGCGTAATATGAGTGTAATGCATGAGTAATGTGTGCGTAATATGAGTGTAATGCATGAGTAATGTGTGCGTAATATGAGTGTAATGCATGAGTAATGTGTGCGTAATATGAGTGTAATGCATGAGTAATGTGTGCCAAATATGAGTGTAATGCATGAGTAATGTGTGCGTAATATGAGTGTAATGTGTGCGTAATATGAGTGTAATGCATGAGTAATGTGCGTGTAATGTCTGCGTAATGTGTGCCTAATATGAGTGTAATGCATGAGTAATGTGTGCGTAATATGAGTGTAATGGATGAGTAATGTGTGCGTAATATGAGTGTAATGCATGAGTAATGTGTGCGTAATATGAGTGTAATGCATGAGCAGGGGCGTATTAAGGCATAGGCCAACAAGGCCGGTGCCTAGGGCAGCAGATTTTTAAGGGGCAGCAGAATTTTGAGTCCCTAGGGCCACTCTACTGAACTCAGGGCCGGGTGGCTAAATCAACCAATTACTAATGACTTAAATGGCTGGCCCAGCTATTGCTATCCTATGGGATTGTATGTGGGTGCGCATGACGTGGTGACAGTGGAGGCGGAGCTCACTTGCACAGCCTGGCCTGGACTGAGAGGGAATGCGGTAATCTTCCTGGCTCCACCGCGTGATTGAGACTCACACAGACTACACAGTGCAGTGTGCACTACAATGTGACCACTGTGAAACAGCATATGCCTTTCTTTCTCCCTTCAATACATCTTCATTAGGCATTAACCCTTTAAGGACACAGCTTTCAGTTTGCTCAATTGTTTTATGACGGAAAAATTCCGTCATATGTCCTTAAGAGGTTAAAATACTTAAACGGATTAGTCACTAAATACTTGTACATTTACTGTTTGTCTATCTGTCATACATGCAAAGAATAAGTATTTATTGCTGAATCTATACAACTATGTGACTTAAAACACAACTGAAAATATGATGTATACATTTAATACATTCAGAAACAATACAAGTATATACTTTATTATGATTGTATCATGTGACTTTATCCCCTAGGATACAATTCCTAAACCTATCATAACTACTGTTGTATTTTTTAAGTACTTTTAAAGGCCAGTTTGTATATTCATTACATATTTATCCAAGCAGATATTTTGCTTAAATAACTGTCAATCACCAAAAAACATGTTTAAGGTTAAACAACTACCTACTGACAAACTATCATACAGTGAAGGATATTTTTTTCTGATATAAACACTTTAATCATCTGACTTGCAAAATAATGTCTTAATATATATGTGTGTGTGTGTGTGACCAGAGTGAATGCAAGCCCTGGTGAAAATCTACTTAAAAAGACATTTTTATTTTTTATTTTTTACACCCTGCCCCAAAAATATTATGTCTAAAAAAAGGCCTTAAACCTGGGGTGGGGTGGGGGGGCAGCAGAATTTTGAGTGCCTAGGGCAGCACAAAACCTAAATACGCCCCTGTGCATGAGTAATGTGCGTGTAATGTCTGCGTAATGTGCGTGTAATGTGTGCCTAATATGAGTTTAATGCATGAGTAATGTGTGTGTAATATGAGTGTAATGCATGAGTAATGTGCGTGTAATGTCTGCGTAATGTGCGTGTAATGTGTGCCTAATATGAGTGTAATGCATGAGTAATGTGTGCGTAATATGAGTGTAATGTGCGTGTAATGTCTGCGTAATGTGTGTGTAATGTGCGTGTAATGTGTGCCTAATATGAGTTTAATGCATGAGTAATGTGTGTGTAATATGAGTGTAATGTGTGCGTAATATGAGTGTAATGTGCGTGTAATGTGTGCCTAATATGAGTGTAATACATGAGTAATGTGTGCGTAATATGAGTGTAATGGATGAGGAAGGTGTGCGTAATATGAGTGTAATGCATGAGTAATGTGTGCGTAATATGAGTGTAATGCATGAGTAATGTGCGTGTAATGTCTGCGTAATGTGCGTGTAATGTGCGTGTAATGTGTGCCTAATATGAGTGTAATGCATGAGTAATGTGCGTGTAATGTGTGCGTAATGTGCGTGTAATGTGTGCCTAATATGAGTGTAATGCATGAGTAATGTGTGCGTAATATGAGTGTAATGCATGAGTAATGTGTACGTTACGTGCGTGTAATGTGTGAGTAATCTATGCACAATGTGTACGTAATGTGTGCCTAATATGAGTGTAATGCATGAGTAATGTGTACGTTATGTGCGTGTAATGTGTGAGTAATCTGTGCACAATGAGTGATGTGTGCGTAATGTGTACGTTATGTGCATGTAATGTGTACGTTATGTGCGTGTAATGTGCACGTTATGTGCGTGTAATGTGCACGTTATGTGCGTGTAATGTGTACGTTATGTGCGTGTAATGTGTGAGTAATCTGTGCACAATGTGTATGTAATGTGTGCGTAATATGAGTATAATGCATGAGTGATGTACGTAATGTGTACGTTATGTGCGTGTAATGTGTACGTTATGTGCGTGTAATGTGTACGTTATGTGCGTGTAATGTGCACGTTATGTGCGTGTAATGTGCACGTTATGTGCGTGTAATGTGCACGTTATGTGCGTGTAATGTGCACGTTATGTGCTTGTAATGTGCACGTTATGTGCTTGTAATGTGCACGTTATGTGCTTGTAATGTGCACGTTATGTGCTTGTAATGTGCACATTATGTGCGTGTAATGTGTACGCTATGTGTGCATAATGTGCACGTTATGTGCGTGTAATGTGTACGTTATGTGCGTGTAATGTGTGAGTAATCTGCACAATGTGTATGTAATGTGTGCGTAATATGAGTATAATGCATGAGTGATGTGTGCGTAATGTGCATGTAATGTGTGAGTAATCTGTGCACAATGTGTATGTAATGTGTGCGTAATATGAGTATAATGCATGAGTGATGTGTGCGTAATGTGCATGTAATGTGTGAGTAATCTGTGCACAATGTGTATGTAATGTGTGCGCAATATGAGTATAATGCATGAGTGATGTGTGCGTAATGTGCATGTAATGTGTGAGTAATCTGTGCACAATGTGTATGTAATGTTTGCGCAATATGAGTATAATGCATGAGTGATGTGTGCGTAATGTGCATGTAATGTGTGAGTAATCTGTGCACAATGTGTATGTAATGTGTGCGCAATATGAGTATAATGCATGAGTGATGTGTGTAATGTGTACGTTATGTGTGTGTAATGTGTACGGTATGTGCGTGTAATGTGTACGGTATGTGCGTGTAATGTGTACGGTATGTGTGTGTAATGTGTACGTTATGTGTGTGTAATGTGTACGTTATGTGTGTGTAATGTGTACGGTATGTGCGTGTAATGTGCACGTTATGTGTGTGTAATGTGTGCATAACATATGCGTGAGAAATGCGAGTGCAATGTAAGTGTAATGTGTGCGTAACGTGAGCATAATAGACTTTTTACATGTTTTTTTTTTTTTACTAAAACCAACACATTCATAACGTTCAGTTTACATCATATACTTCCCTCATATTTGATGGGCTTTAATCAGAGTGAGTGCATGTCCTATATGTATATATTTTTTTATTGTATATTGTTGTTGCCTCATACTGTGGTTAAGGTCTAAAAAAATGCCTATATATTTATGAAAGGAGAATAGCAGAAACGTTACTTAGCTTGATGCACTGATTTTAGTTACAAGTGGGAAGAGCCTACTTGCGGTAAACTTCTATCTTATGTACCTGCCCTTTGGTTAGGGCGAGAGGCGCATCCGTCCCTGCCCCACGGTTTGGGTGGCCCTGCACTGTCATCAGGGGTGAGGGTATGAGAAAGTGCATTGTACATCCTTTATTTAGTTTATAAAGAAATGTTAATGGTATCAGGTGGTGTAATATATAGTTATTCTTTATATACAATGAATGCTGGGGGAGGGCATACAGGGGGAGGGGAATAGGGCGTTAGGCTGATGTGCCCCACAAATTTATCTTGCCCAGGCTCCCACAAATGCTCAGGTGGCACTGCAATACACTATCTACTATTGGTGTAATAGTAAGAGAGACATCTAAAGGGACACTCAAGTCAAAATTAAACGTTCGGTGCATTTAGACAGTTTTTCACAGTTAGACAGCGCTAGTTCATGTGAGCCATATAGATAATATTGTGATCACTCCTGTGGAGTTATTTATGAGTCAGCACTGATTGACTAAAATGCATCTCTGTCAAAAGAACTGAGATAAGGGGCAGTCTGCAGAGGTTTAGCTACAAGGTAAGTATATTAATGTAAGTGTGCTGGTTATGCAAAGCTGGGGAATTGATGAAAATTCAGGAGTAGACTGTCCCTTAAAGCAGCATTTTGTAACTTCTAATTGTAGCTATTATAAATGTGTTACGCTATAATGCGTTTATGACTTCTACTGTTCAGCAGGAAGTTTTCCAGTTCGCTGTATTATTTTTTTTATTTTTATTTTGTTTGTGGTATTACAAAATTGGGTTTTATTCTTTGTAAAACTTTTTTTCCAGTAGTGAGAATATACAGTTTTGTTTGTATGCACGTGTCGCTGCACCAATAAAGTACAGGGAGATATGCTTATCAGCCAGTGAGCCATTAGAAACTTTATTTTTAGTTTCAAAATAAAAATAAACAACATGAACATATTCCTTTTGTATAAAAGAACAATGCAAAAATGACTTACATACTCTTCTTTCAAGTGCATCATTGAAACTTTAAGAGTTCACTGTCCTTTTAAAAAGAGTATACCATTCTTTGCTTAAAGTTTTACCAAGCAACCAATTTTATTGCAGAAACTTACATATTCAAGTGTTTTGCTGGAACAGAGGAAGGGGTTAAATAAACCAGTTTTCCTTCCCGAGGGGACAGGATTTGGGTTATGTCCTGTGATACATCCTTTGTTAAATGGGAGGTGCTGATTATCTTAATAGGCAAAATACAGAACAGGGAAAATTGTGTGTGGGTCCCCACTCGAAATGCTGCGCAAGCTTACCCATCTAGCTCAGTGGAAAGAAGCAAAATGCTCAGTAGAATATGGTAAGTACAAAAAAAAGCAAAAAACTTATAGGAGTAGTAGTATATACGTAGAACAGTCAGCCAGAGGGAGAGGCTAAAAAGTTAGTTTATAGACTGGGACTTTTTGTAATATAGATGGGAAGAGTCAAACTTTTTACTGTTAAAGAGTAACATTTTGTTGTTGTGGCTGTATGAGATCTGGAACAGCAAGTTGTTAATTCATTGTCTGAAATAATATATTTTGTAATACATATTTTTTATGAAAACAAAAGTTTTATATAAATGTTGTTGTTTATTGTAAATAAAGGATTTGAAATGATAGAGAGAGATAGATGATAGAGAGATAAATAGATAGGTAGATGATAGATAGAGATAGATATGTTATATATATATATATATATATATATATATACTGTATATCGAACAGGCTAACAATGGTATTGAGACAGTTGTTCGTTCCTGTGAGTGCACTTCTCTCTGTATGTATTTAGTCTCCCTATGGGAAAAAGGGGCAACCAGACGTGGACTCCTTGCTCAGTGTGCTTAGAGGAATATGGCTGCACCTCACTGACGAGGCCCAATGAAGGCCGAAGCGATCGTCTGGGGTTGCTGTGTTCCTTGTTCAGAGAGGAATTGCCTGGTATTTCGGCGCTGGACTGACTGTAATAGGCGGGATCAGACTGATATACTACAGGAAAGCTCCACTCTGTGAAAAGCATTGCTGGACTAAAAAGTTGCACCCAGGTGGTAAATAGCAATAGAACAGGCTAACCATGGTATTGAGCCAGTTGTTCGTTCCTGTGAGTGCACTTCTCTCTGTATGTGTGTGTGTATATATATATATATATATATATATATGTATATATTGTAAACTCTATCTATATCAGGTGGTAAATCGCCATAGAACAGGCTAACAATGGTATTGAGTCAGTTGTTCGTTCCTTTAAGTGCACTTCTCTCTGTATGTGTATATATATATTATAAATATAGATATTGTAATCTCTAAATCATTAGTTTGCTATCCTTTAATAGTCTATTGTGACAGCCCCCAGAAGTGATGGTATAATGGTTGCAGTGCCAACTCTTTTGATGAATGTTCCTCCTGACACTCATTAACTATCTTTGATTTGTTTTTATAGAAATAATAAGACAATATTTATACACTTTTCTTAATATATAATCCGTGTACTTTTAAATGCACAACAGTCAAGTATTATTATTTATAGGCATAAATGAATGGCTGGTATTCATTTTGTTTTAGGATTTGTTCACCTTGGAACACAATTAAATGGTCAATACAAGGATACACACTAGGGTTGCAACCTCGTCCATGTTTTCCTGGACACTTATGAGTTACACATACTGCAGGGTGTGCAGGGAGGAACATGAATAGTGCTATCCAGGGTCACTATTCGTGTGCTGTCCAGGGGCGCAGTGCATGTTGCCCTCTGCACACCCTGCAACATGTATAACTCATAACTGTCCATGAAAACATGGCTGAGGTAGCAACCCTAGTGTTGAACCACATCCAAATACTGTGCTATAATATCACATAAATCCTTGTGTCACAAGAGCATCATGGGTGATTACAGTTCAAGTGAACTTGTTTGCAGCAATGATATACATGTGGATAGTATGATAACTAGGGTTGCCACTTCAGCCATGTTTTTTTTAAGGGTTCCAGCTGAGCGGGAACGCATTGGAAACGGAATTCCTGCACTATTTTGCAGGAGGAACTTAGTTCCCCCTGGACAGAGAACAGAAACACTTCTGTAAACACTGCTGCTGCTGGTGGGTGGAGCTGGAGCACAGTCTGGTTAGAGGGATAGTGAGATCATCTAGTAATGGGCAGTAACACTTCCTACAATTCACTAAAGGCAAGCCTGTCAGCGGTCCTGCTGTGTGATCACCCCGCAATGTGTATAACACATGGTGTTATGTGACTTTCTCTGGGGTTATTTAGCTTCCCTCAGCAGAAATATGACTTTTGCACCTTAAGTGGGCGAGACTCGTGGCAGAGGAGGATTGCCCAAAGGCAACCATTGAACCCTTCATTAGATTTAATTTGCTTTCATTAACCAAAGTATATAGATTATATACATATAAATACAGTGTGTGTGTATAAAACAATATTAATTGTGAGGGAGGTGGAAGTCTTGGTGAGTTTGTAGGACTTGACCCCTGAGCTTGACAAAGGCTGCTTAGACAGCTGAAACGCGTTGCTAGAATACAGCACTATTTGGAAATTCACACCTTTTTGGCCCAGACTGAACATCATCACAGGGGAAGCCGTAGAGCAGGAAGTTAAATTCATTCAGTGAAACATTGCCACAAGAATCCACCTCCATCTTGCTCCAGAATCAGTCTGACCCAGGAAATAAAGGATAATATTAAAAGAAACAATCACCTTTATTCTGTTGAGGACACAAATAAGACTGTGAAATACAGAATTTGGCTTTTGGATGCCATTTATTATCTAGTGATCTGAGTTAACTGTGATAAATACCAAATACACTACAGATCTCATATTCCACCCTATTCGGGAAACCAAAGTTAAAATTTGGACAATACTGCTTTACCACTTAAGAGCAGATGATTATACTGTATGCTGTCTGATTTTATGTTGTTTGATGTTTTGATCTTTTGCTATCTGCCATTTGATCCTAAGCTGCAACTCTGGGGCCCCATTACATATGCGGCGGCGCGCGCAAAAGCCGGCGATGACGGTTTTTGCGCTGTTTTGGTATCTTATATACAGCGCCGCATATAAATGCAGCACATATATTTCACCCGTCGCCTGCAATTTTTACTCCCATAAGCTAACATGGGACCGCGTCGCAAATCGGTATCCAATATTCAGCGCAAGGACTTACATGGCGAAAATGGAGAAATCTTACTACATTTTCACCTGGCCATACAAGGCAGCCGCAGCAAGCCTTGCGCTGAGTATCAGAGCACCGTAACTCCCAAAAATGCCTGCAAAAATAAACTAACACCTAACGCATGCGCAATATCTATCTACCTGTCAACCGCAATCCCCCACGCAATAAATAATAAAGTGTATTAACCCCTATATCCACCATCAAACCCACACCACAAGTAATCACTAAATTATTAACCCCTAAATCCGCCAACCCCAACATCTCAAACTACCTTTTAAAACTATTAACCCCTAATCCGCCATTAACCCACAACGCAAACTACCTAGTAAAGTATTAACCCCTAAACCGCCAAAGCCTACAACGCAATAAACCTATCAAAGTATTGACCCCTAAACCGCCAAAATCCACAACGCAAATAAATAAATTACTAAGCCCCCTAACCTAACACCCCCTAAATGTACCCAAATTACCTAAATTACAAAATACTAAAGTTACTATTAAAATAAAAAAAACCTAACACTACTTTAAAAATAAGCTAAGTGCAAATTAAAGGGACAGTCTAGTCAAAATTAAAATTCTGGTGTAGACTGTCCCTTTAAGCTACAATTACAGAAAATAAAAAAAATCTAATATTACATAAAATAAAAAACAAAATTACCAAATTTAAAAAAAATTATACCTAATCCCTATGAAAATAAAAAAGCCCCCCAAAATAAAAACACCCCCTACTCTAAGAATAAACTTCCAGTAGCCCTTAAAAGGGCTTTTTGCAGGGCATTGCCCCAAGATAATCAGCTAATTTACATCAAAATACACAAAGTCCACCCTAACAGTAACAACCCCCCCACCAAACCCCCCAAAATATAAGAACCTAACACTAAAAAACCTAAACTACCCATTGCCCTAAAAAGGGCATTTAGCTCTTTTACTGCCCATCCCTAATCTAAATAAAACAAACCCCCCAAAAACCCCTTATAAAACCTAAGTCTAACCCCCAGGTTGGTACTCACCGTTCCTAAAGTCCGGCGGAGAAGGTCCTTTTCCAGGAGGTGAAGTCTTCTTCCAAGTGGCGACCTCTTCTTTCTTCTTCCAGGAACAATTCGGCACGGAGCGGAGGGCGGAGCTGAAGACCGATGACGCAGAGCTGAAGACCGGCGACCCTCAAACTGAAGACTGGCGACCTTGGAAATGAAGACCGCCGACCGCGGAGCCATGGAGCGTGGAGGATCCTCTTCATATGATCGCCGCCATACACTGGATAGAGAATTCAAGGTACGCGATTAAAAATGGCGTCCCTTGAATTACTGTTGGCTGATTTGATTCTTCAAATTCAAATAAGCCAATAGGATGAAAGCTACTCAAATCCTATTGGCTGTTCAAATCAGCCAATAGGATGAGAGATACTGTAATTCTATTGGCTGATTTGAATAACCAATAGAATTTCATAAGCTCTCATCCTATTGGCTGATTTGAACAGCCAATAAGATTTGAGTAGCTTTCATCCTATTGGCTGATTTGAATTTGAAGAATTAAATCAGCCAATAGGAATTCAAGGGACGCCATTTTAAATCGCGTACCTTGAATTCTCTATCCAGTGTACGACGGGGATCGCACAAAGAGGATCCTCCACGCTCCATGGCTCCGCGGTCACTGGTCTTCAGTTCCAGGGTAGCCGGTCTTCAGCTCTGCGGTCATCGGTCTTCATCTCCACCCTCCGCTAAAAGAGCTGATTATCTTGGGGCAATGCCCTGCAAAAAGCCCTTTTAAGGGCTACTGGTAGTTTATTCTTAGAGTAGGGGGTGTTTTTATTTTGGGGGGCTTTTTTATTTTAATAGGGATTAGGTATAATTTTTTTAAATTTGGTAATTTTGTTTTTTATTTTATGTAATTTTAGCTTAAAGGGACAGTCTACACCAGAATTTTAATTTTGATTAGACTGTCCCTTTAATTTATACTTAGTTTATTTTTATTTTTAAAGTAATGCTAGTTTTTTTAATTTTAATAATAACTTTAGTATTTTGTAATTTAGGTAATTTTGGTTGATTTAGGGGGTGTAAGGTTAGGGGGTGTTAGGCTAGGGGGCTTAGTAATTTATTTGCGTTGTGGGCTTTGGCGGTTTAGGGGTTAATACTTTTGTTAGGTTTATTGCGTTGTGGGTTTTGGCGGTTTAGGGGTTAATACTTTTGATAGGTAGTTTGCGATGTTGGGGTTGGCGGATTTAAGGGTTAATAATTTAGTTATTACTTGTGGTGTGGGTTTGATGGCGGATATAGGGGTTAATAGTTTAATTAGGCTTATACCTATATCTCAAAAACCAAAGATGTTACAGACGTGAAAATTGGTATTTAGATTCTCCTTTAACAGTAAAGAAATACATTTTTTACCATTTCCCGAAAATCCACTTTAGGGGGGTCAAAAGGGGGGGTGATTTATGAGGATACCTATATCTCAAAAACCAAAGATGTTACAAACATGAAAGTTGGTATTTACATTCTCCTTTAACAATAACGTGTCTTACCATTTCCCGAAAATAAAGTTAAGTGGGGGACAAAAGATTTTTGAGGATACCTATATTATAGACGTGAAAATTGGTATTTAGATTCTCCTTTAAAAATAAAGAAAAACGTGTTTTACCATTTCCTGAAAATCCACTGAAGTAGGTGTAATGAGAGCAGGATGTGATGTCACTAGCATGTGGGCGGGGCTTAGGTCCGGTGTCTGTGTCGCAGTTAGTTTAGTACAATCAACCTGTCTGGATGTGTATTGCTATGCTCTGTAATAAAATAGAGTTGTACCATCATTGCTGTGTCCTGCATATGTCCTGCATCTCATGACATGGTGTCAGAAGTTCTGGACTGCGCTTCTGTTCCTGATCGATTGCGATGTCAAAGTTTACCCCACCTGAGCCTTTTGACTTTTCTCAGCCTGCAGCTTGGCCCACATGGCGTCAGCGGTTTCAGCGCTTCAGGATTGCATCCAAACTGAACAAGGAGAGTGGTGAAGTACAAGTTAATTCTCTTTTATACTCCATGGGGAAAGATGTAGAGCCAGTATTCCATGCTTTTACTTTTCAAGAAGGGGAAGAAGTTAACTTTGATATAGTTATGGATAAACTCAGTGCCCACTTTGTGCCCAAAAGAAATGTGATTCATGAGAGAGCTTGTTTTCACAAACGTAATCAGCGTGTGGGAGAATCTGTGGAGTCATTTGTGCGCAGCCTGTATGAATTAGCGGAATTCTGTGAGTTTGGTGTTGCTAAAGAAGAGCAAATCAGAGACAGAATAGTTATTGGAATTGCAGATGCTGAAGTCTCCCTGAAGCTGCAGATAGAGCCTGATTTAACGTTAGACGGGGCTATTAGGATGGCCCGCCAGAGTGAACTGGTGAAAAAGCAAAGTGCTGATCTGAGGTCTGAGAGTATTGTGGATGAAGTGCAACAGTCTAGAAAAATTACTAGTGAAAGGCACAGTGTGAGCGGTAGATCAAAAGTACTGGAAAGGCCTAGAAGTGGATGGGCGCAACATGGCCGATGCACACGGTGCTACCGGGCTCATGATCAGAGTGCCATATGCCCGGCCAGAGATAAAAGATGCAGAAAATGTAACAGAATAGGCCATTTTGAAGTGGTGTGTAAAACTGAATACATTAAGGAGATGCAGGTGGACAGTGACCAGGAGGGTCAGGAAGTGTCTTTTGTGGGGTCTGTTGTGGAACGGACAAGCTCAGAGGAAGATTGGAAAGTTACTTTTACTGTAATGGGAGCCAATGTTGATTTTAAGATTGACACAGGAGCTGATATCACTGTAATGTCTTTTACTGAATTTATGAAACTGCCTCGACAGCCCCAGCTGGCGAAGGTTACGACAAACGTCCATAGTCCTGGTGGCCGCATTGATTGTGTGGGGAAATTTCTCGCCAGCTGTGAGTACAAACAGAGAAAGTTCACCATGTGGGTGCATGTGATCCGAGGTCAGTGTGTTAACAGTTTATTGAGCAGAAAAGCAGCCTGTGATTTGGGCCTCGTGGCCAGAGTGAATGAGGTCTCTGAAGATATGTTTGGCGAGTTGGGCCTACTGAACTGCAAACCTGTCCGTATAGCACTTAAAAGTGATGCAGTCCCATACAGTATTTCTACTCCTCGTAGAATTCCGTTCCCGCTCATGCCTCAAGTGGAGAAAGAGCTCATGCGCATGAAGTCTATGGGGGTTATTGAAGAGGTTGTTGAAGCAACTGATTGGTGTGCCCCCATTGTTCCAGTTGCAAAGAAAAATGGGAAGGTGCGCATCTGTGTGGACCTGAAAAGGTTGAATGAGGCAGTGAAGAGGGAGAGATTTGTGCTGCCGACGTTGGAAGATATAGCCCCGAAGTTGGCTGGGGCGAAGTTCTTTTCCACATTAGACGCTTCTAGCGGCTTTTGGCAGATCCCTCTGGATCCAAAGTGCCGCAAACTGACTACCTTTATCACTCCGGTAGGTCGGTTCTGCTTCTGCAGACTTCCCTTTGGGATATCCTCCGCTCCTGAGATCTTTCAAAGGGAAATGAGTTCTCTCCTGAGTGGCCACGTGGGCACAGCAGTCGTCATGGACGACATTCTAGTGTATGGGTCTACAGTGGAGGAGCATGATCAGCGTTTGAGTTGTGTGCTGCAGGCTATCAAAGAGTCTGGGCTGAAGCTGAATAAAGAAAAATGTCATTTTAGGAAAACGGAATTATGCTACTTTGGGCATATCATCAACGGGGATGGCATCAAGCCGGACCCCGAGAAAATTCGGGCTATCGAACAGATGAAAAGCCCTTCTGATGTACATGAGCTGAGACAGATATTGGGCCTTGTTAATTATGTGGGCAAGTTTCTTCCAGATTTATCTACAGTTTTGCACCCTATCACAGAGTTGCTTAAGAAAGATGTTGCCTGGGTCTGGGGACCCTCACAAGAAAAAGCGTTCCTGCATGCTAAGTCCCTGCTGGGGTCTGCCCCAGTGCTGGGGTTCTACGACCCTTCAAAAAAAACTGTGGTTAGTGCTGATGCAAGCAGTTATGGGTTGGGGGCTGCACTCCTGCAGCTGAATGACAACAAACTACAGCCCATCGCCTATTGTTCCCGCACACTGACGGCTGCAGAGTCAAAATACGCTCAAATTGAGAAACGAGTGCCTGGCTGCAGTTTGGGCCTGTGAGCGCTTTCAGCGTTATCTAGTGGGTTTGGAGAAATTTAGTCTGGAAACTGACCACAAACCGCTAGTCCCTCTTATCAATTCTTATGACATCGACAAAACACCCTTGAGATGCCAGAGACTTTTAATGAGACTACTCAGGTTCAATGTTCAGGCAGTGCATGTGCCGGGGAAGCAGCTGGTTGTGGCAGATACACTGTCCAGGCTCCCGCTGGCTGCTGCTGAAGAATCCTCCACAGAGTCGGATGTAAAAGTGTATGTTGATTCAGTTCTGGCCTCTAAGTCCATTTCTTCAAGGAAACTGGAAGAGATAAAGAAAGAGACATATTTGGACACAGATCTGCAAGAAGTTATAAGGTACATAAGAGATGGCTGGCCCGAGAGCCGGGCAGCCTGGATGTCTTTAAATGCTTACCAGCCAGAGAGGTCGCAGCTCACGGAGCTGGAGGGGTTGGTGCTGTTCCAAGACCGTATTGTAATTCCTGTCAGCATGAGGAAGGAGATGTTAAACAGGATTCACGATGGCCACTTAGGCATTACAAAGTGCAGAGAAAGAGCAGCTACAGCTGTGTGGTGGCCTGGGATCAGCTCCGACATTGCAAATCACGTGTCTAAATGTGCCTTTTGCCGGGAACGCCGGCCTACTCAGAGAAGGGAGCCCTTAATGTCTACTCCGCTGCCTGCGGGGCCGTGGCAGAAAATAGCTGCTGATTTGTGCGAACTGCACGGGAAAAAGTTTCTTGTTGTTATCGACTACTATTCCAGGTATTTGGAAATAGCACCCCTGAATGATATCACGAGTCAGGCCGTTATCATTCGCCTGAAGAGCCTGTTCGCCCGCTGGGGCATTCCAATGGAGCTGGTGAGTGATAATGGCATGCAGTTCGCTTCTACAGAGTTCAGTGCTTTCAGCAGGGAATATGATTTTGTACATTCCACGTCAAGTCCACATTATCCGCAGGCCAACGGAATGGCTGAAAGGGCAGTTCAAACAACAAAATTCATTCTAAAGCAATCTGAACCGTACCTAGCCCTCTTGTCATACAGGGCGACGCCCATTCAAGCCACCGGGTTTAGCCCGGCACAGCTGATGCTAGGACGCCAGATTCGCACCACTTTACCCTCAGTGGGTGTCTTCAAGCCGCCTGGCCCTGTTCCTCGGGACGAAGTCCTTAGGAGGGATGAAGAGGCCAAAAAGGGTTATCGTTTCTTCTACGACAGGAGACATTCTGTCAGGCCTTTACAGGAACTGAAAGCGGGCCAAAGTGTCAGAATTAAACTGAATGATGAGAAGAAATGGAAGACGCCTGCTACGGTAGTGGGCCGCTCTCCAGAACCAAGGTCTTACACAGTCCTTACAGAGGGAGGGACGGTTACACGCCGTAACCGAAGACATCTTCAGCCTGTACCTGAGAGTCTGGAACCGGATACCTCAGTACCACCGCCGGTGGGATCCCCTGTTCTAAGAGAGGTGCCTTCCCCTCAGCAAGATCATAGCGGGGATATATCTTTGCCTCCAGCAGACTCTTGTTCACCATCTTCTGTATCAGAGGACAGTTCATGCAAAGTTACATCAAGCGGAAGAGTGGTGAGGCTTCCGGCCCGATACAGGGACTGACTTTAGCTAGAACAGTGACCGGAAGTATGGGCAGAATAATCCCATGGTCACTGTGGACTAGGGTAGTCTACCCCGATGTCCAAGTCAGGATGTAATTTATTTGTTCATGTTTTCTAATCTATCTGTTTTTATAATGTTCTAAAACAAAATGTTTTTGTATACCCTGTTGGTGTACCTTGTTATTTAATATATGCAAATGTATGCTTTGCCTTTGAAAAAGGGGAAGATGTAATGAGAGCAGGATGTGATGTCACTAGCATGTGGGCGGGGCTTAGGTCCGGTGTCTGTGTCGCAGTTAGTTTAGTACAATCAACCTGTCTGGATGTGTATTGCTATGCTCTGTAATAAAATAGAGTTGTACCATCATTGCTGTGTCCTGCATATGTCCTGCATCTCATGACAGTAGGGTCAAAAGGCAGGGGCACACGTCGTCGTAAGTGGTCACGTTTTTCGCTATTTTTTAGAAATCAAAATCCACATGAGCGAAACCACGGGCAACAGCTAATCATTAATAAAGTACAGTTAAAAAATGCTTTTAAATATTTTTTTTGAATGTCTTTTGCAATACAGTACTTAAAGGGACAGATAAATCCTAATGGGAAACAAAAAGAGGCGCCACATAGGGTAATATTGTCTTGGTTAACCAAACAGTAGAGGCGTATAGAAGATCCCTTCAGGGTGGCTACTCACAAGATGTTGCGGCACATCCCTAGTGTTAAACCGGGCAGTACGGGACCAACAGAGTCGCCCTTAAGACTAGCACAAGCGGCCGGAGCGTCGTACGCCAAATCAAGTGGCGGGGCAGACCAATCACAAAAGCAGTGTAGCAGGTCAATAATCGATGGTAGAGAGGATGGCAGGCCACAGGCAGGATGTCACAATGGACCTGGATATTCAGATAAACATATGTAGATCCTCCGTTGATAAAAATGAGGCTTGGAGCAAGTATAATATAAAAACAAGTGTGTAAACTTTATTGTATAACTCACAAACACAGAAACACGTTTCTATGCAACACATATGCCGTTTCATCAGGCTGTGAGTAGCCACCCTGAAGGGGTCTTCTATACGCCTCTACTGTTTGGTTAACCAAGACAATATTACCCTATGTGGCGCCTCTTTTTGCTTCCCCATTAGGATTTATCTGACTACCTTATCTTTTTGCCAAGAGTGCGGCCTGCCTCATTTTCGATCCACCGTCCATATACGAGCGCACCTCCTTAGGACTCGGACTTAAAGGGACAGTATACTGTAAAATTGTTTTTCCCTTTATGTGTTTCCAATGACTTGTTACACCAGTAGCAAAGAATAACATGTATGAGAATTTGGTCATTTTGGGTTTATTTTTTTATATGAAATAGCTGGTTTTGTTCTTTGACACCATAGCCCAGCAAAATGGGTTGAGCTTACAGGGAAATCAGATCTTCTTATTTTATCACTTTCTGTAGACACAAATGCTTCCTTATATCTGTATACCAACTCCAAATACTTAGGGCTCAATTTATCAAACATTGGCAGACATATTCGCCCCCATCCAAAACAGCTTCTGCTACCCTCATTTACCATTGCACACGAGTGCTCCTTTGTGCTTGAGGGCAACCCACCCCCTGCCTGCACACAGCCAATTACCCACAGGCAGGAGCTGTCAATCTCCCCAGTTGGAAGAGACTGTGGAGATGGAAATTCTCCACCTAAGAGGTGGAGAACAGGGCTGGGAAGTAGCGGTCTAATGACCGCTGCTTGATAAATTGTGACTGCAGGTTCCAAAGTGGTGAAAAAGGCTTGATAAATCTAAGACAAAATCAACTATTTCAAATGTCACTATAAATGTAAGGTAACTATTTGTAAACAATATAATATACTCCAGCAGGTAAAAGGGAACATTGAGAACTAATTAAAGGGGTAAAAAGTTTATGGTAAATCGTCCCTTTTAAGGAATGTTAAACAGTAAATACATACTAGACATAATGAAGTATTCAAAGGAAAGATTAGAAATATGTAGACATTTTTTTATATTAGCTTTTAAATATCAAGTATATAAATGTAAAGGTTTAGTTTCTATATTGTAACGGGCGCGCCCATGTTTGAACTTAAGTTTTATATTTATCTCTCTTCTACTAAGAACAATTAGGGACAGATATAAATAAAGCAATAAAATATGACATTAAAGCTTTATTATTTGAACAGCGTTGGCAATTAAAAATGGTTACTGGAGCTCAATTCTAAAGTCTCTGACGTGACATTTTGGACTATTTTACATTAAATCACCAGTTACAATTCCAGTTCCTAAACATTTTAATCTTTAGTTACATCATTATGCTCACTGCTATTACAACATCACAATGCTGGAATACAATATTTATTAGTAAATTTACCATTTTTAGGAAACAAATATGTTAAAACCATTTTTTTTTTTTGTTTAAATGTAATGGTTGTAAATAGCTTGTTAATGAATTATAAGTCTATCTGAATGGGAAAGGTTTATATGCCTATGAGTTGTCAGGGATGCTTTGGGTGATAAATTATTGTTAATTTAGTCTGAGGTGCCCTTTGACCCACAGGAAGTGACGCAGGAAGCACTGCGCTGGGTCTGTGGTGTTGCTATGGCAATAGTACAATATAAGCGTTGGGCCCTACATATGGTTGGAGATTGTTACTCTAGTAAATCATTTATAACTGTCACTAACTTTCCTTAGAAGAGGAGATGAAATAATGAGACAGGGTTTTTACACCTTAGGAAACCTATCTTAATACATGGCGGTGCCCATTACTTTATAGGAAGTCAAACTTCTAAAAAGTATGTTTCTTCAATATTTAAACAACTAATAAATGAATATAAGGGTCTTTCACAATCCTTTAGATGTGTCTACTAGTCTCCCCTAGACTTTAATGGGAATTTACTGTAGATACTTTTTTTTAAAAGATTGCAATCTAGCCCATAATTTAAAATATGTCTGTATATTATTCGCAGGCTTAGCTTTGAATACATAATTATTAACATTTTTAATTCTTTAATGGCCGATTTACTAAAGTGCGGACAGACATGATACAATGTAGCATATAATGTCCGCCGCAGATCAATAAATACCGACAGCATACGCTTGTGCAATGCCGCCCCCTGCAGATACGCAAGCAATCGGCCACTAGCAGGGGGTGTCAATCAGCCTGAGCATATAGGATCAGGCGGATTAAAGACCGCAGCCTCACAGCAGGCGGACAAGTTATGGAGCAGTTTCCATTCAGAGCTTGATAATTTGGCCCCTAAGTCTTATCTAGCGCTGAGGAATCTGTTGGCGCTCTACAAATAACCGATAATAATAATAATCTGGAGTGTTGTCTGGATGAAATGCCATATGACATTCTTCCAATTTACATACAATTTAAAAAAAAATCCTTGCAATTTACTTTAATGATCTAATTTGCTTAGTCTTCTTAGTATCTTTTGTTGAAAAGCATATCTATGTAGGCTAAGGAGCTGAGAGCTAGTTGCTGATTGGTGGCTGTACATATATGCTTTTTGTCATTGGCTTACTGATATGTTCAGCTAGCTCCCAGTAGTATACCAAGGATACCAAGAAACAAACTTGATAATAGAAGTAAATTGGAAGGTTGTTTAAAAATATATACTCTATATGAATAGCAAAAGAAAAAAAAATGTTTCATGTCCCTTTAAGGGGCATCAAACATCTTTTGCTTTTGTGGAAAAAATGGTGCTTTGTACCACGTTCCGTAGAGCGGGCAAAAAGCAAGTTCTGTAACCTTGGTTTTCAAAATGCTGCAAACTACCTAAACCAGCTGTTTGATTTGCATCATTTATAGGCTACATAACTTGCTTTTTGGCTTTTTAAAGTCAACCCTTAAAGGGACAGTCAACACCAGAATTTTTGTTGTTTTAAAAGATAGATAATCCCTTAATTACCAATTCCCCAGTTTTGCATAACCAACACAGTTATAATAATACACGTTTTACCTCTGTGATTACCTTGTATCTAAGCCTCAGCAGACTGCCCCCTTATTTCAGTTCTTTTAACAGACTTGCATTTTAGCTGTCTCCATGGTAAATTCATGTGCATGAGCTCAATGTTATCTATGTGAAACACGTGAACTAATGCCCTCTAGTGGTGAAAAACTATCAAAATGCATTAAGATTAGAGGCAGCCTTCAAGGTCTAAGAAATTAGCATATGAACTCCTAGGTTTAGCTTTCAACTAAGAATACCAAGAGAACAAAGAAAAATTGGTGATAAAAGCAAATTGGAAAGTTGTTTAAAATTACATGCTCTATTTGAAACATGAAAGGTTTTTTTTTGGACTTGACTGTCCCTTTAATCTGTAGTTAATCGCTGCACTACAAAATCATCTGCATACAGTATAATGTTTTAGAAGCATTTAATGCTGACACTTTTTTTTTTACAGGATTTTGGAAGAGAGGTTTATGGATACTTACAGAGCAATCAATGTCAGGCAAACATTAGCTTATGCTTAAAGGGATATGAAACCCAAAAATGATGCAGACAGAGAATACAATT
Source organism: Bombina bombina (assembly GCF_027579735.1). Classification (NCBI taxonomy): domain Eukaryota; kingdom Metazoa; phylum Chordata; class Amphibia; order Anura; family Bombinatoridae; genus Bombina; species Bombina bombina. Next base: position 27,060,306 of record NC_069510.1, on the reverse strand, counting down.
TAAATCACCTTTCTAATTTACTTCTCTTATCTCATTTGCTTAATTCTCTTGGTATCCTTGGTTGAAGAAGCAGCAATGCATTACTGGGGGCTAGCTGAACCTATTGGAAGAGTCAATAATATGAGGCCACCAATCAGCAGCTCCTGAGCCTACCTAGGTATTATTTTCAACAAAGGATACCAAGACAACAAAACAACTTAGATAATGTAAGTAAATTGGAAAGTTGTTTAAAGAAAACAAATTGGGTTTCATGTCTCGTTAAAGGGTTATTATAGTAATAAAATAAAATGCTCTGTCGTTTTATCACTAGCAGCGCAGCAAAGGGGTCAAACACACAATTAACCCCTTCCCACCCTTAGGTGTTCTATGCCGTCCTAACCACACTGGGCTATAAGGCCCTTAGGACGGCATAGAACGTCCTAGCCTTTTGTCAAAGGCGTTTACGGAATGGGTTCGTGGGCAAGAGGGCGTGCCTAGCGTCATAGTCACTCCCACCAGACACAATCCAGTTATTGCAATCACACAATCGCATGAACGACTGTGTGATTTTATTTTTTAACTTATTTGTTATTTTGAACTTTATTCCGAAAATGTTATTCCGATGTAGACAAATAAGTCCGGGCGTAAAGGGATTAAAGAACAGCTCAGATAACACAGTGGGAACAGCAATAGTTGCCCAACCCAGGTGTGTAATTAGTGCCCGATCCAAGTGTGTAAATAGTGCTGCTGATTGGATCAGCAACCATTTCCGATTGGGACCAGCAGTGCTCTGCAGAGCCCCAAGCAGTACTTTATAAATGTACTATAAAATTAGAGCATTTCATTTTATCACTATAATTGCCCTTTGATGGCACTTAACAGTCAAAAACTGAATTGTGCATAAGTACATTTTTGAATAGAATCATGTTTGCAATTTACTTGTATTATCAGAAATATGCCTAGTAAAGACTGTCACTGTTTTAGCAACATATGCTGCGTGTTCCCTGTGCACCTTTCTAGACAGGTGTTGTGTTTGCGTTCAGGTATACGGGGCACTTCCTGCATATGTGCGTGTGTTGCTGAAACAGTGATATCTTATACTAGAAGTATTTTTCTTAATACAAGTATATTATAAAATGCTTCTATTCAAGGTTGCAATGAACTCATGCACATTTCAGTTTGAACTAATATATCCCTTTAAAGGGACATATAAGTTAAAATTAAACTTTCTAGAGTATGCAATTTACTTTTGTCATTAAATTTATCTGACAGCACTGTTTGTAACAATGTTTTTAATACCTCAGTATGCTCTCCTATAAAGGAGATACTTTTAAAGAAAGGATATCCAGTTAAAGAGGTACATTTGATAAAAGTAAATTGGATTTTTAAAAATTGTATGCTCTGTCATAAACGTTAATTTTGAGTTCCATTTCTTTTTTTTAAATATACAATGGGGGGAAATTGATCAATATTTTAGGTGGACAAGTTCTCAGGTAGAGAACCTGTCCGCCTGCAATCGTCACTAGCAATGCAGCAGCATCCAGTGCCACTCCCAGGACATGTCAATTTCCCCAAATAAGAGAGTGATTTAATTGCCTCTGAGTTAACGGAGAGGATAAAGAAGCTTTTTAAATTAGTGTTTGGTAGCTTGCTCATGCGATCCTGCACTGTAAAGTCTGTAAAACAGCGAATGCGACTTGATAAATCTTTCTAGAATGCTCTCCAGCAAAAATACTGTAAAAGCAGTCAAGATAAATAGTGTACATTGCTTTTATTTTTATTATGTGTACTTAAGCATTATGGGGGTTAACCTTTGAGTTTAATGTCTATAATATATTATAATCAGATTTTGTTATAAAAAACTATACTACATTTGCTAAATGAGTTTTTTTAAGGTATATGCGTCTGTGCTATTCTATCGTATATGTTTTATTTAATATAATTTAACTAGAGCGTAATGGGGAACATATTGATTTTATCATATACAGTTTTATCAGACTTCACAGCTCAGCTTTCTGTTATGAGGAAATGCACTGTACATTGCCCTGATTTGTATTTATATATTTTGGTCTATGAAGATAACAATGAAATTCTAGACATTTTTATTGGCTGCTTAATGAACGTATTCAGTCACTGCGTTATTACAAGGTGATGTGGGATATCTCTCTTTGATCTCTTTACAAGACAAAGGTAATATCACAAATTTATGGTTTAATTATTTCTTCTGTACAGAGTGCTATATTAATGTGAGAGCAATTTTACTCTGGGAAATAAGTGGTGATTTACGGCACTGAATGCAGTTTGTATAATAGTTGGGGGGAAAAAAAGGTTATTACTAAATTATTTTATCACATAAATTATGATTCTATCTTCTAAGGGATTATAAAAAAAATTGTTTGCTTTTTTAATTTATAAGGATTTTTCTGTTTTATTTTAGAGTCGTAGAGAATGTGGATATTGCTTTCACATCTAAATAAACTCTGAGATTGACAGCCCCCTCCCCACAGGCAGTGAGATATTTTGTTTTTGCTCTGTACTTGGTGTGGAGTTATAAAATCATGATTAGAATAAAATATACTATTTTAAAAGAAGAATTACACATTAAATATGTTCTTCATAGATAAAACATTCCCAACAATTTTAACAGGTATTTGCTTCAGACATTTCTCATGAGGGGCAAACTGACACGCTTTGGGGCCTCTGGGCACAAAAAAGGTCCAGTGCCCCCTTCACCCTGTCCCCAGTCCCTCCCCTGCCATGGACTAATCAATGCCATAGAATTGCATAATAAAAAGACAATTATTTAACACCTTCTATGACATTCAAATAAGCAGTAGATTTTTTTTTCTGGCAAATTTATCCCCCCCCATTTTCCTGCCCCCTGTATCATGTGACAGACATCAGCCAATCAAAGACTAGTATACGTATACCCTGTAAGCTTGTGCCCATGCTCAGTGGGAACTTGTTCTCCAGAAAGTGTGTATATAAAAAGACTGTGCAAAATTTGATAATGGAAGTGAATTGGAAAGTGTCTTAAAATTGTTGCTCTATCAGAATGATACAAGTTTATTTTGGCTTGAATGTCCCTTTAAAGGGACAGTCTACACCAGAATTGTTATTGTTTTAAAAGCTAGATAAATCCCTTTATTACCCATTCTCCAGTTTTGCATAACCAACACAATTATATAAATACACTTTCTCCTGTTAAGTGTAGTCAGTCCACGGGTCATCCATTACTTATGGGATTATATCTCCTCCCTAACAGGAAGTGCAAGAGGATCACCCAAGCAGAGCTGCTATATAGCTCCTCCCCTCTACGTCATACCCAGTCATTCTCTTGCACCTAACTAATAGATAGGACGTGTGAGAGGACTGTGGTGTGTTAAACTTAGTTTTTTATTTCTTCAATCAAAAGTTTGTTATTTTAAACGGCACCGGAGTGTGTTGTTTTTTCTCAGGCAGCATTAGAAGAAGAATCTACCTGAGTTTTGTCTATGATCTTAGCGGTCGTAACTAAGATCCACTTGCTGTTCTCGGCCATTCTGAGGAGTGAGGTAACTTCAGAACAGGGGATAGCATGCAGGGCCCACCTGCAAGGAGGTATGTGCAGTATATTATTTTCTAAGGAATGGAATTGACTGAGAAAATACTGCTAATACCGATGTAATGTAAGTGCAGCCTTAAATGCAGTAGTAGCGACTGGTATCAGGCTGACATGTATGTATGTATACTCTGAGGTATTTCTGGGGAATGGAATTCACTAAGAAAATACTGTCTATATTAAAGTAATATTTGAGCCTGCACTGTAGTGAAAGCGACTAGCAGCAGGCTTATTAATAACACTTCATAATTTTCATTTTAAAAATGTTTACTGGCATGTCAATCGTTTTTTCTGAGGTACTTGGTGATAAAACTTTATGGGCATGATTTTTACCACATGGCTGTCGTTTGTTTCTGAATAAAAACAGTTTACTAAGCTTCCCCACTGTTGTAATATGAGTGGGAGGGGCCTATTTTAGCGCTTTATTGCGCAGTAAAAATTTAGTCACAGTCTTCCTGTTTTTTCCTCCATGATCCAGGACGTCTCTACAGAGCCCAGGGGCTCCAAAACTAGTTTTGAGGGAGGTAATCAGTCACAGCAGATCTGTGACAGTGTGTTTGACTGTGATAAAAAACGTTTATTATTTCAAATGTTATCCGTTTTGGGTATTAAGGGGTTAATCATCCTTTTGCTTGTGGGTGCAATTCTCTGCTAACTTTATACATTTTCTGTTAAAATTTGGTTGTTTTAACATATTTGGTTCATCGTTAATTCAACTGTGTCACATTTTTATGTTTCTTAAAGGCGCAGTAGCGTTGTTTATATAGCTTGTAAATTTATTTAAAAGTTTTTTTCCAAGCTTGCTAGTGTTATTGCTAGTCTGTTTAAACATGTCTGACACAGATGAAGCTGTTTGTTCAATATGTTTAAAGGCCAATGTGGAGCCCAATAGAAATTTGTGCACTCACTGTATAGATGTTACTTTGAATAAAAGTCAAACTTTATATGTGAAAAATATATCACCAGACAACGAGGGGGAAGTTATGCCGACTAACTCTCCTCACGTGTCAGTACCTTCGCCTCCCGCTCAGGAGGTGCGTGATATTGTGGCGCCAAGTACATCAGGGCGGCCCATACAAATCACTTTGCAAGACATGGCTAATGTTATGACTGAAGTACTATCTAAACTGCCAGAATTTAGAGGTAAACGAGATCACTCTGGAATAAGAACAGAGTGCGCTGATAATAATAGAGCCATGTCTGATACTGCGTCACAATTTGCAGAACATGAGGACGGAGAGCTTCATTCTGTGGGTGACGGATCTGATCCAAGTAAACTGGATTCAGACATTTCAAATTTTAAATTTAAGCTTGAGAACCTCTGTGTATTACTAGGGGAGCTTTTAGCGGCTCTGAATGATTGTAACACGGTTGCAATTCCAGAGAAAGTATGTAGGCTGGATAAATACTTTGCGGTACCGGCGTGTACTGACGTTTTTCCTATACCTAAGAGGCTTACAGAAATTGTTAACAAGGAGTGGGACAGACCCGGTGTGCCTTTTTCACCCCCTCCTATATTTAGAAAAATGTTTCCAATAGACGCCACCACACGGGACTTATGGCAGACGGTCCCTAAGGTGGAGGGAGCAGTTTCTACTCTGGCTAAGCGCACCACTATCCCGGTGGAGGATAGCTGTGCTTTTTCAGATCCAATGGATAAAAAGTTAGAGGGTTACCTTAAGAAAATGTTTGTTCAACAAGGTTTTATATTACAACCCCTTGCATGCATTGCGCCTGTCACTGCTGCGGCGGCATTCTGTTTTGAGTCTCTGGAAGAGACCCTTGACACAGCTCCATTGGATGAGATTATAAACAAGCTTAAAGCCCTTAAGCTAGCTAATTCATTTATTTCTGATGCCGTAGTACACTTAACCAAACTTACGGCTAAGAACTCCGGATTCGCCATTCAAGCGCGTAGAGCGCTGTGGCTTAAATCCTGGTCAGCTGATGTGACTTCTAAATCTAAATTGCTTAATAATCCTTTCAAAGGGCAGACATTATTCGGGCCCGGTTTGAAAGAAATTATCGCTGACATTACTGGAGGTAAGGGCCATGCCCTGCCTCAAGACAGGGCCAAACCAAGGGCTAAACAGTCTAATTTTCGTGCCTTTCGTAACTTCAAGGCAGGAGCAGCATCAACTTCCTCCGCTCCAAGACAGGAAGGAACTGTTGCTCGCTACAGACAGGGCTGGAAACCTAACCAGTCCTGGAACAAGGGCAAGCAGGCCAGAAAACCTGCTGCTGCCCCTAAGACAGCATGAAGTGAGGGCCCCCGATCTGGAAACGGATCTAGTGGGGGGCAGACTTTCTCTCTTCGCCCAGGCTTGGGCAAGAGATGTCCAGGATCCCTGGGCGTTGGAGATCATATCTCAGGGATATCTTCTGGACTTCAAAGCTTCTCCTCCAAAAGGGAGATTTCATCTTTCAAGGTTATCAGCAAACCAGATAAAGAAAGAGGCGTTTCTACGCTGTGTACAAGACCTCTTACTAATGGGAGTGATCCACCCAGTTCCGCGGTCGGAACACGGACAAGGGTTCTATTCAAATCTGTTTGTGGTTCCCAAAAAAGAGGGAACCTTCAGACCAGTCTTGGACTTAAAGATCCTAAACAGAGTTCCATCGTTCAAAATGGAAACTATTCGAACCATCTTACCCACAATCCAAGAGGGTCAGTACATGACCACAGTGGATCTAAAGGATGCCTACCTTCACATACCGATTCACAAGGATCATTACCGGTATCTAAGATTTGCCTTCCTAAACAGGCATTACCAGTTTGTAGCTCTTCCCTTCGGGTTAGCTACGGCTCCAAGAATCTTTACAAAGGTTCTGGGCTCTCTTCTGGCGGTACTAAGACCGCGAGGCATAGCGGTAGCTCCGTACCTAGACGACATTCTGATACAAGCGTCAAGTTTCAAAACTGCCAAGTCTCATACAGAGTTAGTTCTGGCATTTCTAAGGTCGCATGGGTGGAAGGTGAACGTAGAAAAGAGTTCTCTACTGCCACTCACAAGAGTTCCCTTCTTAGGGACTCTTATAGATTCTGTAGAAATGAAAATTTACCTGACGGAGGACAGGTTATCAAAACTTCTAAATGCTTGCCGTGTCCTTCATTCCATTCAACACCCGTCAGTGGCTCAGTGCATGGAGGTAATCGGCTTAATGGTAGCGACAATGGACATAGTACCTTTGGCGCGCCTGCATCTCAGACTGCTGCAATTGTGCATGCTAAGTCAGTGGAATGGGGATTACTCAGATTTGTCCCCTCTGCTAAATCTGGATCAAGAGACCAGAGATTCTCTTCTATGGTGGCTTTCTCGGCCACATCTGTCCAAGGGGATGCCCTTCCGCAGGCCAGATTGGACGATTGTAACAACAGACGCCAGCCTTCTAGGTTGGGGCGCAGTCTGGAATTCCCTGAAGGCTCAGGGATCATGGACTCAGGAGGAGAGACTCCTTCCAATAAACATTCTGGAATTAAAAGCAATTTTCAATGCTCTTCTGGCTTGGCCTCAGTTAGCAACTCTGAGGTTCATCAGGTTTCAGTCGGACAACATCACGACTGTGGCTTACATCAACCATCAAGGAGGAACAAGGAGTTCCCTAGCGATGATGGAAGTCTCAAAGATAATTCGCTGGGCAGAGTCTCACTCTTGCCACCTGTCAGCGATCCACATCCCAGGCGTGAAGAACTGGGAGGCGGATTTTCTAAGTCGCCAGACCTTTCATCCGGGGGAGTGGGAACTTCATCCGGAGGTGTTTGCCCAACTGCTTCATCATTGGGGCAAACCAGATCTGGATCTCATGGCGTCTCGCCAGAACGCCAAGCTTCCTTGTTACGGATCCAGGTCCAGGGACCCGGGAGCGGTACTGATAGATGCTCTGACAGCACCTTGGGTCTTCAACATGGCTTATGTGTTTCCACCCTTCCCGATGCTTCCTCGATTGATTGCCAGGATCAAACAGGAGAGAGCATTGATGATTCTAATAGCGCCTGCGTGGCCACGCAGGACCTGGTATGCAGATCTAGTGGACATGTCGTCCTGTCCACCGTGGTCTCTGCCTCTGAGACAGGACCTTCTGATTCAGGGTCCTTTCAAACATCCAAATCTAATTTCTCTGAGGCTGACTGCATGGAGATTGAACGCTTGATTCTATCAAAGCGGGGATTCTCGGAGTCAGTGATTGATACCTTAATACAGGCTAGGAAACCTGTTACCAGGAAAATTTACCATAAAATATGGCGTAAATACTTATATTGGTGCGAATCCAAGAGTTACTCATGGAGTAAGGTTAGGATTCCTAGGATATTGTCTTTTCTACAAGAAGGTTTAGAAAAGGGTTTATCTGCTAGTTCGTTAAAGGGACAGATTTCAGCTCTGTCTATCCTTTTGCACAAACGTCTGGCAGAAGTTCCAGACGTTCAGGCTTTTTGTCAGGCTTTGGCTAGGATTAAGCCTGTGTTTAAGACTGTTGCTCTGCCGTGGAGCTTAAACTTAGTTCTTAACGTTCTGCAAGGTGTTCCGTTTGAACCCCTTCATTCCATTGATATCAAACTGTTATCTTGGAAAGTTCTGTTTTTAATGGCTATTTCTTCGGCTCGTAGAGTCTCTGAGTTATCGGCCTTACATTGTGATTCTCCTTATCTGATTTTTCATTCAGACAAGGTAGTTCTGCGTACTAAACCTGGGTTCTTACCTAAGGTAGTCACTAACAAGAATATCAATCAAGAGATTGTTGTTCCATCATTGTGCCCTAACCCTTCTTCAAAGAAGGAACGACTTCTGCACAATCTGGACGTCGTCCGTGCCCTGAAATTTTATTTGCAGGCAACTAAAGATTTTCGTCAAACTTCTTCCCTGTTTGTCGTTTATTCTGGACAGAGGAGACGTCAAAAAGCTTTGGCTACCTCTCTCTCTTTTTTGCTTCGTAGCATAATACGTTTAGCTTATGAGACTGCTGGACAGCAGCCTCCTGAAAGGATTACAGCTCATTCTACTAGAGCTGTGGCTTCCACTTGGGCCTTTTAAGAATGAGGCCTCTGTTGAACAGATTTGCAAGGCTGCAACTTGGTCTTCACTTCACACTTTTTCAAAATTTTACAAATTTGACACTTTTGCTTCTTCGGAGGCTGTTTTTGGGAGAAAGGTTCTACAGGCAGTGGTTCCTTACGTGTAAAGATCCTGCCTGTCCCTCCCGTCATCCGTGTACTTTTAGCTTTGGTATTGGTATCCCATAAGTAATGGATGACCCGTGGACTGACTACACTTAACAGGAGAAAATATAATTTATGCTTACCTGATAAATTCATTTCTCCTGTAGTGTAGTCAGTCCACGGCCCGCCCTGTTTTTTACGGCAGGTCTAAATTTTAATTAAACTCCAGTAACCACTGCACCCTATAGTTTCTCCTTTCTCGTTTGGTTTCGGTCGAATGACTGGGTATGACGTAGAGGGGAGGAGCTATATAGCAGCTCTGCTTGGGTGATCCTCTTACACTTCCTGTTAGGGAGGAGATATAATCCCATAAGTAATGGATGACCCGTGGACTGACTACACTACAGGAGAAATGAATTTATCAGGTAAGCATAAATTATATTTTTTACCTCTGTGATTATCTTGTATCTAAGCCTCTGCAAACTGTCCCTTTATTTCAGTTGTTTTGACAGACTTGCAGTTTAGCCAATCACTGCCTGCTCCCAGTTAACTTTACGTGCACGAGCAGTGTTATCTATATGAAATACGTGAACTAACACCCTCTAGTGGTGAAAAACTGTTCAAATGCATTCTGAAAAGAGGTGGCCTTCAAGGTCTAAGAAATTAGCATGTGAACCTCCTAGATTAAGCTTTCAACTAAGAATACCAAGAGAACAAAGCAAAATTGGTGATAAAAGTAAATTGGAAAATTGTTTAAAATTACATGCCCTATCTGAATCATTAAAGTTTATTTTGGCTTGAATGTCCCTTTAAGAAATAACAGGGACATCTAAAGGTGAGCACCACAAGTAAGCATTGCCAATGTGCATGCGCACACAAGAACTGCACATCTGCATTGACATCTGGCAGTGACCATGTTTGAATGGTCACTGTCAGATCAATATAAAAAAGGAATGTAATTTTCATTTTTGCATCAAGTGATCGGACGCGGCGTTGGGCTTTACGGACCACAGACCCTTGGTTGGTGATCAATTTTCCAAAAAGGTCCGTCCCCTCCTTTGTATTTTGTGATTGATTTGGTTGATTTCTAATAAAATGAATAAATAAAATATTCACAGTGCTTAAGAGTTCAGACCTTCCAACAGACCCAGAACCTGCAGAACTGTTAGTTTGGTGGTCTGGCCTCTTTCCTGCAGCTTCTTCAGGGCAAATGTGCTGGTTTTAAGGAGTGCTCAAGTTTTACCCAGGATTTGTCTGTGTCTGCCTGGCCCCGCCTTCTGCGCCTCTGCTCCATCTACAACACATCCGTAGCCCCACCTCTCCTGTCTTGGCCCATACACAAAGCACTAGTGGGTCCCTGATAACGTCTCCCCTCAAATCCTTTTCCTAGAGAGCCTCCAGTAAATTTTGATAAAAATATGGGAGAAGGAGGGTATTAAAGGGATACAAAACTCAATTTTTGTCTTTCATGATTCATATAGAGCAGCAATTTTAAGCAACTTTCTAATGTACTCCTTTTATAAAATTGTATTTGTTCTCTTGGTATCTTTATTTGAAAAGCAGGAATGTAAGCTTAAGAGCCAGCCCATTTTGGTTCAGCACCCTTGGGTAGTGCTACATTTAGCCACCAATCAGCAAGCGCTACCCAGGTGCTGAACCAAAAATGGGCCGGCTCCTAAGCTTTGTCAAATAAAAATACCAAAGAAATTGGGTTTAATACGAAGAAAAATTGATAATCGGAGTAAATTAGAAAGTTGCTTAAAATTGCTGAATTATGAAAGAAAGAAATTGGGTTTAATATCCCTAAGACATACAATTTGCCTTTCAGTATTTTGCTACCTTTCCCTATATTCTGCTGCCATAGGCACATGCTTAGTTGGCCACAACAAAAATACTCCACTGCCCCCCAGATGTGGAGATTAAACTAAAAAAGGGACACAAACCCACAACGTTTTTTTTTTAAAACTTTTCATTTTATTTCTATTATCAAATACGTTTTGTTCTCTCTGTATACTTTGTTGAAGAGTAGGTAGGTAGGTATGCTCAGGAGGCTATATGGCAGTAGCTGTTGAACTTTACATGGCAAGGAGCTGCACAAAGTACAGTTTCACATGTTTGTGGGGATTCATTTCATTTTTTCTTTTCATGATTCAGATAGAGAATACAATTTTAAACAATTTTCCTATTTACTTCTAATATATAATTTGCTTTATTCTCTTGGTGTTCTTTGTTGAAGAAGCAGTGATGCACTACTGGGAGCTATCTGAATGCCAATGATAATGCATATATGTGCAGCCACCAATCAGCAGCTTCTGAACCTACCTAGGTATACTTCTCAACAAAGGATACAATGAGAACCAAACAAATTAGATAATAGAAATACATTGGAAAGTTATTTAAAATTGCACGCTCTATCTTAATCATGAAAGAAGAAAACTTGATGTCATGTCCCTTTTAAGGTAATCCATCTCAATCTTTAGGAGAGATTATGTATATTTATTAGCATTCTCCTTGCTTGAAATAATAATTACTTAAAGGGAAAGTATACAGTAAAATTGTTTTTCCCTTAATGTGTTTCCAATTACTTTTTTTTTACTGCAGAGTATAAAATGTATGAGGTTTGCTTTTTAAGGTTTATTTGTGTATATGAAATAGCTGATTTTGTGTTTTGAAGCCACAACCTAATAAAATGGGTTGAGCTTGTAGGTATAATCAGATCTCATTACTTTATCACATTGTGTACATATACCTGCTTCTTTATCTTATATCTGTAGGTATAATTAGATCTCATTACTGTATCACATTGTGTACATATACATGTGTCTTTATCTTATATCTGTAGGTATAATCAGATCTCATTACTATATCACATTGTGTACATATACATGTGTCTGTATCTTATATCTGTAGGTATAATCAGATCTCATTACTGTATCACATTGTGTACATATACCTGCTTATTTATCTTATATCTGTAGGTATAATCAGATCTCATTACTGTATCACACTGTGTACATATACATGTGTATTTATATTATATCTGTAGGTATAATCAGATCTCATTACTGTATCACATTGTGTACATATACATGTGTCTGTATCTTATATCTGTAGGTATAATCAGATCTCATTACTATATCACATTGTGTACATATACATGTGTCTGTATCTTATATCTGTAGGTATAATCAGATCTCATTACTGTATCACATTGTGTACATATACCTGCTTATTTATCTTATATCTGTTGGTATAATCAGATCTTATTACTGTATCACATTGTGTACATATACATGTGTCTTTATCTTATATCTGTAGGTATAATCAGATCTCATTACTTTATCACATTGTGTACATATACATGTGTCTTTATCTTATATATGTAGGTATAATCAGATCTCATTACTGTATCACACTCTGTACATATAGATGTGTCTTTATCTTATATCTGTAGGTATAATCAGATCTCATTACTTTATCACATTGTGTACATATACATGTGTCTGTATTTTATATCTGTAGGTATAATCAGACCTCATTACTTTATCACATTGTGTACATATACATGTGTCTTTATCTTATATCTGTTGGTATAATCAGATCTTATTACTGTATCACATTGTGTACATATACATGTGTCTTTATCTTATATCTGTAGGTATAATCAGATCTCATTACTTTATCACATTGTGTACATATACATGTGTCTTTATCTTATATCTGTAGGTATAATCAGATCTCATTACTGTATCACATTGTGTACATATACATGTGTCTTTATCTTATATCTGTAGGTATAATCAGATCTCATTACTGTATCACGTTGTGTACATATACATGTGTCTGTATCTTATATCTGTAGGTATAATCAGATCTCATTACTGTATCACATTGTGTACATATACATGTGTCTTTATCTTATATCTATAAGTATAATCAGATCTCATTACTGTATCTCATTGTGTACATATACATGTGTCTTTATCTTATATCTGTAGGTATAATCAGATCTCATTACTGTATCACATTGTGTACATATTCATATGTCTTTATCTTATATCTGTAGGTATAATCAGATCTCATTACTATATCACACTGTGTATATATAGATGTGTCTTTATCTTATATCTGTAGGTATAATCAGATCTCATTACTGTATTACATTGTGTACATATACATGTGTCTTTATCTTATATCTGTAGGTATAATCAGATCTCATTACTGTATCACATTGTGTACATATACATGTGTCTGTACCTTATATCTGTAGGTATAATCAGATCTCATTACTGTATCACATTGTGTACATATACATGTGTCTGTATCTTATATCTGTAGGTATAATCAGACCTCATTACTTTATCACATTGTGTACATATACACGTGTCTTTATCTTATATCTGTAGGTATAATCAGATCTCATTACTATATCACATTGTATACATATACATGTGTCTTTATCTTATATCTGTAGGTATAATCAGATCTCATTACTGTATCACATTGTGTACATATACATGTGCCTTTATCTTATATCTGTAGGAATAATCAGATCTCATTACTGTATCACATTGTGTACATATACATGTGTCTTTATCTTATATCTGTAGGTATAATCAGATCTCATTACTGTATCACATTGTGTACATATACATGTGCCTTTATCTTATATCTGTAGGAATAATCAGATCTCATTACTGTATCACATTGTGTACATATACATGTGTCTGTATCTTATATCTGTAGGTATAATCAGATCTCATTACTGTATCACACTGTGTACATATACATGTGTCTTTATCTTATATCTGTAGGTATAATCAGATCTCATTACTGTATCACATTGTGTACATATACATGTGTCTTTATCTTATAACTGTAGGTATAATCAGATCTCATTACTGTATCACACTGTGTACATATACATGTGTATGTATCTTATATCTGTAGGTATAATCAGATCTCATTACTGTATCACACTGTGTACATATACATGTGTCTGTATCTTATATCTGTAGGTATAATCAGATCTCATTACTGTATCACACTGTGTACATATACATGTGTCTTTATCTTATATCTGTAGGTATAATCAGATCTCATTACTGTATCACACTGTGTACATATACATGTGTCTTTATCTTATATCTGTAGGTATAATCAGATCTCATTACTGTATCACACTGTGTACATATACATGTGTCTTTATCTTATATCTGTAGGTATAATCAGATCTCATTACTGTATCACATTGTGTACATATACATGTGTCTTTATCTTATATCTGTAGGTATAATCAGATCTCATTACTGTATCACACTGTGTACATATACATGTGTATGTATCTTATATCTGTAGGTATAATCAGATCTCATTACTGTATCACACTGTGTACATATACATGTGTATGTATCTTATATCTGTAGGTATAATCAGATCTCATTACTGTATCAAATTGTGTACATATACATGTGCCTTTATCTTATATCTGTAGGAATAATCAGATCTCATTACTGTATCACATTGTGTACATATACATGTGTCTGTATCTTATATCTGTAGGTATAATCAGATCTCATTACTGTATCACATTGTGTACATATACATGTGTCTTTATCTTATATCTGTAGGTATAATCAGATCTCATTACTTTATCACATTGTGTACATATACATGTGTCTTTATCTTATATCTGTAGGTATAATCAGATCTCATTACTTTATCACATTGTGTACATATACACGTGTCTTTATCTTATATCTGTAGGTATAATCAGATCTCATTACTATATCACATTGTATACATATACTTGCTTCTTTATCTTATATCTGTCCATAAACCAAAGACCAATACTTGGATAGAAGAATGGAAAATTAACATTTTATTACCTTATCTCTTCTATACCCCACTGGGAGTGTAATTTCTTCTGCTTGCTGTGTTTACACAGCTTATCTATTGCTTGGACCTAAGGCCAGAAACTTTCAGAATAGGTGGGGATACCACAGACAAAAACAACTATTTAAAATGCCAATATAAGGGTGAAGGACATACTTGCAAACAATTTAATACACTCCAGCAGGCAAAATTGATAATTGGGAACAAATTAATGAGGATACATTTTTTGGGCAAACTGTCCTTTTACTGAAATGTCCTGATTGGTTGGATATATCTGGTGAGCAATTGACAAAACGCATTTAAGGGTAGCTTTACCACAATAACAATGATGACTTGCGCATATCCTACTTTCTGCATATTTCCCTCTGTCCTTTAAAAAAATATATATATATTTGTTTAATAATGCTCTATTATTTTAGAGGGGTTTTTTTCTAAAAGAGCTAGGTTTGGGTTTTCTTCCTAAACCCATTTGGTTTAAGATGTGTTATCACATGGAAGAATTTCCTGCTGTAATTTCCTGCAGAATGTCTACTTGTAAAGTTTTGTTTTGTCTATACATTTTGTGTGGCAGAATGTTAAAGGGACAATGTACAATAAAAGTGTTTCTCCTTTATGAAAGCTGGTGGCATAGGGGTATTAAATTTAATACATTTTCAAAGAATAATTGATTGGTTTACTAATTATGACATTAAAATATGGGTCATCCTGGAACATGAAATAGCAGGGATTCCTCACTTGCATGCACTATGCTGGATTCCAACAGAAAGAGATAAGCTCTGGCAAGAGGCTACGTATATAATTCGGAAAACTTACCTTCTTTGGGATAGAATTTTGGTAGAATACCCCCATATCTCCTCTAAAATCTGCCCCCAACTCTGCTTGTGCATAATAGAGAATTTCTGCCAGGGTTGGTGGATTCAAGTTAATGGTTGAGATCTTTTCATGATCTGTCAATTTGGTGAAAAAACACATTTTCAGGGAAAAAACTGATAGAATCAGGGTTTTACAGTTGAAAAATTGTTTTTATTTATTAATTAAATTTAAATAAATATATATATATATATACAGAATGATGTGAAGGGGACGCAATTGCATATATTGTAATATTTAGAGCTGGATAATAGTGTAAATCACTATTAAAGTATAGGCAAAATAGCCTCAATTAAGTTAAAGATTTAGTGGTGCAGACCCTTGAAAAAATGTAGCATGAGTAAGCCAGAGAAGCAGCCTCAGGAATGTAATCCTGAATCAAAGACAGGGAAATTCAGCACTCTTTTATTAGAAAGCAGCTCGTCTCACATAATTAAGTAAGGTGGCAAGATTTGGATGAGTAATGACGCTCCCCCCTCCACTCCAAAAAAGGCACACACAGACTTCTGTTTGTAAATTAATAAGTTTTTATATCAATGATTTCAAATAAAGTACATAAACCTAATGAAAATTAATAAAACAGAACTTGAAATAATAAATAAATAAAAAATTAACCTGACCGGTCAGGGGTACATGCAAAAGTCATAAGTAAAGCGTCAACAATATAATGTTGCATAGACCATATTCAAGGTATAGACCCAGATTGGCCCTGTCATGAGCTCCGCTCATAAGCGTATTGATAGGAGCTAAATCTGTAGTAGAAACATGTCAGGGTTTCAACAAGGCCGAAATGTTAAATAAAGGTATCTCGTTACAAGCCTGGATAGAGGATATATAAATGTGCAAGCTTTATTAAATATACAGCGTTTCAAGCTTATACCTCATAAGTCCACTACAGTCTAACTACACCCGGCTGCACACAGCACCCCTGTAAGGGGGAGTAACACTGGGCAGGTTTTCAAAGGGGATCTAAGCAGACTGTAAAGTGGATCAAATGGATATGTACAGCGTATTATGCAGACATAGAATATAACACATCAGTAGCCACTCTTGATTAGAGAAATATATATGGCACTGCTTATGTCCTGTCATAGACTGTAAAGCAAGCGTGTAGGAGTTCATGCAGGTTAAGGGTTAAAGCAGCTGCTGTTGTTAGAGCAAGTTCATCAAGCAGTCAGATAGGTTAGTACGGTCCAGAACCTTGCAAGTCCCATACATTCACTGTAAAAGCTCCCAAATATCAGAGGTAATCAGCATGTATAGCACGTCAGATAGAGGTAATGCAACTGCCGTCATTTATGCAAAGTACCATCGGCAACTTCAACCGAGATTGACAGTTAATGTTTAGCACGGAGGTCTTATGTCCGCATACTCTTTATCCAATACAAAAGCTGGCAGAATAGGTATCACCGTTTTGGACAACAGTTCTTATACGACCTGTTTGTGCGTAATCCTCAATTCCTTCAACACCAGGTAGTTTCAGTATAGGCCAACGCTATACATGGAGACAGAGCGGCGTCTTTACAAGAGAATTCAGTTGACAGCAGCACGTGCATGTATCATGTGACTGGCCAGGACAGCCAATGTACGCGCGTTTCACCCGCTCGTCTTCACTTCAGACCGGGCTTCGTCAGGGATACCGCCCTGAGAGTGCTGATAGTCATACAGTGGAACACCAGTAGCAGATGTATAGAATGGCTGCTAGCCCCCACTCCAGCACTTGAGCCTTGGTACCACTGTACCTGCTGCACCAATGGTAGTTCTGTCCTTGTATCTATCCATCTATTGACTTATTTTCAAGACAAACCTCTTGAGAGTGAGTATTCATGTTTTAGCTCATATATGTCCTACACAGAGAGAGTTGTTTGTACTAATCTTAGCGTATAAAAAGAAAATCAGTCCACCTGATATGCCCGTTAGTTTTCCTCCCTGAGTCATGAGGCCAACCACCATATGTGGACTATAACTGACTATGGTTATACATAAACTAATAGGTAGTTTGAGCTATGAGGCAAACCACTACATATGGACTATAACTGACTAGCGTCAATGGTGAAGTGCAAGACTGTATATTAATACATCTTTTTCCATCGTATGATTATGGTGTATTATTGCATGGTTATCAGTTTGTAATTGTATATAATAAGGTACATTTTCTGTTTTGCAGCTGTTCGCTCTGCTGGATACAACAGCTGGCATCTTCTGACCCTGGGCATAGAATATGGAGGTTCTTGGGCTCGGTCAAGTAAACCAAAGTCAAACATTTCCAGTTGCTCAGGAGAGAAAGAAAAGAACCAGCCTGGGGATGATTCCAATAAGGAAAATGCTTCCCAATCCTATTACCATGAAATTCATCAACTTTTGGATGCGGAAGATGGTCTGTCCTCTGAAGAAGACACCAACCTAGGATTGGGAGCTTTGTTGGAATTTCATGAAAAACACAAAGTTTATATGAGAGAGGAGCAACAAGAAAGGTGAGACTCTGTTGGACATGTCAAGTTTTGTGCTTAGTCAATAATCCCTATATGGATACTGTAATGCACAGCAATAAAGAGTACAGTGTAACCCCACTGGTTAGAAAATGGGGTAGCAACATATTGCTATGGTGGGTTACCTATCAGTCAGTTCATAGGTGTCCACTATTTATAGGGAAGGGCAGGAAGAAGGAAAATGCAACCTCTCCCTCAAATGGGGCACTTGTTTAGGTAGCCAGTATAAAAGCCCTTAACTCAATCCCCATGCATTGAGGGACAAGTTGCGCCTCATGCAAATGTGGTATATCTCATTTTTCAAATTAGTGATCATATGATACTCTAAGTATTGCTGTTTCTATAAAATCTTTAATTTCTTAGACCTTAATTCCAAGTGTAAAGTAGTAAGGGGGAGAGGGTGTTGAAGCTGTCACATTCTTCAAATAAATTAAATCCATATACCTAATGAGACCCCTAATGTGAAACATAGATTTTGATGGCAGAGCAAAAGGCCCAATAAGGACTTGATTTATCAAAACCCTTATGGCTGCAAGTTCTCACAAGAACCTGCTCACTGTATTTAACAAGCAGCGGTCGTCACACCGCTGCTTTCCTAATTTCTTTGCCACCTCTAAGGTGGCAAAATTCAATCTCTGCGGTCTAGTCCGACTGAGGAGATTGACAGCTCCTGCCCGCGCATGATTGGCTGTGCGGGGTCAGGGGGCGGGATTGCACACAAGCGCTCGTGTGCAATGGTAATTTCCTCCGGGTAAATTCGCCCCGCCAGAGGCGAGCTGAGGCGTACAGGGGTGCGTATATGGGCCCCTGTCCGCCTCAGCTTTGATAAATCCATCCCTAAGTCTACCCACATTTCCTTTAAAGGGAAAGCTTAAGTTTGTAAGATAGCCCAGTCATTCTTGAAGTGACATTGAAAAGACTCCTGTTTCAAATATGAGGTCACATGACCTTATTGAGATCATATGGTACGTGAAAAAATAGTGAGCCTTTAATACACTAGAAACTAACGGCTAGATTACGACTTTTGCGTTATGAGTGAAAAAGCCTCATAACGCTGCTTTTTCACTACCGCTGCTATTACGAGTCTTGTAGGTATAGCTGTACCGCACACTTTTTTGGATGTAACACAACGTAACTACCGCACCTTTCAAAAAGTCCTTTTTCAATGGGCCTTCCATAAAATAAATCTAAATAAAAATCTTAAAATAAATACAAACTTGCCTGTAAAACAAAAATAAAATCTAAGCTAGCTACAATGTAACTATTAGTTATATTGTAGCTAGCTTAGGGTTTATTTTACAGGTAAATATTTAGTTTTAAATAGGAATTAGTTAGGTAATGATAGTAATTTTTATTTAGATTTATTTTAATTATATTAAAGTTAGGGTTAGACTTAGGGTTAGGTTTAGGGGTTAATATATTTATTTAGTGTTAGTGATGTGGGAGGCCAGAGGTTTAGGGTTAACAACTTTAGTATAGTGGCGGCGGCGGCGACGTTGGGGGCAGTAGATTAGGGGTTAATAAGTGTAGGTAGGTGGCAGCGATGTCAGGTGCGGCAGATTAGGGGTTAGTAAGTGTAGGTAGGTGGTGGCAATGTAGGGGGCAGCAGATTAGGGTTGTTTAGACTCAAGGTTTATGTTAGGGTGTTAGGTGTAAACACAACTTTTTTCCCCCCATAGGAATCAATGGGGCTGCGTTACGGAGCTTTACGCTCCTTTATTGCAGGTGTTAGGCTTTTTTTTAGCCGGCTCTCCCCATTGATGTCTATGGGGAAATCGTGCACGAGCACGTAGAACCAGCTCAAAGCAGCGCTGGTATTTGTGTGCGGTATGCAGCGCTATTAAAGGTGAGCGGTGGAAATAACTTGCAAATTATTACCGAGCCATTCATAACGCAAAACTCGTAATCTAGGCGTTTGTTTAAATACTTAAGAGAATAGTCAAGACTGCATCATCCTCTCTTTACCATAACTAAACCTACACGCAAGTATGTTTGGTACTTTTTATTCCCTACCCTGGTAAGTAAAAATAATCATATATCCATGAATCAAAGGGTTAATGATTACCTTTCGAACTTTATAAATCTAGTATATCCACTTTTTGGAGAATCATAGAAATTGGAAAGGGATCTCTCACTGGAGACAAACCCCAAAGTGTAATGTTTTGTTGTGCATAAAACAATCAGTGGCAAAATGTTTAACCTAGGTTCTTTTTTCTCTTCTGGGGCCAATTAGGATAGCTGTAAACATGTCACTAGCATGTGCAGCCAATAACTGTGTGGAATAAAGCTGTCTTAAAGGAACATAAAACCCAAATTTTTATTTCATGATTTAGATAGTTCATATACTGTAGTTTTAAACAATGTTTCAATTTACTTCTATTATCTAATTTGCTTTGTTCACTTGCAATCCTTTATTGAAAAGAATACCTAGGTATGCTCAGAGCAACAACGCACTACTGGGTGCTAGCTGCTGATACATATATGCCTCTTTTCATTGGCTCACCCAACGTGTTTAGCTAACTCCCAATGCAAATTTGATAATAGAAATAAATTTGAAAATTATTTAAAATCCTATGCTCTGCCTGAATCATGTTTATGTACAACGGCTGTCGTTTTCACTGCAAGGGGTTAAATAGCGAGGCTCTTGCTAACGACGTTGTTTAACTAGATATCATTTTTTAATACAATCTCTGTGTTTAATGTGCTTTTATATTGTGCATAATATATACACTATAATATCACTTCAATTTTCAAAAATAAATTAGAACTAACAATTTTTTTAATCAGCAAAAAATGTAAATATGCATATAGATTTGTACATTAGATTTTATTGATCAATCTTTATTGTTGCTTATCATAGTCAAGGACTGAAGCATACATTTAAATGTCCTTTTAGACACATCTAACTTTGGTCCATTTGCAGATAAAGCTCTATTCTGATTCGTCCCTGGTACCATGGTTACTATGGAGCTTGGCGATTATCCTGCCATTATTCCAAAATGCCAAACCGGGAAAGGTTTGATTGATAGCCAAGCTGGTGGCAATTGTCAAAGAGTCCCCAGGTCCTTGACACCAATTGTGAAGAATTATAGGCAATGCACTGGTTAATAAGATAATAGTGTTCCATAAAGTCATCCTGTCAACAGCATCATCAAATTATATAGAGAGTATCTAGAGACACAGATGGCTGTTTGTTAAAGGGTTTAACCCTATAGTGGCCAGGAAGAACAGAATTGCATTGCTGTGCAGCAAAAGGATTGAAAGATATGT
The DNA here is from genome assembly GCF_027579735.1 of Bombina bombina. Lineage (NCBI taxonomy): Eukaryota > Metazoa > Chordata > Amphibia > Anura > Bombinatoridae > Bombina > Bombina bombina. The sequence continues at coordinate 27,039,047 of NC_069510.1, read as the reverse complement.
CCTTAAAGGGACATGAAAACCAAGATTTTTCTTTCATGATTCAGATAGAGAATAGAATTTAAAAAAAGTTTCCAATTTACGTCTATTATCAAATTTGCTTCATTCTCATGTTACTCTTTGTTGAAGAAATATCTAGATAGGGGTGCTACTTGACCGTAAATAAAGCTGCCATATAGTGCTCTTACTAATGTATAACATTGTTGCAAAACTCCTGCTTTTCAACAAATGATAACAAGAAAACAAAGGTAATTTGACAATAGAAGTAAATTGGAAAGTTGTTAAAAACTGTACAGTATATTCTATCTGAATCATGAAAGAGAAATGTTTTGGGATTTATGTCTCTTTAACAAGTGATCAAGTTGATGAGTCCACAAAGTGATCCACTCGTGAAGGACATTTGTAGATCAGAGCTTCTTTTTTTCATGTCAGACCCTTTTTTGCATTGGAATCTTTTTAGTGACCCCCTTATATATAATATAGTCCAAAGCAAACCCCTTGTCAGACGGGTATACATTTTTTTTTAACATCAATATACCACAAAAGGGAGGGGATTATTAGCAAAATTAAGTAAATTCAACTAGCCATAGCAAATCAGTATTTCCTTGCACATTTTATATCCTAGACAATTTTGTAGCTTGCTTTTCATTGGTTTCTCGTGTCTAGTCAAGTCACACTGTGTGACAAAGTGACACACTGTTTTGAGTGTCTCTCCAGCTCACACAATGGCCCCTATTTAACAAAGGCTGGCGGACCTGATCCGACAGTGCGGATCAGGTCCGCCAGACCTCGCTGAATACGGAGAGCAATACGCTCTCCGTATTCAGCATTGCACCAGTAGCTCACAAGAACTGCTGGTGCAACACCGCCCCCTGCAGACTCGCGGCCAATCGGCCGCCAGCAGGGGGGTGTCAATCAACCCGATCGTACTCGATCGGTTGATTTCCGGCGATGTCTGTCCGTCTGCTCAGAGCAGGCGGACAGGTTATGGGGCAGTGGTCTTTGTGACCACTGCTTCATAACTGCTGTTTCTGGCGAGCCTGCAGGCTCGCCAGAAACACGGGGCATCAAGCTCCATTCGGAGCTTGATGGATAGACCCCAAGGTATAATCATTTTCAAATAGTTAAAAAGATTAATTGATGCAGATGGGTTGTATGGTAGATATATAATAACAATATAGCATTTTTAAAAAAAATACAAACTAATACAATATAATTCTGGAAAAAAATACTGGGATAAGAAGTATCCCAGAAATCCCCTGAGGAGTGTGCACTCTACTGACTTAAAGGGACATGAAACCCAAAATATTTATTTCATGATACAGATAGAGAATACAATTTTAAACAACATTCAAATTTACTTCTATTATCTAATTTTCTTCATTCTTTAGATATCCTTTGTGAAGAAATAGCAATGCACATGGGTGAGCCAATCACACAAGACATCTATATGCAGCCACCAATCAGCAGCTACTGAGCATATTTAAATATGCTTTCCAACAAAGGATATTAAGCAAATTAGATAATGGAAGTAAATTGTAAAGTTGTGTAAAACTGCACGCTCTTTATAAATCATGAAAGAAATCATTTGGATTCCATGTCCCTTTAACAGAAAATAGGACTGATGTTCAACGTTTCCAGGGTTGCTTTTTATTTATTTTATATTAGCACTATTGTTTAAATAAAGTATTGTTTTTGCAAAGTGGAGCGCTCATTTAACGTGCGCCCGTAAACGGGCAAATTTGGCTGGTTAATGCTGCCGCAAATTTGTGGTAGTACTTTGAGGTTTACATTGCGGTCTATGGGGTCTGTGTTATTACTGTTAATATATATATATATATATATATATATACTTATATATTTAAACTTTGCTCTGCAACTCCTTACCCCCTTCGCTGCGCTAGGTTCTGTGTCGTGTCTATTGGCATCAGAACGAGGCTTCCATTGTAGCCTACGGAATCGGGCTCTTGTGAGCGCAAAGCTCAAGCATTGTACTCAAATTGCAATACCAGCGCACATTTGCGAATGTCAGTATTACTGAGTGGAGCACAAATATCTCAATTTTGCGCTCCTCTCGTAATCTAGCCCTTTATGTTTAGTGTAACCATCATATATTATTTTTCTCAAGCTCCCTATATTCAGAAAAATGAGAGGTGATATTAGATGTATCTCTATTATAAGCTTCTGGCGCATTGCGCAGTAAGTATGTAGTCTGCATTTTATGCATTTTGACAACTCCATAAACAATACTGATGTTTGCTAATGACAGTGAAAGGTCTGTTATTGGTAGAGTGTTTTATCCAATTTTATAATACATGAACATGTAATAGGTTAATATTGTTCCTCTAATTACCTCAATTCAAGGGGAAAAAAAAATCTAGTTTAGAACAGAAAAACACAATTATGTTTTTGTTTTAAGAGTCCTATTAAAGCCCCAGGGGGTTACTTACCGCGAGTGTGAGACAGCTAAAAAATTAGCTGGGGATTAAGGGAGAGTATAACTATTTTAAATCCAGGGAAATCTGTTATCTCTACAAGATCCAGACCTACAAATATAGATTAAATATATATATGTGTATGTATGTTTGTATGTATGTGTGTGTGTGTATATATATATATATATATATATATATATATATAGTATATAGTATATATATATATATATATATATATACTCACAGTATATTATATTTATCATGTAGTGCTGTTACTTTAGAATCTACAACAATAAGAAACGACATTTTCAAAAGCAGTATAAAAATCAGGCAGACCCATATGTAAGGAACACACTGTCCCACTGATGAAAGGAGAGAGGCACTAGTGGCTGCCAAAGACCTACTATTATATAATGAAAAATAATCCTATTTAAAAATATTGGATGATCAGAGTGTGACCTGTGTTTAAATCTCATATTAGACTATTGACTTGCAGCCCCTCTGTCAGCCATATTCTCACTTATGACCGGGGATCAGTCCCCTGGACCCGCAATCTTTTTTTCAGCCACATGTTCACATTAGACCTCAGATTAGACCCCTGGCCCTGCAGGAACTCTGTACACCACATGTTCACATCAGACCTCAGATTAAACCTCTGGTCCTGCAGGAACTTTTATCAACCACATGGTCACATCAGATCTCAGATTAGACCCCTGGCCCTGCAGGAACTCGTATTAAACACCATGTTCACAGCAGACCTCAGATTAGACTCCTGGTCCTGCAGGAACTCTTATCAACCACATGTTCACATCAGACCTCAGATTAGGCCCCTGGCCCTGCAGGAACTCTTATCAACTACATGTTCACACCAGACCTCAGATTAGACCCCTGGCCCTGCAGGAACTCGTATCAACCACATGTTCACATCACACCCCTGGCCCTGCAGGAACTCTTATCAACCACATGTTCACATCAGACCTCAGATTAGACCCCTGGCCCTGCAGGAACTTTTATCAACCAGATGTTTACATCAGACCTCAGATTAGACCCCTGGCCCTGCAGGAACTCTTATCAACCACATGTTTACATCAGATATCAGATTAGACCTCTGGCCCTGCAGGAACTCTTATCAACCACATGTTCACAGCAGACCTCAGATTAGACTCCTGGTCCTGCAGGAACTCTTATCAACCACATGTTCACATCAGACCTCAGATTAGGCCCCTGGCCCTGCAGGAACTCTTATCAACTACATGTTCACACCAGACCTCAGATTAGACCCCTGGCCCTGCAGGAACTCGTATCAACCACATGTTCACATCACACCCCTGGCCCTGCAGGAACTCTTATCAACCACATGTTCACATCAGACCTCAGATTAGACCCCTGGCCCTGCAGGAACTTTTATCAACCAGATGTTTACATCAGACCTCAGATCAGACCCCTGGCCCTGCAGGAACTCTTATCAACCACATGTTTACATCAGATATCAGATTAGACCTCTGGCCCTGCAGGAACTCTTATCAACCACATGTTCACATCCGACCTCAGATTAGACCCCTGGCCCTTCAGGAACTCTATTAACTACATGTTCACATCAGACCTCAGATTAAATACTGCTCCTGCAGGAACTCTTATCAATCACATTTTCACATTAAACTTTAGATAAAACTCCTTGCCCTGAAGGAACTTTTATCAACCACATGTTTGCTTCAGACCTCAGATTAGACCCCTGGCCCTGCCGGAACACTTATCAACCACATGTTCACATCAGACCCCTGCCAGTGCAGGAACTCTTATCAACCACATGTTCACATCAGACCTCAGATTAGACCCCAGGTCCTGCAGGAACTCTTATCAACCACATGCTCACATCAGACCTCAGATTAGAGCCCTGGTCCTGCAGGAACTCTTATCAGCAACATGTTCATATCAGACCATAGATTAGACCTCTAGACCTCCATAAACTCTTATCAACCACATGTTCACATCAGACCTCAGATTAGACCCCTGGTCCTGCAGGAACTGTTATCAACCACATGTTCACATCAGACCTCAGATTAGACCCCTGGCCCTGCAGGAACTCTTATAAACTACATGTTCACATCAGACCTCAGATCAGACCCCTGGTCCTGCAGGAACTCTTATCACAGTATATTATATTTATCATGTAGTGCTGTTACTTTAGAATCTACAACAATAAGAAACAACATTTTCAAAAGCAGTATAAAAATCAGGCAGACCCATATGTAAGGAACACACGGTCCCACTGATGAAAGGAGAGAGGCACTAGTGGCTGCCAAAGACCTACTATTATATAATGAAAAATAATCCTATTTAAAAATATTGGATGATCAGAGTGTGACCTGTGTTTAAATCTCATATTAGACTATTGACTTGCAGCCCCTCTGTCAGCCATATTCTCACTTATGACCGGGGATCAGTCCCCTGGACCCGCAATCTTTTTTTCAGCCACATGTTCACATTAGACCTCAGATTAGACCCCTGGCCCTGCAGGAACTCTGTACACCACATGTTCACATCAGACCTCAGATTAAACCTCTGGTCCTGCAGGAACTTTTATCAACCACATGGTCACATCAGATCTCAGATTAGACCCCTGGCCCTGCAGGAACTCGTATTAACCACATGTTCACAGCAGACCTCAGATTAGACTCCTGGTCCTGCAGGAACTCTTATCAACCACATGTTCACATCAGACCTCAGATTAGGCCCCTGGCCCTGCAGGAACTCTTATCAACTACATGTTCACAGCAGACCTCAGATTAGACCCCTGGCCCTGCAGGAACTCGTATCAACCACATGTTCACATCACACCCCTGGCCCTGCAGGAACTCTTATCAACCACATGTTCACATCAGACCTCAGATTAGACCCCTGGCCCTGCAGGAACTTTTATCAACCAGATGTTTACATCAGACCTCAGATTAGACTCCTGGTCCTGCAGGAACTCTTATCAACCACATGTTCACATCAGACCTCAGATTAGACTCCTGGTCCTGCAGGAACTCTTATCAACCACATGTTCACATCAGACCTCAGATTAGAGCCCTGGTCCTGCAGGAACTCTTATCAACCACATGTTCATATCAGACCTCAGATTAGAGCCCTGGTCCTGCAGAAACTCTTATCAACCACATCTTCACATCAGACCTCAGATTAGACCCCTGGTCCTGCAGGAACTCTTATCAAAAACATGTTCACATCAGACCTCAGATTAGACCCCTGGTTTTGCAGGAACTCTTATCAACCACATGTTCACATCAGACCCCTGGTCCTGCAGGAACTCTGATCAACCACATGTTCACATCAGACCTCAGATTAGACCCCTGGTCCTGCAGGAACTCTTATCAACCACATGTTTACATCAGATATCAGATTAGACCTCTGGCCCTGCAGGAACTCTTATCAACCACATGTTCACATCCGACCTCAGATTAGACCCCTGGCCCTTCAGGAACTCTATTAACCACATGTTCACATCAGACCTCAGATTAAATACTGCTCCTGCAGGAACTCTTATCAATCACATTTTCACATTAAACTTTAGATAAAACTCATTGCCCTGAAGGAACTTTTATCAACCACATGTTTGCTTCAGACCTCAGATTAGACCCCTGGCCCTGCCGGAACACTTATCAACCACATGTTCACATCAGACCCCTGCCAGTGCAGGAACTCTTATCAACCACATGTTCACATCAGACCTCAGATTAGACCCCAGGTCCTGCAGGAACTCTTATCAACCACATGCTCACATCAGACCTCAGATTAGAGCCCTGGTCCTGCAGGAACTCTTATCAGCAACATGTTCACATCAGACCTCAGATCAGACCCCTGGTCCTGCAGGAACTCTTATCAACCACATGTTCACATCAGACCATAGATTAGACCTCTAGACCTCCATAAACTCTTATCAACCACATGTTCACATCAGACCTCAGATTAGACCCCTGGTCCTGCAGGAACTGTTATCAACCACATGTTCACATCAGACCTCAGATTAGACCCCTGGCCCTGCAGGAACTCTTATCAACTACATGTTCACATCAGACCTCAGATCAGACCCCTGGTCCTGCAGGAACTCTTATCAACCACATGTTCACATCAGACCTCAGATTAGAGCCCTGGTCCTGCAGGAACTCTTATCAACCACATGTTCATATCAGACCTCAGATTAGAGCCCTGGTCCTGCAGAAACTCTTATCAACCACATCTTCACATCAGACCTCAGATTAGACCCCTGGTCCTGCAGGAACTCTTATCAAAAACATGTTCACATCAGACCTCAGATTAGACCCCTGGTTTTGCAGGAACTCTTATCAACCACATGTTCACATCAGACCCCTGGTCCTGCAGGAACTCTGATCAACCACATGTTCACATCAGACCTCAGATTAGACCCCTGGTCCTGCAGAAACTCTGATCAACCACACGTTCACATCAGACCTCAGATTAGACCCCTGGTCCTGCAGGAACTCTGATCAACCACATGTTCACATCAGACCTCAGATTAGACCCCTGGCCCTGGTCTATAACTCTGAAAACATACACTCATCCTCAGCCCTGGCATACTCCTCTGACACGGTACATACGCAGATGTTCCCATACTGCTGAGCGACACTGGAGGAAATCTCGGAGTGCTGCTGACTTTCTTCACTATAAGTTCATCTTGAACTCTTACTATTCTGCCCTTAATCTATATAAGAAACATTATGTCTCTACTCTTATCTCTACTCTTTCTTCAAAACATCTGTTCTCCACATTCAATACTCTTCTCCGCCCACCCCCACCACAACTTTTCTCTCAGCCCAAGATTTTGTCAGCTACTTCAACAACAAAATCAACGTCATCAGAAATGAAATCAGCTCTCAACATACTACCGGTCTCCCACCCCCTCAAAAGCTCACAATCATCCAAAACCCACATAGCCATATATTTAGCTCTTTTGCCCCTGTTACAGAGGATGAAGTTTCTGCCCTTATACTATCCTTTCACCTCACTACCTGTCCCCTCGACCCCATCCCCTCACAACTACTCCCCTCCCTCTCTTCTACCCTTACCCCTATACTCACACACATCTTCAACCTCTCCCTCAGCACTGGTATAGTTCCCACATCTCTTAAACATGCATTAGTCACACCTATCCTCAAAAAACCTTCTCTCAATTAAACCTCCCCATCCAACTACCGCCCTATTTCCCTACTACCTCTTGCCTCAAAGCTTCTTGAAAGGCTAGTATATGCATGTCTTTCCCATTTCCTTACATTAAACTCCCTCCTTGACCCACTGCAATCTGGATTTTGCCCCCTTCACTCAACAGAGACAGCAATTGTTAAGATTACCAACAACATACTTACAGCAAAATCAAAAGGCCACTTCTCTCTACTTATACTCCTTGATCTGTCTGCAGCCTTTGATACTGTCGAACACCCTCTTTTGCTCCATACCCTCCAATCCTTCGGCATCTTTGACACAGCTCTCTCTTGGTTCTCTTCCTATCTGTCTAACTGTACCTTTAGTGTAGCCTTCTCTGGGGCATGCTCTGCCCTGTTACCTCTTTCTTTTGGGGTACCGCAAGGCTCTGTCCTCGGTCCCCTTCTCTTTTCAATCTACACATCCTCACTAGGTTCCTTAATAAAGTCCCACGGGTTTCGTTATCTTTTGTATGCCGACGATACCCAACTCTACCTCTCTGCACCTGAACTATCTCCTTCCTTGCTAACCCGTATCACTAACTGTCTCTCTCATATCTCATCTTGGATGTCCTCTCACTACCTCAAGCTAAATCTCTCCAAAACTGAGCTCCTTATTTCCCCCTCTTCTTCCATAATCTCCACCCCCCATGTCTCTATAACTGTTGATAACTCCATCATTACCCCAACCTCACATGCCCGATTTCTTGGGGTCACACTTGACTCAGATCTTTCTTTCACTCCTCACATTCAGTCCTTGGCAAAAGCCTGCAGCTTCCACCCTAAAAACATAGCTAAAATTAGACATTTCCTTACACAAGACAGAACAAGGATTTTAATCCACTCTCTCATCCTTTCCTGCCTCGACTACTGCAACTCTATCCTCTCTGGTCTCCCTAGCTGCCGCCTAGCTCCTTTACAATCCATAATGAATGCCTCTGCCAGGCTCATCTTCCTTGCACGTTGCTCTTCATCTGTTGCACCTCTCTATCAATCTCTTTACTGGCTTCCTCTTGCCTCCAGGATTAAACACAAAATTCTTACTCTGACACACAAAGCCCTCAATTGCATTGGTCCCCCCTACATCTCAGACCTTGTCTCCAGATACTCTTCCCTCCCGTCCCCTATGCTCCACTCATGATCTCCTACTCTCCTCCTCTCTTGTTACCTCCTCACATTCCCATCTACAAGATTTCTCCAGACTGGCTCCCATCTTATGGAACTCTCTGCCTCGCTCCACAAGAATCTCCCCTAGTTTTAGAAGCTTCAAGTGCTCCCTGAAGACTACTATTTAGGAACGCTTACAACCTGCACTAACCTTCCTATCTCCACTGCTATCCCCAAAAACCCCATAGCATGTAAGCCTATGAGCCCAGCTGTTTGTAGTTCACCTACTACAGCAGTGCAACTCTCGGCAGGACCCTCTCTCCCCATTTGATCCCTGTAATCATTTTTTATATACCACCTATGTTCATAGCGCTGCAGAAACTGTTGGCACTCTACAAATACCTGATAATAATAATAATCAACCACATGCTCACATGAGACCTCAGATTAGACCCCTGGTCATGCAGGAACTCTTATCAACAATATGTTCACATCAGACCTCAGATTAGACCCCTGGTTTTGCAGGAACTCTTATCAACAACATGTTCACATCAGACCTGAGATTTGACCCCGGGTCCTGCAGGAACTCTTATCAACAACATGTTCACATCAGACCTCAGATTAGACCCCTGGCCCTGCAGGAACTCTTATCAACCACTTGTTCACATCAGACCTCAGATTAGACCTCTGGTCCTGCAGGAACTCTTATCAACCACTTGTTCACATCAGACCTCAGATTAAACCCCTGGTCCTGCAGGAACTCTTTATCAACCACTTGTTAACATCAGACCTTAGATTAAACCCCTGGTTAATTCTATTGGCTGATTAGAACAGCCAATAGGATTGAGCTTGCATACTATTGGCTGATTGGAATAGCCAATAGAATGCAAGCTCAATCCTATTGGATGATTGGATCAGCCAATAGGATTTTTTCTACCTTAATTCCGATTGGCTGATAGAATTTTATCAGCCAATCAGAATTGAAGGGACGCCATCTTGGATGACGTCATTTAAAGGACCCGTCATTCTTCCAGTCGCCGTAGAAAGAAGAGGATGCTCCGCGTCAGATGTCTTTTAGATGGACCCGCTCCGCTCCGGATGGATGAAGATAGAAGATGACGTCTGGATGAAGACTTCTGCCCATCTGGAGGACCTCTTCTGCCCGGGTAGGATGAAGACTTCGGACCGTCTGGAGGACCACTTCTGCCCGGTTGGGTGAAGATGTCTCAAGGTAGGGTGATCTTCAAGCGGGTGTTTTATTAAGGGGGGATTGGGTGGGTTTTAGAGTAGGGTTGGGTGTGTCGGTGGTGGGTTGTAACGTTGGGGGGGTATTGTCTTTTTTTTACAGGTAAAAAAGCTGATTACTTTGGGGCAATGCCCCGCAAAAAGCCCTTTTAAGGGCTATTTGTAATTTAGTATAGGGTAGGGATTTTTATTATTTTGGGGGGCTTTTTTATTTTATTAGGGGGATTAGAGTAGGTGTAATTAGTTTAAAAAACTTGTAATTATTTTATTATTTTCTGTAATTTAGTGTTTTTTCCCCCGTAATTTAGTTTAATTTAATTGTAATTAATTGTAGTTAATTTAGGTAATTTATTTAAAGGGACAGTACACTGTAAAATTGTTTTTCCATAAATGTATTTTAAATGACTTGTTATACCAACTGCAGAGTATAAAATATTTGAGAAATTGCATTTTCGGGTTTATTTGTGTATCTGAAGTAGCTGGTTTTGTGCTTTGAAACCACAGCCTATTACAATGGGTTGAGCTTCAGGTAATATCAGATCTCATTATGTTATCACTTTTATGTACACACACTTGCTTCCTTATCTTATATTTGTCTGGAACAGCAAAGCTCAATACTTAGAGAGAACAATGGAAAATTATCATTTTATTACTTAACTATCATGCCCCCACTGAGAATGTAATCTCTTCTGTGGGCTGTGTTTACTTAGGCTTGTCAATAGCATATACGCCAGTATCAAAACTTTCAGTATAGGTTGGGAAACCACAAGCTAAATCAGCTATTTCAAATGCTGAAATATGAGTAAAGGAGCTACTTGCAACCAATTTAATACACTCTAGCAGGTAAAAAGGATCATTGGGAATAATTTAAAGGGGAGAAAGTTTTTGGGTGAACTGTCCCTTTAATTATAGTGTAGTGTTAGGTGTAATTGTAACTTAAGTTAGGTTTTATTTTACAGGTATATTTGTCTTTATTTTAATTAGGTAGCTATTAAATAGTTATTAACTATTTAATAACTATTCTACCAAAATAAATACAAACTTGCCTGTAAAATAAAAATAAACCCTATGCTAGATACAAATGTAACTATTAGTTATATTGTAGCTATCTTAGGTTTTGTTTCATAGGTAAGTATTTAGTTTTAAATAGGAATAATTTATTTAATTGTAGTAATTTTATTTAGATTTATTTAAATACTTTTTAAGTTAGGGGGGTGTTAGGGTTAGACTTACATTTTGGGGTTAATAAATTTAATATAGTGGCGGCGACGTTGGGATCAGCAGATTAGGGGTTAATAAATGTAGGTAGGTGTTGGCGATGTTAGGGACAGCAGATTAGGGGTTAATAATATTTAACTAGTGTTTGCGAGGCGGAGTGCGGTGGTTTAGGGGTTAATACATTTATTGAAGTGGCAGCGATGTCTGGTTAGGCAGATTAGGGGTTAAAATTTTGAATATAGTGTTTGCGATGTGGGGGGGGGCTCGGTTTAGGGGTTAATAGGTAGTTTATGGGTGTTAGTGTACTTTTTAGCACTTTAGTTAAGAGTTTTATGTTACGGCGTTAGCCCATAAAACTCTTAACTACTGACTTTTAAATGCGGTATCAGTCTTGACAGGAGAGGCTGTACCGTTCACTTTTTCCCAGACTCGTAATACCGGCGTTAGGAAAATCCCATTGAAAGATAGGATACGCAATTTACGTAAGGGGATTTGCGGTATGCTCGAGTCGTGGAAAAAAAGTGAGTGGTACACCTGTACCTGCCAGGCTCGTAATACCAGCGGGCGTTAAAAAGCAGCGTTGGGACCTCTCAACGCTGCTTTTTAAGGCTAACGCAAGACTCGTAATCTAGGCACGTGTTAAGCCACGTAATCCAAACAGTCAAATTGCGTGCACATTTACATGTTCCCCCTAGAAGTTAAAGGGACACTGAACACAAATTTTTTCTTTCATGATTCAGACAGAGCAGCAATTTTAAGCAACTTTCTAATTTACTCCTATTATCAATTTTTCTGCGTTCTCTTGCTATCTTTATTTGAAAAAGAAGGCATCTAAGCTTTTTTCTTTGTTCAGTACTCTGGACAGCACTTTTTATTGGTGGATGAATTTATCCACCAATCAGCAAGGACAACCTAGGTTGTTCACCAACCTAAACTTACATTCTTGCATTTCAAATAAAGATAGCAAGAGAACAAATTAAAATTGATAATAGGAGTAAATTAGAAAGTTGCTTAAAATTGCATGCTCTATCTGAATCACGAAAGAAAAAATTTGGGTTCAGTGTCCCTTTAATGGAGAACACAAATAGAACCCCCCCCCCACTAAAACCCTAATCTGTTGCGCAAAGCTCATGACATTTTCTCCTCGAAAAGTGTACATGAAAATGTGCATATTTCATACTGCGAGAATGTTTTCGTAACGAAACGTTCTATTTATTTATACATTTTTCACTATATATGTGATGATTTTTGGACTGATATATCTATTTACTGGGCTAAAGTGGGGTGATTTTGGTTGATATGGGTCATCAATTAAGAGGGGTATCACTATGGCATTGCTGGATAGGCAAGATAGTGGTTCTGTGGTTGGTGGGGGTGAAGGGGCAGCACAAGGGCAAGACTCTATCCTTCTTATGTATCATCTATCACCCTGGATAGCACTTGCTGATTGGTGGCTACATTTAGCCACCAGTCAGCAAGTGCTACCCAGTTTCTGAACCAGAAATGGGCCGACTTCTAAGCTTACATTCCCGCTTTTTAAATAAAGATACCAATACAAGGAAGAAAAATTGATAATAGGAGTAAATTAGAAAGTTGCTTTAAAGGATTACTTTCTGATATAATTTTTAAGCTAAACAACTAACATATTAAAGTTAATAAACATTAATTAAAACCTACTGACCTATATTTTCTCCAAAACGAAGTTTCATAACGTTCTAAAAGTTATATCTTTTATTCGCCGATGATGTCACGTTATCCTGCCCACTATTTTCAGCACTGCGTGTTCAAAATACTTAAACCAATAACTTTGTGTTTAAAGCGCCATTTTGAAACCTAGGTATTGTAAACGGATTGGTACAGAGCAAAGGATACCCACGGAGTGGGTTTGGAAAACAATTAAATTTGCAGACAAGATTTCTGATATACGGTAGAGATATGTTAATGAAATGCTATTGATAAAAAGCGTATTTGGGGTAGTTAGTTAGTAACAGGCATAGAAAATATTTACTTACAGTGGCCCTTTAAAATTGCCTGCTCTATCTGAATCGTGAAAATTGGGTTTCGTATCCCTTTAAGTGAGATTTCCTAATCTCAAATGCTGATTTGTGCTTGTGCAACTTGATAGCTAACTGGACAAGAAGAAAGCTGTGGGCGGAGCTTGGTGCCCATTTTCAGCTGCTAACATTTGATGATTATATAAAAGTTTCATGTACTTCTGACAAGCTTATAGATGTGGAACCCGTTGAAAGATGCTTCTCTGGTAGGTTACAATCAGTTTTTTGTCTAGACTGTCCCTTTAAGGATTACCTTGGGTGAGAGCAGATAATTACCATGGTTACTGGTCAGCTGATGATTTCAGATATTTTAACAATCTGGTCTGTTAGGACTGGAATTGAGAAACTCTGGTCTATAAGTAGCTCTGGGAACAAAATCCCTTTAAACACTGGATTACTGGATAATGATTTGTTATAATGTGATCGCTTCAAGACTGCCGGACTTCCCCTGGAAGAATAGTGATGTAAAACCCAAGGGTTAAAATACATAGTATAAAGCTTTATCACTGGCTCCATTTCATTTCAGCACCACTAGAGGGCCACAGGTACTGCACAAAGCAAGGGCGATGATCACCTGTCTGTTGTGTTCTGATCTTAAGTGGCAATTAAATGGTTAACCCCTTAGTTGTCAGAACATAACATAACATTGCAGTTTACTTTAAGGAGTTAAGAGCAGCTGTGATCTCCTCTTTACACGTATGGCAGGTTGTTAGTTAATGTTGTGTTTCCATGTAACAATCTCTCCTCCTCCTTATTGGGTGCCCTTTCTCCCCAGAGGGTTCTGCCCCAGTTTCTCTCTCATGCCTCCAAGGCAATACAGCTGCTGCCTCTGCTCAAAGCTTCATAAATCAAGGAAACTGCAGACTCTGCATTAATCTTTCCCAGATTCTTATGGCATCACACATGACTCTACATTTCATTTGGAGTTTTCACCTGCATGATTTTCAGCTCAGAATATAGGCAGCGCTTAAAGGGATATAAACCCCCTCCCCCAAAAAATCTTCCTTGATTTAGATAGACCATACAATTGTAAACAACTTTCCAATTTACTTCTAATACCAAATTAGTTTCATTCTTTTGTTATCGTTTGTTAAAGGAGCAGCAATGTATTACTGGGAGCTAGCCGAACACATTAGGTGAGCCAGTGATGAGGCATATATGTGCAATCAGCAGCTAGCTGCCAGTAGTGCTTTGCTGCTTTTGAGCATACCTAAGTATGCTTTCCAACAAAGGATAGCAAGAGAACAAAGCAAAGCAGGAAATTGAAGTCAATTGAAAAGTTGTTAAAATGGTTAGCTCTTTCTGAATCACATAGTGCAGAATTATATAACATTAGCTTAGCGCCAACTTTATAAATCAGAGGATTGCAGAGATATTTTATTGCAAAATTCAATTTTTCTGAACTCCGCTCCTGGCTCTACTGAGTGGGTCTTTTATTTCATAAGCACTTCGAGGGCACACTATCTAGTCACAGCGTGCCCGATGGCGCCATTTACCTGAATGTAGCTCGTTCCTGCTCTGGTCTGGTAGCGGGCTACATTCAGTTTATTGGCGCAGTTGGGCACGCTGTGACTAGACAGCTTGCCGGTGAAACACTTATGGAAAACAAAGATCCGCTATGTGCAGAATTATATGACATTATTTTGTAGGTTTACTGTCCCTTTAAGACAGAAATTGCTCAGCATAAGGGCATTTAAATGTTAAATATGGCTAAACTAAGTTGTAAATGTGTTGGTGAAACAGTAGTTATTGGCGCATACATACTAAATAAACAACTGCTTGCACAAATCAACTGTGCTTTTATTAAAATTGTGACCTTAGTCACACACTATGGCTATATTCTGCTTAGCCTGTCACTAACTTACAAGGTGTCCCAATGCTTAACTGATCCCAACACTATTCAAATGTTAGGCAACGTCAAACTAAGAGCCAGATTACAAGTGGAGCGCAAAATATCGCTTACTCGAGCGCAATATTTGTGCTCCACTCAGTTATACCAGTGCACGCAAATGTGCGCTGGTATTACAAGTAAAGCGCAATGTGAACACGACCTTGCGTTTGCATTGAATGGATGCTTTTGCGTTCATGAGATTGCGCTTCCATAGGCTCCAATGGGAGCCTCGTTCTTATGCCATCAGACACGGCTGAGAACCTAGCACAGCAAAGGGGGTAATTCGTGCAGCAATGGCAGCAGATATTAAATATATATGAATATGAATATATACATAAATATTTGTGTTTATATATACAGATATTAACACATAAATATATATGTATATAAGCATATACATATATATTTACAGGGAACACACAGTCCCCATAGACGGCTATGTAAAGGCACCTAGTGCCGTTTTTTTTTTAAACATAATTTAAGCCCTAAAACTGCTTCATGCAGTTTAAAAAAAAAATAATAATATTTTTTTATTTTAATAACCCACACTATACTTAATTTAGGGGCAATTGGGGGCTCATTTTGAAAATTAACCAGAGATCTAATTTTTTTAGAGCACTAATTGCTACCGTAAGCTCAAAATAGCATTAACCATCCACTTGTAATGGCTGGTTATTTATTGCACGCCTGCAAAAGGCCAATTTACGGGCATGTGATAAATTAGTGCTCCATTTGCAATCTAGCCCTGAGTTGTTGTAAATATGTTGGCTGCTGCAGATATATGGTTACAAAGTTAATACCCAAATGGGATGGTATTGCAGAGTTGAAAGACTTGAGGATACTCCCAGTTTGGAGTCTTGGACATGCTTGAGAAATGCGCATGTGCGTAAAGATGACTCCGTCTATATTATTAATGCAGAAATAATGACCTAGATTTATGAAGAATTCAGCAAATGCTCCAGTGTGATAACTCTCTACTCTTCTGGTGTCTTCCTACAGACCCAATTCACTAAGATTTGAAACACATTAGTGAATCAGCTCCCATCAATAATATATAATTTTGTTATAGATGTCACGATGGAGAGTTCCTTGATTTTATAGTGAATCTAGTATTATATCAGAAGAGCAGTTTTTGACATAATTACTAAGCATACAATGCAACCATAAAAAGGATTTTGAAGTAATTATATACATGGCATATATCTGCCGTTAAAGGGTATGGAAGTCTGCATTAAACTTTTCAGATTTAGATAGAGGGTGTAATTATAAATAAAAAAAACAACGTTCCAATTCATCTTTTTAATTCAATTTACCTGTTTTTCTTGGTATTCTTTGTTGGAATTTTAGCTAATTCCCATGAGAGCATACAGAGGTATGCTCAGGAGCTTATACGTGTCCTCTATTTGTATAGACTAGTTAACAAAAAGTGCTCAAATCATGTGCATACAGCATTTAAATAAAATAACGTTAAGTGTCTTTGTTATCAAAAAATACATTTTTTTTGCCGTCCAGAGACAAGCAAGCTGGAAAGCTTCTTGAATAAGTTTCTTATCTCCTTTGTTGTAGCCACAGGTATAACTGAGCTCCTGCATATATTAAACAATCACTGTGCAGCATGTTGAGGCATCACATTTCTGGATCCTGGAAGATGCCTTATGAGGGGCAGTTAAAAATAAAAAAGCACAATTAAGCAGTGTATATTCATTAGAACAAAGTCTAGAAAAAGATAAGTAGAAACTTTAATAAAGTGACTACAAACAAAACAGGGATTTCAGCACAACATATTTATTTGTATACAGAAAAATTACTCTATTTCATCATAAGGATGCTTAAACATAGTGCTCAACAGATTGTGCATACATATAGCAGGCAAGTATTTGCAAGCCTATAGAAGACAAACGAACCAAAACAAGTACTCAGAAGCAAATGTATATTGCAAACCTATGTATCAATTCAGAAACAATTGCAAATGAACACACAATTCTCACTTTAACTAACAAAACACACCTCCACTAGAGGATGGTTACGCACTGAGTGCAAAAATCAGCCATCATAGTGATCCATGAGGATCTATATCTGTTAGTAACACTATTTAGGTCTCAAATAATACCAAATATCAACAGAATGCAAACCTAATAATTGCAAACAAATGTATTCAATTGTACACAAAACTAGGGGTTAAATACACTCCCTCACTCCTGTTTGCCCTGAGGAAACCCCAATGACGTTGTGGTCATGTGGGGGGTGAAACGCGCGTCGGCAGTGACGTACTTGGAGGAGGATGCTTTGTTGCAGACCTTACAGATGGCTACAGCATTCTCAAGTTTGTAGCAACTAAGGTGAATTCCTATTGGCTAATGCCGGTTGCCAATGGTCATGCTTGTTTGTTATACAACCCTTTGGAGCCCGAAGTCGGCATCGGAAAGGAGACAAGCCGCCCGAACGTTTGTATCTGTTGGCATAAGTAATTCAATTCACACTTCGTGCGTATGGACTTTGAGTGTTCAAATCACAATATAATCATATGGAGAATATAACCTAAATATGTGTAACAAAACCAGGACTATGCTTACAGTAAGTCCGTCCATACTCCCAAACGGGGTCCAATGAACTATCCATTTCTATCACTTATTGCAGTTTATTTACGCTGCCTCATATACTATTTATGTCACTAATATCGGTATGTTATATTAAGACTCGCTTTGGGAGTGTGTACATAGATCCTGTAACGTAATTTCATTTCATGACACTGAATACTATACTTGAGATAGTGGTGCCCGCTGAAATAGGAGTTGTACACAACCCCCTAGTCTGTGCTACCGTACTCGACCATTCAGGTCACTCTTGTACTAACAATTTTGTGTACAATTGAATACATTTGTTTGCAATTATTAGGTTTGCATTCTGTTGATATTTGGTATTATTTGAGACCTAAATAGTGTTACTAACAGACATAGATCCTCATGGATCACTAGGATGGCTGATTTTTGCGCTCAGTGCTTAACCATCCTCTAGTGGAGGTGTTGTCTTGTTAGTTAAAGTGAGAATTGTGTGTTCATTTGCAATTGTTTCTGAATTGATATGTAGGTTTGCAATATACATTTGCTTCTGAGTACTTGTTTTGGTTTGTTTGTCTTCTATAGGCTTGCAAATACTTGCCTCCTATATGTATGCCCAATCTGTTGAGCACTATGTTTAAGCATCCTTATGATGGAATAGAGTAATTTTTCTGTATACAAATAAATATGTTGTGCTGAAATCCCTGTCTTGTTTGTAGTCACTTTATTAAAGTTTCTACTTATCTTTCTCTAGACTTTGTTCTTATTTAACTTTAAGGGTCTGCACTACTGTCCTTCATATAAGTTCTCTAAACCTGAGTTGAATTTTTATATTCAGGTACTTATAAGTGCTATCTAAGCAATGTGGCTTGTCTCCCTGTTGATCTTTATATTAGTGTATATTCATTGCTTAGTTTTTACCAAACTAATCATTTTACAATGTTCCTTTAGAACTACGATCCTTGTGACATTATATTTTTTGCCATCTGCTGTGACGCCTAAATGGATTCCCTATCTTGTTAACTTTACTTATTATTAGGGATGAGCATTCGGAATGCGTTAGGTTCCAAATGCGGAAGAAGTTGGCCACTAGTGTCATTCATGTCTTTTCAGAACTGGATTCATTCTTGTGAAATTGTGCAAATCCAGATCTTAGTGTGATTCAGCGCAATAATATGAATCACCTTTGTAAATGCAGATCAATTTCACATGCAAAGTAAGATTATTTGCTTATATCACACCTGGTGTGACACTTGTAAAATAATGGTCTTATTCACTGAGACTGATTGGACAACACTTTAAAGGTACATTCAAGTCAAAATGAAACTTTAATGATTCATATAGAGCAGCAATTTTAAACATCTTTCCAAATTACTTCCAATAACAAAATGTGCACAGTCATTTTATATTTACACTTTTTGAGACACCAGCTCCTACTGAGCATGTGCAAGAATTCACAGAATATACGTATATGCATTTGTGATTGGCTGATGGCTGTCACATGATAGAGGAGGAATAAAAATAGACATAACTTTGAAATTTGTCAGAAAAAAAAAATCTACTACTCATTTGAAGTTCGGACTACTGTAAGTGCTATTGATTGCATTGTCTTTTTAGCGTGCATTTGTTGATTATGGAAATCTACTTTATTATCTGCTCCTTTAAGTCAGTGTTTCGTAATAAAAGATGGAGAAGCCCTTTGGACTTTCAGAACCAGTAAGAAATACTACTACATAGCACAATGCAGGACACCATATCTTTTTTTTTTTTTTCTTACCTGATTTTATGTATTAATTCACTATAGATGTGTAACTTTTTGTGTATACTCTTCCACATGTATCTACAGAATATTATGCTGCTTTACAAACCGATTATGATACTAAATCACTACATGGGTGAAAAAACAGATTTCCCCAGCTATTACTGTGTGTACAAGACACTCTAATGCTTAGGTTTCTGGGTAAATTATATACAAATTTCAGAATGATCACTGACTAGTGGCAAAAAACATATCCAAAATATAATTGTAATTGTTTTTTATTTTTTTTATTTTTAAAAAAATCCCCAAAACAACAGTGTTGTAAGATTTGGTTGGGCTCCGGTTTAGCATGCAGGTTCCAGTAATGTCATCTTGTGTCTGAGCAGAGAGCAGTCTTCCTATTGCAATCACAGACAATAGTTAGTGGGGGAGGGATATCAGGATAGCGGAGAGCAGTTTCTCGCACCTCATTTAGTGTCCCCTATGAAATGAAAATTGTTAATACCACTTCCTCAGCTAAAGCAAATGCAATGCCAGAGTTTCCTAATTACATTTCTTTAAGGAATACAATTAGATCAGAGTTGTACCTTTGTTGTCTTTAATCAGCCAAGATGGAATGTGCTTTCATTAATCATTTGATGACTGTGCACTCATGTAGTTATGGGGCGACAGAGACAATATAGACGTTCTTTTTTTCCTAAGATATGGTGAGTCCACAACGTCATCAATTACTGTTGGGAATATCACTCCTGGCCAGCAGGAGGAGGCAAAGAGCACCACAGCCAAGCTGTTAAGTATCGCTCCCCTTCCCACAATCCCCAGTCATTCTCTTTGCCTCGGTGCATGGAGGAGGTGAAGTTTGGTGTCTGAAGAAAATTGGATTTTTACCTAAAAGTTTGAATTTATTAAGAAGAATTGGATCTAGCCGTACTCCACATTAGTCTCTTCAGTAGGGCAGTGGTGGCTTTAAAGCAGTTAGGAACTTGTAAGGTGGGCCTTGCTGCATTTTCCTAACATTTTGCTGCCCTGCTATAGAAAGCCAGAGTTTGCTACTCTGTTCTTTCTCTATAACAGGTTTCTGTGAGGAACTGTGTCCTCTCATACCTTGTGGTCTGTCTACATTCCGGACAGCAAGTTCAGCAGGTAAGTGGTTTTTCTTCCGGGTGGAGAGATTATACACTAAGAGGGATCAAGAGATTCCTGGTTCAATCTCAGGTATCCCCTTTTAATTGTCCTGCATTTTTCAATGGGACTTAGTTTTTCCTGTTGTCAGGATTAAACTAAAAGGCATGAGGCAGGCACTATTTAGCATGTGTGAGACCTGTTAACCAGAGAGGGGTTAATACTATTATTCTGGGCTCTGTTTGTTTTAGGATGGCAGTAATAGAATGAGTTTTCATTATGATCCTAGAGTACTCTGCATTGGGGGTGCTTGTGTGATATATTTGGACAGTGTACTGTGTTCACATTATTACAATGCTCGACTTTCTCCCACACTGTGTGTTCAGGGGGAGGCACCTTCTCTATGGGGTAGGGTGAAACTTGGTTTTGAGCCTTCCTGTGGCACGGCAAGTTTGTATTTCTAGTCAGCGCTCGGAACTGTAGAGCAGCATCTGAGCAGTTGCGGCAGTCTGGCTCAGGGAGTAGTCGCTTCCGTAGTTATTTGCCTGTCATTGGCTTCCTAGAAGGTAGGCGCCTCAGTCGAGTCTGGGGTGTGGAGTTGCCTGGGTTTTTTATTTCCGTTACCGTGTAGTGTCTCTGTCTAAACCACTTTTGCTCTGTGGGGAACTTCTCTAGCTGGAGTTCACAGACTGAGGGGAATAATAATTAAAATTCAAGAATTTAAGTTTATAATTTAATTTCCATTTTTGGAGTTGGTGTTTGTTAGTGTGAGTTATAGTTATCCGTAACCATGTCTTATTTGAAGCAGGAGTCTGCTCAACTGAATTCATGTCTCTTATGTCTTGAAGCACAAATTGCTTACCCCATGCAGTTCTGTTCCTCATGTGTTAAGAAAACTTTGCAAAGTAAAGATAGGTTTTTTGGTACTGAGCCCAAGGTCTCTCAGGAAGATGCTGTTCATGTCTTACCACAGCCCTCTCCTGCAACGTCCCAAGCCTCAATGGCATCACATGCAGTGCCCTACAGTTTCTCTATAACTCCTGGGGGAGTATATTTAACAGCAGAAATTGCTGCCCAGGTTTCTTCAGTAGTATCTGCGGCTTTAGCTTCCTTTCCAATGTTAAAGGGGAAGCGTAAGAGGAAACTTAGAGATACAGAGAGCAAGGTTTATGTTTCCAGCAATGCTTCTCAAATGGTTCTTCCTCTTAAATCTGATGAGGAGGATGTCAGGGTTTTTTCCCTGTTTTGTTTGCCATGTGCTGCTGACAGCCTTTTTACTCACCACTCTTGCTGACTATGGTGCATTGTGGGGGATGCTGCTCATTTCCTACACTTCCTTTTATGGCCAGACTGGTGTGCATCATCCGTGTGAGACAGGATGCAGTCTCAGAATTGTGATGTCATCACTTATTATTTAAAGGGCCTCTGTTCAGTATGCTTTGCGTTGTCTCAGACCTGTTTGTGAGAGTTCCTGTGTATTACCTGGCTGCCTGACGTCCTTCCTGGTTCCTGATCCCTGGCTTGTTCCTGACTCTGCTGTTTTCCTTGTTCCTGATTCCGGCTCATCTGACTATTCGCTTTGGCTCCTGACTCGGCTCGTCTGACTACCAGCTCTGGTTTTGACTCCTGGCTTGTTATTTGACTTGTGGACTTTTTATTATTTGCTATTAATAAAGGTGTGATTATTTTTTAACTTCTCGTCTCAGTCTGATTCCTGGCACCCTGACAGAGGATTCTTCGGGAATTTCCGAGGGTGAAATATCAGACTCGGACAGTGTAATTCCTTCATCTGATGCTGAGGTGGTATCCTTCTGTTTCAAGCTTGAACACCTCCAGGTACTGTTAAAGGAAGTTTTGGCTACTTTGGATAACTCAGAGACACCTGTAGTCTAGTAAACGTAATAGTTACTTTGATGTTCCTTCTTCTAAGGAGGTTTTTCCCATGCCAGACCGTGCTATAGAGATTATTACTCAGGAATGGAGGAAGCCGGGGGTATCCTTTTCCCCGTCTCCTATTTTCAAGAAGATGTTTCCGGTTGCAGATTCTATTAAGGAAATATGGCACATGGTACCTATGGTAGAAGGAGCTATTTCTACCTTGGCTAAGAGAACTACTATTCCTATTGAGGATAGTTGTTCTTTTAAAGACCCTATGGACAAGAAGCTGGAAGCTTATTTGAAGAAAATATATGTTCACTTAGGTCTCCAATGGCAACCTACGATGTGTATTGCCACAGTGACAAGTACTGCATCCTATTGGTTCAATGCCTTGTCTGATTCCCTCCAGGTGGAGAGTCCTTTGGAGGAGATCCAAGACAGGATTAAGGTTCTTAAACTAGCCAATTCCTTTATTTAAGATGGTATTTTGCAGGTTGTTCGACTGGGAGCAAAAACTTCTAGTTTCACTGTTCTTGCTCATAGGGCATTGTGGTTAAATCTTGGTCTGTGGATGTTTCCTCTAAGGTCAAGCTTTTGGCAATTCTTTACAAGGGCAAAAGACCTTGTTCGGACCTGGTCTGGCAGAAATAATTTCTGATATTACAGGGGGGGGGGGGGAAGGCCCTTTCTACTGCAGAATAAGAAGAATAGACCTAAGGGACATCAGAGTAATTTTCGTTCCTTTCGTAGCTTCAGAGGAAAGTCTTCCCCTTCTTCTTCCAAGCACGAACAGTCCAAGTCTGCTTGGAAACCCAATCTGTCTTGGAACAAGGGGAAGCAGTCTAAGAAATCCTCAGCTGACTCCAAATCAGCATGAAGGGTTTGCTCCCGATCCGGGATTGGATCGGATGGGGGGCAGACTTTCTCAGTTTTCTCAAGCTTGGATACGGGATGTCTCAGATCCCTGGACTGTGGACATAGTATCTCAGGGTTACAAATTGGAATTCAAAACCTTTCCGCCCAGGGGCAGGTTTCACCTCTCAAGATTGTCTGTAGACCAGACAGAAAGAGAGGCGTTCTTGAAATGTGTTCAGGATCTTTCCTCCCTGTGAGTGATAGTTCCAGTTTACCACAGAGGAACAGGGTCTAGGTTTCTATTCAAATCTGTTTGTGGTTCCCAAAAAAGAGGGAACTCTCCGACCTATTCTAGATCTAAAGTGTCTAAACAAGTTTCTCAGAGTACCATCTTTCAAGATGGAGACTATACGTTCCATTCTTCCCTTAGTGCAAGAAGGTCAGTTGATGACGACCATAGACCTGAAGGATGAATACCTTCATATTCCCATTCACAGGGATCATCACAAATTTCTGAGCTTTGCTTTCATGGACTGTCACTTTCAGTTTGTGATTCTTCCATTTGGCCTTGCCACAGCACCCAGAATTTTCTCAAAGGTTCTGGTGGCTCTTTTGGCAGTGATTCGGTCTCAGGGAATTGCTGTAGCGCCCTATCTGGATGACATTCTGGTTCAGGCGCCATCTTTTCAACAAGCAAAATTTTACACAGAGATCTTGTTGTCTTTTCTACGTTCCCACGGATGGAAAGTGAATCTGGAAAAGAGTTAACTTGTTCCAGCTACAAGGGTAGTTTTCTTAGGGACTATAATAGATTTCCTATCAATGAAAATATTTCTGACGGAGGTCAGAAAAGCCAAAATTCTTTCCTCTTGCTTCTCTCTCCAGTCTACTGTTCAACCATCAGCGGCTCAATGTATGGAGGTAATTGGTCTGATGGTGGCTGCCATGGACATCATTCCCTTTGCTTGATTCCATTTGAGAGCTCTGCAGTTATGCATGCTCAGGCAATGGAACGGGGACTATGCGGATTTGTCTCAGAGGATAGATCTAGATCAGTCGACAAGAGATTCTCTTCCGTGGTGGTTTTCTCAGGAGCATCTGTCTCAGGGCACACACTTCTGTAGACCTTCCTGGGTGATTGTGACCACGGACACCAGCCTGTGGGGCTGGGGAGCAGTCTGGGAATCGAAGGCACAGGGACTCTGGACTAGGGAGGAGTCAGCTCTTCCCATAAACATTTTGGATTTGAGAGTGATTTTCAATGCTCTGATGGCTTGACCTCAGTTATCCTTATCCCGGTTTATCAGGTTCCAGTCAGACAATATAACCTCAGTGGCTTACATCAACCACCAGGGAGGAACTCAGAGTTCCTTAGCCATGAAAGAGGTGGCTCAGATTATTCAGTGGGCGGATGCTCACAACTGCTGTCTATCTGCCATCCACATTCCAGGAGTGGACAACTGGGAAGCGGATTTCATCCCGGGGAGTGGGAACTCCATCCGGAGGTATTCTCCAGCCTAACCCTCGAATGGGGGGGCCGTAGTTGGATCTGATGGTGTCTTGGCAGAATGCCAAGCTTCATAGGTATGGTTCGAGGTCAAGGGACCCTAAGGCCACTCTGATAGATGCTCAAGCGGCCTCTTGGGATTTCAGGCTGACATACCTCTTTCCTCCGTTTGCTCTCCTTCCGCGAGTCATTGCTTGTATCAAACAGGAGAGAGCGTCTGTTATTCTAATAGGTCCTGCATGGCCTCTCAGGATTTGGTATGCAGACCTAGTGGAGATGTCATCTCTTCCATCTTGGAGACTGCCTCTGAGGAAGGACCTGTTGATACAGGGTCCCTATCTTCATCCAAATCTTGTTTCACTGAAGCTGACTGTGTGGAGATTGAATGCTTAGTTCTGTATAAGCGTGGTTTTTCTGAGTCAGTCATAGAAACCATGATTCAGGCTCGTAAGCCTGTTACAAGAAAGATTTACCATAAGATATGGCGTAAATTTATTTATTGGTGTGATTCCAAGGGCTACTTGTGGAGTAGGGTTAGGATTCCTACGATCTTGTCTTTTCTCGAGGAGGGTCTGGAGAAGGGTTTGTCAACCAGTACCCTGAATGGTCAAATTTTTGCATTGCCTGTTTTTCTACACAGGCGACTGGCCGACGTGCCAGATGTCCAATCTTTTTGTCAGGCCTTGGTTAGAAACAGGCCTGTGTTTAAACCTGTTGCTCCTCCTTGGAGCCTTAATCTTGTTCTTAACGTTTTGCAACAGGCTCCGTTTGAGCCTATCCATTCCATAGATATTAAGTTGCTATCTTGGAAGGTTCTGTTTCTTGTTGCTATATCTCTGCTCTGAGAATTTTATAACTCTCAGCACTGTAGTGCAAATCGCCTTATCTTATTTTTAATGCTGATAAGGCGGTTCTTCGTACTAAGTTAGGTTTTCTTCCGAAAGTTGTGTCGCATAAAAATATTAAGAAATTGTGGTTCCTTCTTTGTGCCCTAACCCTTCTTCTCCTAAGGAACGGTTGTTGCACAACGATATTGTGCATGCTCTTAAATTCTATCTGCAGGCGACTAAGGATTTTCGCCAGTCTTGGGAAAACATAAAGGTCAGAAGGCTACTGCTACTTCTCTTTCTCTTTGGTTGAGAAGTGTGATTCGTTTTGCTTATTAGACTGCTGGACAGCAGCCTCCTGAGAGAATTACTGCTCATTCTACTAGAGCTGTTTCGTCTTCTTGGTCTTTCAAAAATGAAGCTTCTGTGGAACAAATTTTCAGGGCTGTAACTTGGTCTTCTCTGCATACTTTTTCTAAATTTTACAAATTTGATACTTTTGCCTCAGCTGAGGCTTCTTTTGGGAGAAAAATCCTTCAAGTGGTGGTGCCTTCTGTATAGGTCTACCTGTCCTGTCCCTCACTAGTCATCTGTGGCTTCTAGCTTGGGTATTGGTTCCCAGCAGTAGTTGATGATGTTGTGGACTCACCATATCTTAGGAAAGAAAACAAAATTTATGCTTACCTGATAAATTTCTTTCTTTCCGGATATGGTGAGTGACCCCGCCCCTTATTTTAAGACTGTTATTTTGACTAAACCTCAGGCACCTCTACACCTTTTGTGTTACTCCTTTTTCTCCATTTCTCTTTGGTCGAATGACTGGGGATTGTGAGAAGGGGAGAGATACTTAACAGCTTGGCTGTGGTGCTCTTTGCCTCCTCCTGCTGGCCAGGAGTGATATTCCCAAAAGTAATCGATGACATTGTGGACTCACCATATCCGGAAATAAATACATTTATCAGGTAAGCATACATTTTGTTTTTTTACTTGATGGTAATGTTGCTACTTTTACACAGCATAGTTGCTTGATTAAAGGGACATAAACCCCCAAAATGTATTTTATTATTGAATTTGAAACTACTTTCCAATTGAGTTCTATTATCAAATTGTCTTTTGTTTCTTTGTATCCTCTGTTGAAAAGCACAAGTGCATGCATCTGCAGTTCTATATGGCAGAAGTTTTGCAACAATGTTATACATTAGCAAGAGCATTAGATGGCAGCACTATTTCCCATTATGTAGAGCTTCAAAAATGTGCACACTACCTATTTAGATATCTCTTCAACAAAGAATAACAAGAGAATGAAGCAAATTTGATAATGGAAGTAAATTGGAAACTTTTTCAAAATTGTATGCTCTGAATCATGAAATAAAACATTTGGGTTTCATGTCCCTTTAAAAAAAAAAAGCAATACAAAATAATATATTTTTCCATAAAAAGTTATGACACAATAAGTTTGGTCTAAAACAAAATGGAGGTAAATATAATCGCCATTGTTTTACAAATTATTACAAAAGTGACCGTTTTAAATTCAATTAGAACATTTATTTGTATGCAGATATTTTGCAGTACAGTAATTTAGTGAAGATATACTATGCCTGCTATATTTAAAGTCCTGTTAAAGTTAGGTCAAGTTTTTAAAATGTAACCTAACTGGAATTTGATCTAGGCTGATGCAAATTTCCAAGAGAGAAATATGAAAATAGCTATTATCTTTAAAGGAACATTATAGTTAAAAATGAAAATATCTAGTTTCTTAGAATGGTATCTATTTAAATAAATTTCTTTTTTTTTTTTTTTTTAACTATGGACTAGATTACAAGTGGCAAGGTATACAGTATAGTGCTCCCGCTCAACCGTACACTTAGCTAGAAGTAATATTTTTGCGCACGTTGGGTCAGGCACGTATTACAAGTTGAAAGTAAAAATTTATGATATTGCGACTGCGCTTACGCATTCGACCCATAGACTTCAAAGGAGAGCGTAGAAGAAAAAACCTAACAATTATCGCTTGTGTGCTAAACCGACAGGCATTTTTAATATTTCACATTCTAATGATCTTCACACACAGGAATATGTTTTTTTTTATATATATCTGTATATACCTACAGTATATATGTAAATCTATTTTTATAGATTTATAGGTATAGATATATATTTTACATTAACATTATCAGATATATATATAAATACATTATTAATAATACAAATTTAAAAAATGTAATTAGGGCATGTGAAGAGTTAGTTATCTTAAGGCACATTATTGAAATATTACATATAAAATATTAAAAAAATATAATAATTAAAAATTATAGATACGGCAAAAAAAAAAAAATTATATATACTGTATATTCTATGGATTATTTTGAATTTTTTACAGTATCACATTTACTTTCAACTTGTAATACGAGCCCAAATTAACGCAACTGCGATATTCTTATATAGCGCATACTTAGGTTACTGCGGCACTTGTAATCTAGCACTAAATGTTTAACCTCTGCAAATGGATTGAACACAGTCATATTTGTGCTATAAGAACATTGTCATGCTTCTCCAGGTACAGGATATAGCTGGTGATTGGTGCATACATAAGTATGCAGTGTTCTCCGCAGGGCCTTTTTAGTGGATCACCACCTGGTTGATTATACTGACTGCCTTGTTAAAAAGGAAGACAGCATTAAGCTAACATTAGTTAATATTAAGGGCTAGATTACAAGGAGAGTGCTAAATTATCGCAAATTTGCCTGCCATTACAAGTGTCTGTTTTTTGCTACTGTGAGCTAGCAGTTAGCGCTTATAAAATTAACCATAGATCAGATCTCTGGTTAATTTTTTAAATGTGCCCCAAATGTCCCCAAAATACAGCCTAAAGTATCATCTTTATTTTTATTTATTTTTTATGAGTGCATATTTATATGTTTTAATTTTATTTTATTTTTTAAATTTATTTATTTTTTAATATAGTTTTTATTGAGAAATACAGTTTATAGATAACAAAAATGTCAATAGTCATGGTACAATCATTGATCATGTTACATAAGTAAGATGGATTTGGTAAACAATAGAGCTCTTATGATCATTTCTTCTTTAGTATGAGTTTATATGCGGCTGATGTGAAAAGTCTTTTAAAGGACATTAAAGAGATCTGGGAGTTCCGGGGGAGGAGCTTGTGTGCAAGGCCAGGTGAGCACCTGCTCCACACACCCCTTCAAGCCGTTGGCGGCACCTACCCGCGCCGAAAGCCCTAGTCCTTGGGCGGCCTGTTTAGCTTGCTTACAAACGCTACCGGAACTCCATCAAGTGCATTACCACCGCACTTTTGAGATATATCACACATTTCAACAGACATATCCTGTCTCTGGTTTTGAATTACCTGAAGTTGTGAGCACTATTTCCCTGACTAGACGCTATATCAGGACGGGATAAAATAGTCTGCTGGCTTTCATCCTTTTTTTTCCCTTTTCCCACGGAAGCCTTGAGAGGGGGTACAAATGACTCTCTTCACAATATCTTCTCAATCTGAGCTTACCTTAGGTAATACCGAAACACTGAAATACTCTGCTACATTTATGGGGCAAAAGAAATCTGGACTTGCATTTGTTACGTTTTAGGGACACAGAGATATCGACAAAACAACAAAGCGAGCGGACACTCCTGGTATCAGTTCTTACCTGGTTAGACAATACCTATTTGGAGGTCTCAATTGATACCCTGGGATCACTTCTGAGGCGGACTCTCTTCTGCACACCTCTCGAGCCGGGCGGTGCTCCCCCCCCCCACCGATGATGCGAGAGGGGGAGGTGTGGGGAATACTGCTCACACGCTGCTGCCTAAACACGCCACACGCCTGGCTCGTTTACTATACTCCGCTCCTTTCAGAGCCTCAAATGCAGGCTGACTTGGCCTCATCCGCCTGAAAGTATTCATCCAAGGATCTAAAAACCTCACTCCTGTATCTACCCTCCCACCGATGTTGCGAGAGGAAGGCTCCTGAAAGCAGTTTCGAAGGTAAGCTCAGTTGTACCCCCACGGAGGCGTGGGAACCGACATTATCCTACTCTCCACGGGAAAAATCTTGTAAATAATTTTACCATTAGCCCTGATATCTGAAAAGAAAAGTGTTTGCTACACAGCTCACCCTCGCTAGAAGTGGACTGAAGCTTAAAAGCTTAATACCTGATTGCAAGGCGCTCCAACTCTATCATTTGCAACAATGTTGACTCTCTGGCATTATAGAGACTATTGTATCTTTTATTTTGGTGGTTTCTTTCTCTCTTTAGGAAATAGTAACATTTTGATGTTGAAGCCTTACAGATTACATATTATTAATATGATTTTTTTCTATGAATTAACAGGATGTTTTGTTTGGTTTTTCCCTGACTGCATAAGAGTGAAAAGTGGAAAATCATTGATACTAGATTAATCCAATTGCTTATTCTAAATTTGAATCCTCCTAACATTGATCAGCCACATATATTGATAACTAAATTTATGTTTTGATCCATTTTTCTGTTAAACAACAAAACTAAAGTTTAACATTGTATCTTGGTTACTTATGCTACTGGCTGATCTCGATATACCTTAAGTACTAAGATCTAATTTTTTTTTTTTTTTCTTTGTTCCTGAAGGAGAGAGGGAGAAGAGGATAGGAAGGATAGGGGAAAAACTTTTTTAGACAAATTAATATTTGGTTCATACCTGTATGCCTTAGATTACATTTAATATAATCTGAAAACCTTTGACTGATAGGTTACATTGCTTAAAACCCCCTCTCCTAAAAACTCCTTTGAATTACAAACTCATAGTCCAATTGTACTTATTGTTCTCTCCTCCTTTAAATTGTACTGACTCTATAAGCCTCACCAAAGCATAATCCTAACATACTGAATAGGCCTTTCTGCTGAAAAAGTACAAACTTCCCTAGCCGACTATCACAGCTGCCCTAAATCCCTCACATACACAAATCACATCCCTTTTCTTTATCTCACAGCAACCCAGCCCTATTTCACATTTTCCCAATCACTACCCCTTGTCCTTATTTTTCTAATTTTTAGAAAAAAAGAGGAAAAAAAAAAGAAAAAAGCACTGATCACTTTTCATTTTTCTTTTTTTTTTTCTCACTCCTTTCACATGGACAAATTTGTCTCCACACAAGCAAAATCTTCACCTCCAGCTATGGCAGCCCGTCAAAGGGAAAGGAGAAACAAAAATATTGCTGAAATCACAGCAGATATACATACGCCCACTGTTAATCCTCTACATTCGGGTGACATGCTAGACATTCAAGCTTTAGTATCTAACATTTCTGATGCACTGACTCCAAAATTCGATTCTCTCAAATCAGAAATTAAACAGGATATTATATCCTTATCAAATGAATTTAAACAATTCTCTGCTAGGCTCTCTGAGGTAGAACAGAGAACCTCGGATTTGGAGGATCTGACACTAACTCAGAACTCTAAGTTGGAAATGTTAATTACATCCCTGTTAAAAGCACAGAGCAAACTAGAGGATCTTAAAAACCGCACTAGGAGAAACAACTTTAGAGTTATTGGAGTCCCGGAAGACAAACAATATGATGATTTGCACAAATTACTAACTGTTACCATTCCCCAATTGCTAAAAATTCCACAATCTCAATCACAATTTACATTAGAGAGAGTACATCGGATAGGCCCATATATCACTGATAAAGAAAGTACCAGGACCAAACCTAGGCCCATTATCGCGAAAGTCTTAAACTTTCAGGACAAAATTACACTTTTACATTACTACCGCAAACATCAGCCTATATACTTAGGAGAGGCAAAAATGATGATCTTTCAAGACTTTTCTGCAGAAACAGCTGCTAAAAGAAGAGAACTAGCTCCAACTTGCACAAAATTAATAAAGCATAACATCAAGGCCACAATAATCTATCCAGCTAGACTCAAAATTTCCATCAATGATCAAACACACTTTTTTGACTCAGCCAAACAGGCTGAGAAATTCTGCACTGAGACCTTCCCAGCAGAAAATTTAGGAGCAGGGTCCATTGTCACACTGTCTTGAAATTGCACGTATTAAGATGCTTTGAATAACCATAACAATAATTTAATATGCATAACTATGGATTTATTTAATGTTGTGATACTTTTTTTTGGGTTAGGAACAAAACTGGGTTACAGATTGGTGAACTCTCCCCCTTCTCTCTCTCCCCCTTCTCTCTCCCCCCCCCCTTTTTTTTAATTTTTTTATTATTACCTTTCTTTTTTTTTTTTTTTTTTTTTTTCCCCCGTTCCTTTGTTAATTAAAAATGCCATCTGCTTTTAAAGTCACCTCTTGGAATATAGGAGGCATCACATCTCCTATTAAACGTAAGTCAATTGTCTCACAGCTAAGAAAAATAAACTCTGACATTGCCTTCCTGCAGGAGACACACTTAAAGATGGAAGAAGTTCTCAAACTCAAAACCTCCTGGGTTAATGAGGTGTTAGCCTCCCCGAGTGTTCAAAGGAAAGGAGGAGTAGCAATATTATTGGGGAAAAGGCTAAAATACCAAGTTCTTAATACCCTCGCTGACTCGGAGGGGAGATTCCTATTTGCAAAAGTCAAAATAGCTAACATAATTTATACATTCTGCAATATCTATGCTCCCAATATTTTTAGCTTTTCTTTCTGGGATATCCTTTATGCTAAATTAATTACATATAGAGAAGGTTACCTAATCCTCGGAGGGGATCTAAATATGGCGCCCCAACATCCTCTAGATAGACTTAGGCATGAGAATGCTCTTTCTAGAACCAAAAGAGATAAACTAGAAACAAAAATGTATTTAAAACTTTATCAGATTCTTGGAGTTAGAGACATATGGAGAATCCAAAATCCAGACTCCAGGGAATTTTCTTGCATTTCTAAGGCACATAAATCCTTATCAAGAATCGATGTAATTCTCTTAGATGAAAGACTCTGCACGTCAAGAGTACTTACCGGAATTCTCCCTATTTGCATCTCAGACCATGCCCCGATATTTCTAGAGCTTTACCCCAATAATCTTACTCCAAGATATTCTAGGTTCTTTTTCCCAACATATTTAGCTTCTGACCTTAAATTTAAAAACTGGCTCAGTTCTAAATTTCAAGAATTTACCTCTTTTAATCAGGAATATGTAAATCGCCCGATTATCCTATGGGAAACAGCCAAAGCGGTACTGAGAGGGGAGATCCTAGCTTACACTATTAATAGGACAAAGAAATCAAAACACAGGGAAAAAGAAATTATAAAATCTATTTCTAATT
Organism: Bombina bombina; assembly: GCF_027579735.1. Lineage (NCBI taxonomy): Eukaryota > Metazoa > Chordata > Amphibia > Anura > Bombinatoridae > Bombina > Bombina bombina. Next base: position 27,006,101 of record NC_069510.1, on the reverse strand, counting down.
CATACAATTCGTATTTGTTAAATAAAACTGCAAGAAACTGGTTAAGATATACCCAAGCATTAAAAGAGAGGGATGCTTTTTTACTTCATAAAACCACTCAAAAGGACTTGAAACTTCAAGCAAAACTTTACAGGTATGGAAGTAAAACCGGAAAAATTCTGGCTAGATTAGTAAAAACTAGTAAAACTTCTTCATTAATAGAGTCTTTATAGCTAGAAGAGAAAAAGGTATCATCCTCAGAAGAAATCATCCAGGTTTTTACAAACTATTATCAGGACCTATACTCTTTAAAACAATCAAATCTTTCTGAGCAAGAATCATTCTGGCAAAATATTGTCGTTCGTACATTAACTCCTGATCTAATTGAATCTCTCAATAGTCCCATATCTGAAATAGAGATTAACAGAGCAATTCAAGATCTTGCCTTAAATAAAGCCTCAGGCCCTGATGGCCTTCCTAATGAATTCTATAAGATATTATCAATAGAGATCTCACCTTACCTTTCCTCGGTCTATAATGACATATATATAAAGGGTATTATTCCGCCACTTAGCTTTGCAGCTTCATATACCACTTTAATTCTTAAACCAAGAAAAGAGCCGGACAAAAAAGAATCTTATAGGCCTATAGCACTGCTCAATGTTGATTATAAAATAATGGCCTCAATCTTAGCTTCAAGGCTTCAGTTGCTTCTTCCTAAAATTATTCATTCTGATCAAGCAGGCTTTTTATGTAATCGTAATTCTTCAGCAAAGATTAGGGAACTCTTCTTAACTATAGACCATTTTTCCAGAGGAGGAGGAGGAGAAGGGGGAAAGGGGGAGACTTTAGATGCTGCAATTATTTCAATCGATGCTGAAAAAGCATTCGACTCAGTTCATTTTGATCATCTCACCTATTCTCTCCAGCAATTCGGCTTTATTGGTAATTTTCTTAGTTTTGTTAACAACCTCCACAAATCTGCCTCTACTAGGATGATAGTTAATGGCAAACTCTCTTCTAATATTTTTCTTCAAAGAGGAACGCGTCAGGGATGCCCTCTTTCTCCTCTTCTCTTCGACATTTCCATCGAACCGCTGGCCATATATGTTAGACAACACCTTAATGGTATTAAGATCGGTAAGAAAGAGATGAAAATCGCACTATATGCGGATGATATCCTAATTTATATCTCTGACACCCGTAACAATATCCCGAAATTAATTTCACTTATTAAAAAATTTGGTTCCTTTTCAGGTTATAAAGTAAATACTACAAAATCTGAACTTATATGGATTAAACAACCGAAGGACCCCCCCCTGGATATGCCATTTAAGATAGTGGATGATTTCTTTACTTATCTAGGCATCACAGTATCTTCCAACCCAGACGAATGGTATAATCTTAACATTCCCCCAGTACTGAAGAAAATTAAGGAGGACTTAAAAAAATGGCAAGGTGTTCCCCTTTCTCTTTTGGGTCGAATTGCCCTTTATAAAATGATTTGCCTCCCAAAACTATTATATGTCCTACAAAATATCCCTGTGATTCTTAAGGGAAAAGATATCCTCCTTCATAATATGGTGTTGAGGAAATTTATTTGGCAAAACAAGAAACCTAGAATCTCCCTACCTAAACTTTCTCTCCCCAGAAAATATGCAGGACTGGCTTTGCCAGACATTAAAATATACAATTACGCTTTTTTGGTTCGCCTAATTATGGACTGGATATTCGAGAAGGATTATGTTACCAACAATGAACTTGAGAAAAATATAACAAACCCGTTTGATCCCTCTGCAATCATCCATTGCACTGCTTCCTCTCTCCCCAGAGAACTTAAAAACCTGAAAACCATATTTACTCCATTACAGGCTTGGTGGAAAGTCTGTAAACTCCTCAAAATAAAGCATAAAGTATCCAAATTTATCCCTCTAACTGGTAATCCCTTTTTTCAAGCAGGAATTCAGACATCTCAATTTCAGAAGTGGAAAGTTTCGGGTCTAAATAAAGTTTCTCAATTACTAGACCTAGATAGAAAATGTATAAAGTCTTTTGGCTCCTTGAGAGAGGAATTTAGTCTCTCCCATAAAGAATTCTTTGCATACCTACAAGCAAGACATTATGCTATGAGTATTGTCGACGAATTCGGCTGGAACTGGACAATGGGACCCATGGAGAAATGGTTAACATTAGCTAAAAATGGTCTCATGGCAATTTCCCCTATCTATTCTGATTTAAGTTCCTTAAAACGAGTTCCTGACATGGAAAACATCACTACCAAATGGGGAGCAATCTTGCAACAAAATTTGGAAGAAAGTAATATAGTTGAACTCTCAATCACTGAGGTTTCATGAATTACTCTCTCATCCTCCTGGAGAGAATCTCATTTAAAACTTCTACGCATGACCTTTTTTACTCCTGAGAAAGGTTTCAGATGCAGAAGCCCAGATTTCAACTGCTGTCCCAGATGTTCGCTCCCTGCGGCTAATCTCATGCATATGTTCTGGGAATGTCCAGTCATCCAACAGTTTTGGATGAAAATACAATTTTGGCTTGGCACAATGGGGATCTCCCCTCCGACTCTACTACCATTAGATATTGTATTTCTCCAAAAGTATGCAGAAGGCCAATCTGCAAATATTAAAATTATCAACCTAGTTATCTTGGCTGTGCGATACTTGATTTTAAAAAAGTGGAAATGTAGGGCAACCCCCAGTATCCAGGAGGTAAAAAATTGTCTCAAGAAACAATGTATTCTGGAACAGATTGACACTAATCTTAACGATGAAAATGATGTTATTAAATTTTTTTAAAAATGGTCAATCTTTATCCAAAATCTATCACTATCTGAAATTGAATATATAATTCACCCATTTAGAAATACAGAACTGGTATTACTTGGCCTTTGGCACTAGTCTATTGTAGATATCTGGAAAAATGTTTTGTTTTTTTTGTTTCGTCTTTTCTCCTCTGTGGGGAGGGGGGGGGGGGAGAGAGGGGAAAATAAAAGAAAATTCCAACAATAGGTGCATACGTAATTTGGTAATTCCTTTACTTTTTCTTTTCTTTCTTGTTTAAATCATGAAGGTATATCAAAGACTGGTATATTAGAATATTATGTGTTGTTGGTTACTTTTGAATATTCTTTTCATTATATTTACATAAATCTGTACCATGTAAATTCACCTTGAGACACCTTTGTTGGAAACAAACTAAAATAAAAGATTTTAAAAAAAAAAGGACATTAAAGATCCATGCCGCTGGTTTAGCATTTTTTTGTCATAGTCCGACTGTACTGTACTGTAGTTTTAGCAGTCTGTTTTTGTACTTTTCCTAAGTGTGATTGAGTACATGTTATAAGTGTCATTATGTGATGAGTTATTGGAGTGCAGGGGTCAGGTATATAACAATGGATATAGGGGAAATCCTTGGCAGCCCTTACAGCAGATCCCCTGCTCATCGTGACTTACCCCTGATGTCTGGACACTCCATGTACAAGGCAGCTAGGAGGAGCGACCGCGTGAACAAATACAGGTAGAATATGTTATACGAATCTGTACACCGAATATCACTGTCTTAAAGGAATACAGCACCTGTGAATAAAGATGCGTGTTTTTATTGCTCCTCCTATGCTATGTCTTTTAAGCACCAACCGACTCAGTAACTCTGGGGGTTCAAGTCTGAAGTAAATGGTTTTTATACACCGGGGACTGTATAACTGCATCCATTTCTTGCATTAACGCTGCACTTATTGGATTACAAATACCTGCAAAGTTTAAATGGACTGTTTTTGGTCTATTTCCCCTGGTGCACCAGATAATAAATTTTTTGGCCAGTACTTCATTAATACTGCTTTGTGTGGGATCCCCTGTATGAATGTGAATGTGTGTATTGTGCATTTGTTTAATAAATATTTACATTGTTTTTGACATACAAGCTTTTTGTAGCGCTTTTATTCAATTTTACAGTTGTGCTGGATTTACCTAGACTTTTGGGAATTTCTTATTGTGAAATCCCCACTTCCTTTTCTATGTTGTTCTCATAGAAATCCTAGATTACCTTATTTTCTAGTGTTGCTCTTAGGGGCATCATTGGTTGGGTCGTGTCTCCCAGAGGAAGATTATATCAGCGAGCATGTTTAACTGATTTGTAATGAGATAATGGTATCTTTCTAACTTGAGGTTGGTTTGTGTTTCTTGTATCCATGTTTGCAGAGTGGGTATTTCTTTCTTTTTTCCCACAACCGTGGGATTAGTTGGTGCGCACTGGTTATCATGATTTGTAGAAGTTTCACATGTGTTCTAGAGTCAAGTTTCGAGTATTTGTGGAAGAGGAATGTCATTGGGTCCAAGGTTATGGGTGTACCTAGGGTATCTTGTATGTAGGTGGAAATAGATTCCCAAAAGGGTTGAATTTTAGGACAGGTCCACCAAATATAAGGTCCCTTTGTTTGAACACTATCTCCAGCAGTGGTTGGAAGAGTTAGGGAAAATGTGTTTAAGTCTTTGTGGCTTTAAAGGGACACTGAACCCAGATTTTTTCTTTTATGATTCAGATAGAGCATGCAATTTTAAGCAACTTTCTAATTTACACCTATTATCAGTTTTTCTTGGTATGTTTATTTAAAAAGCAAGAATGTAAGTTTAGATGCCGGCCCATTTTTGGTAAACAACCTGGGTTGTCCTTGCTGATTGGACAGCACCAATAAACAAGTGCTATCCATGGTTCTGAACCAAACATTTGATAATATTAGTAAATTAAAAAGTTGCTTAAAACTGCATGCTCTATCTGAATCACGAAAGAGAAAATTTGGGTTCAGTATCCCTTTAAGTGTTAAATACCATCTAGTAAGAATTTTGGTGTTAGTCTCTAAGAGTTTGGCTGAGTGGGCTGATTTTCAGGGGAGATAAAAAAATGATAGTCAGTCAGCAGCTGGGATGAGAAACGGCGAATCTCTCTCCCAGGATTTAGTAAAATTCAGCAAATCTCCGTCTTTTGGTGTAGTGAGTAGTTTGTAGGTCAGTGAAATAATGTGGTGTATGGGAGAGGAGGAACCACACATTTTCTCAAACAGGGTTCTCTGTCTCGTCAGATTGTGTTTATGTGTAGATTGAAGGAAATGGTTGAGTTGGTGGTATCTAAACCATGTTGCATAAAACCCATCGCATAAGTGTTTGATATGTTGTCTTGGTAGTAACTTACCATCCTCCGCCAGAATGTATGTAGGTAAAAGGAGATGTATATCGTTGGTACCTGATGGAGTAATAGTGATACCCGGTTGGAAATCAGAGTTTTGTAAAGTAGGCGTGAGTGGTGAGGGGATTGTGGAATATTAGGGTGGGTTTTGACTATATCTGTCCAGAATCTTTGGGTTTCTGATATTATGAGGTTTGAAGATTTTCTTATTTTAGTCTGGAGACTATCAATCCAGCATGAGGCACCCAATTAGGGATAATATGCAAGTTCTTGCTCTAGTCTGACCCATTGTTTATTATGGTGTTCATCATAAGTGCACCAGTCTACTATCATGGAGAGGAAAACTGCATTTCGGTATTAGTCTATGTTGGGAACGCCTAGTCTTCCATGAAGGGGGTCTCTGTATAAGATTGATTAGGCAATTTTAGGAGTGCTAGATTTCCATATGTAGGAATTAATTATGGATTGTAATTCATTGAGTAAAGAGTTTGGGAAGGGGATTGGTACCGTCTGTAATATTTATAACATTTTTAGGAGTAAGGTCATTTTGGCCGTGCCTATCCTTCCTAAGCATTAAATAAATGTGGGGGTCCATGATATGGTGTGTGCGGATATGCCCAAAGTAAGAGTGTCATAATTTAATTTACTTGAATTGGCTAAATTAGAGGAAAGGTGTATTGCTAAGTATTTAAGTGAGCGGGTTCTAAGAGAGAATTGGGTTATAGATTGTAGTGATGCTAGGTCTTCATTTGTTACATGTACCGGGAGTAGCTCAGACTTCTCAAAGTTGATTAAGAATTGGTGTAATATTGACAAAATTCAGTAGCTATGTGTTTAGAGTTTGTAGTTTTGAAAGAATCTTTAGCCATTAGGGAATGGATATATGATGAGGTGAATTTGCGTTTTAGGGCCCTGGCAAGTAGTCTGCCCAGTTTGTTACCCTGAATGTGGTATTTCTGGTGGAGGAAGAAAGCTGTGTTTTGGGCTTTTCTGTCAAGGAGGTCGTTGAGTTGCGATCTTGCTTGTTCTAGCTTATGCTGTATTTCTGCATCTGCAGGATATCTCTTGTGGGAATAGTCTAATTTTACTATTTCCTGTGTGAGTGCAATATGTTTTTGTCAAAATTCCCCTAATAACACATTTGTGGGCTTCCCAAGTAATGACTTGTGTAGTGTCTTCTGCATTGTTAAGGGTGAAGTTTTCTTGCAGTGCTTGTTCTATGTCAATTTCTATGTCAATTTTAATTAAGGGATCTGATATCAGTGTTTCATCTAGTCTCCATTGAAAGGACGTATTGGTATTGACGGCCATGTGAAAGAGCTGCTGACTCCTGAATGTTCTGACCAGCTAATGGGTATGATGCATGAGGCTCGTAGGTTTAACATTGAAAGATTGTCGGCCATGATATAATTGATCCTGGAGTATGATTTGGTGGGGTTAGAAAAGAATGTATAGTCTTGTTTGTGGGGGTGCAAGTGTGAAGGGTTAGTAATGATAGATTATTCCAGACGGAGTGTATGGTGTTATTTGGTAGTATTAGGTTTCGGATTTGTGCTGTCAATAACTGGGTTAAGTGGGAGGCTGAAATCCCCCGTGAATAAAAGGCCTTTTGAGTACGTGAGAATGGAGTTCGTCATCTGTTGAAAGAATGTTGACAGATTAGTGTTCAGGGCATACATGTTGACCAGTGTCTCTGACGGCATCAGAACGAGGCTCCCATAGGAGCCTATGGAAGTTTGCTCTTGTGAGTGCAATGCTTCCCAGCAATGCAAACGCTGGGTCGCTTTTGCATTGTTGAAAACTTGTAATACTGGAGCGCTAATATCACTTTCATGAAAGCGATATTAAGAGCTCTACTTGTAATCTGTCCCTAAATGTCTTCAACATTTGTTGGTCAAATTATCATTTAATTAATTTGTTAAATTGTGCATTTAATTTGTGCATTGGATAGCTTAAAGTAACATTTATAAATGACAGAAAATGTTATAATATTGCAAAGTATTACACTGCCTCCACCCGGCTAATGCGTAATGCCCCCTGGCAGGCATTTTCCGTGGAGAACATTGCTATGACAGCCCCTAATTGGTTCACTGGGATATCATTATTTGGAGTAGGACAGTAGTGAGCTGGGTGGCAGACATTGGCTGTGTTTAACCGCTCTGCATGGTTTAAACACACTGAGCTTAATTCCAATTGATTAAAATGTCTGAGCAAACCTATTCTCCTAGATTACGAGTTTTGTGCGTTATAGGGAATTTAAGGACCGCAGCAAAAGTCGCGTTATTTAACCCCCATAACGCAGCCATTACATCTTTTGAAAAACCTGGCTTGTGCCTAAATTAAACTATATTAACCCCTAAACCTAACCCTAACATAACCCTAAGCCTAACCCTAACACCCCCTAACTTTAACATAATTAAAATAGAGCTAAATTAAACTTACAATTATTAACTAAATAATTCATATTTAAAACTAAATTCTTACCTGTGAAATAAAACCTAAGCTAGCTACAATAATAGTTATATTGTAGATAGCTTAGGTTTTATTTTTATTTCACAGGTAAGTTTGTATTTATTTTAACTAGGTGGACTAGTTAGTAAATAGTTACTAACTATTTACTAACTACCTAGTTAAAATAAATACAAACTTACCTGTTAAAAAAACCTAAGCTCCCTTACACTAAAAACTAACATTACAAAAAATAAAAAACACTAAAATTACAAAAAATAAAAAAACCTACCATTACAAAAAAACAACAACGAAATTATACAAAATAATAAAAAATAATCCTTTTCTAATACCCTTTAAAAAATAAAACCCCAAAATAAAAAAGCCTAGTCTAGAATAAACTACCAAGGACCCTTAAAAGGGCCTTTTGTAGGTCATTGCCCTAAAATTAACAGCTCTTTTGCTAACAGTACACAAACCCACAAAATAAAAATAAAGTAAAACCTAATCTATCCATTGCCCTGAAAAGGGCATTTGTATGGGCATTGCCCTTAAAAGGGCATGAAGCTCTTTTTCCTGCCCTTAAAAGGGCATTCAGCTCTTTTGTGAAATGCCCAAGCCCTAATCTAAAAATAAAAACCCACCCCAAAAGGAAAAAAATACATTACACAAAATAACAAACACATTTTTAAAAATAATAAAAATTATTCCTATTCTAATACCCATTTTAAAAAAAAACCACCCCAAAATAAAAAACCTAATCTAGAATAAACTACCAATAGCCCTTAAAAGGGCCTTTTGTAGGGCATTGCCCTAACTTAAACAGCTCTTTTACCTGAAAAAAAATACAAAGACCCACTAACAATACAACCCCCCCAAACCCACAAAATAAAAAAAACTATCTAAAAATACCTAAGCTAACCATTGCCCTGAAAAGGGCATTTGTATGGGCATTGCCCTTAAAATGGCATTTAGCTCTTTTGCATTGCCCTGAAAAGGCTAACACTAACCCCCGACGATCCACTTACAGTTTTTGAAGTCCCGCTTGAATGATCTTCATCCAGGCGGCATCTTCTATCTTCATCCCGGCGTGCAGAGCGGGTCCATCCTGAAGTTATCTGGCGCGGAGCATCCCATTCATATGGTTGCCGCCGTATACTGAATCTTTAATGCAAGGTACGCGATTCAAGATGGTGTCCCTTGCATTCCTATTGGCTGATTTGATTTTGGAAATTCAAATCGGCCAATAAGATGAGAGCTACTGAAATTTCCAAAATCAAATCAGCCAATAGGAATGCAAGGGACGCCACTTGAATCACGTACCTTGCATTGAAGATTCAGTATATGGCGCGACCGTATGAAGAGGATGCTACGTGACTAATGTCTTCAGAATGGACCCGCTCCGCGCCGCCGGGAGGAAGATGCCGCCTGGATGAAGATTGAAGAGGCCACCTGGATGAAGACTTCTCGCCACCTGGATGAGGACTTCGCCGCCTGGATGAAGATAGAAGAGGCTGTCTGGATGAAAACTTCTCGCTGCCTGGATGAGGACTTCGCCGCCATGAAAATCTTTCAAGTGGGACTTCAAAAACTGTAAGTGGATCTTCAGGGGTTAGTGTTAAGTTTTTTTTGGTTTTGTTTTTTTTTAGTTTAGGGTTTGGGCTTTCGTAAAAGAGCTAAATGCCCTTTTTAGGGCAAAGCAAAAGAGCTAAATGCCCTTTAAAGGGCATGCCCTTACAAAATGCCCTTTTCAGGGCAATGGGTAGCTTAAGTTTTTGTTAGTTAGTTTTTTTTATTTTGGGGGGTTGGTTGGGTGGTGGGTTTTACTGTTGGGGGGTCTTTGTATTTTTTTTTTACATGTAAAAGAGATGTTTAACGTAGGGTAATGCCCTATAAAAGGCCCTTTTAAGGCCTATTGGTAGTTTATTGTAGGCTAGGTTTTTTTTTATTTAGGGTGGGCTTTTTTATTTTGATAGGGCTATTAGATTAGGTGTAATTCTTTTTTATTTTTGATCATTTCGTTTGTTATTTTTCGTAATTTAGTGTTTGTTATTTTTTGTAATTTAGTCTTTTATTTTTTGTAATTAGATAATTTGTAATTTTTATAGTAGTGTTAGGATTTTTTAAATTTGTATTTTAGTTTAATTTAATTGGTAGTTAGTTTAATTTTACTTTAATAGTAATATTAGTTTGTTAGTTTAAACATCATTTTTTTAATTTGACAGGTAAGTTTTAATTTAATTTAATATAAAGTTAGGGATGCGTTAGGTTTAGGGGTTACTAGTTTAAATTAGTTTATTGCGATGTGGGGGCTTTTGGTTTAGGGGTTAATAGTTTAATTTAGTATATTTCGTTGTGGGGGGCTGTTTGCGGTTTAGGGGTTAATATGTTTATTATAGTGGCGGCGGTGTAGGGCTTAATAACTTTAGTACAGTATAGTGGGGGCGATGTGGGCGGACAGCAGATTAGGGGTTAATCATATTTAAAACGTGTTTGCGATGCAGGAGGGCGGCAGTTTAGGGGTTAATAAGTTTATTATAGTGGCAACGATGTCGGGGAGCGGCGGAATAGGGGATAATAAATGTTATTAGTGGCGGCGATGTTGGGAGCGGCAGATTAGGGGTCAATAGATTTAATATAGTGTTTGTGATGCAGGAGGGCCTCAGTTTAGGGGTTAATAGGTAGTTTATGGGTGTTAGTGACACTTTAGTTATGAGTTTTATGTAACAATTTTGTAGCATGATACTCATAACTACTGGTCTCAGATGGCGGTATGGATCTTGACGTTATAGAGTGTAACTAGCTTTTTAGCCTCCCAGAAAAACTCGTAATACCAGCGCTATGGAAATCCCATGCAAAAACATAATTTTTACGAGTGTGGTTCTGAAGTTGCATTACAGGCTAAAAGGTTTGCGGTACACCTATACCGACAAGACTGGTAATGGCTGCCTTACTGTTTAAACGCTGAAATTGCCATTTTCTCAGTGTTAAAAGACGAACGCACAAACTTGTAATCTTCCTGATTGTCTCCCATTTATCAAGGAACGGGTGGAAAATGTTCTCAGCTAGGCAACCTGTCCACCTGGGTTTGGAATGAGTGACCATTTAAAACTAAGACTCCGCCCTTTGTTCTTTTGCAGCCAATCATGCAAGCGCATGACTAGGATATAATCCTAGGAGCACAAGGCGACGTAGAGGCATGAGCTAGTCTTGCTTTTATTTCTAAGCTTTTCTAATTCATTAGAAGAGCCACAGTTTTTCTTTGTAAAACCACTTGAATTATGTAGATGATAGAACAGGAACATCTGGCTAAATAACACCAAAAAAATCTATAAGACAGAGTCTTTTCACAAGCTCGTGAATTGAATTTTTTGAAGGCTTTTCACATAATGTCATGCAAACAAAAGATAGCAAGCTAAAGAGAAAGTAAAACAAGTCAGCTAATTGGTTCAATATTGATGATGGCTGCCCAATGTATTTTAAAGGGACACTGAACCCAAATTTTTTCTTTTGTGATTCAGATAGAGCATGAAATTTTAAGCAACGTTCTAATTTACTCAAATTTTCTTCATTCTCTTGTTATCTTTATTTGAAATGCAAGAATTTAAGTTTAGATGCCGGCCCATTTTTGGTGAACAGTTTTGGTTGTTCTTGCTGATTGGTGGATAAATTCATCCACCAATAAAAATGTGCTGTCCAGAGTCTGAACCAAACAAAAAGCTTAGATGCCTTCTTTTTCAAATAAAGATAGCAAGAGAACGATTTTTTTTAATAATTGGAGTAAATTAGATTATAATATAAGATACTTAAAGAAACACCATAGTCAAAATTAAACTTTCATGAGTCAGATAGAGCACGCAAATTTAAACAACTTTCCAATTTACATCCATTATCTAAATGTGCACAATATTTTATATGCACACTTTCTGTGGCTCCAGCTCCTACTGAGCATGTGCAAGAGTTCACAGTGTATATGCATTTTGTGATTGGCTGATGGTTGTCATGATGAATTTTTTATTATGCAGCTTTGCTGTATTTAATGGTCCTTGACAACTGAAGGAGCACCTGCTTCACAAGCCTAACCCTGCCACATATTTGTCCTTAAGTTTCAGTTTATCTGACCATTTCTGCAAACACAATGACAGTGGCAACCCCTGTACTCTCCAGACAAGTCTTGATTGGCTCCTCCAAATAAGAAAAGTGATGGCTATAGTCTGTCCTTTTTAAAACCGAATTGCAGCAAACATACGGCTAGATTACGAGTTTTGCGTTATGAGTAAAAAAGCAGTGTTAAGGCTCATAACGCTGCTTTTTACTACCGCTGCTATTACGAGTCTTGTAGGTACAGCTGTCCCGCACACTTTTTTGGCCTTACCGCAAATGAACTTACGCAATTTTCGTAAAGTCTTTTTCTCAATGGGACTTCCATTGCGCTGGTATTACAAGTTTTTTTTTTAGGGCAAAAAGTGAGCGGTACAGCCTATCCCGCAAGATTCGTAACGCAATCTAAAGTCAGTAGTTATGGGTTTTACGCTTCAAAGCTGTAGCATAAAACTCATAACTAAAGTGCTAAAAAGTACACTAACACCCATAAACTACCTATTAACCCCTAAACCGAGGACCTCCCGCATTGCAAACACTAAAATAAAAATATTAACCCCTAATCTACTGTCCCTAACATCGCCACAACCTACATTACTGTTATTATCCCCTAATCTGCCGCTCCCGACATCGCTGCCACTAGAATAAACATATTAACCCCTAAACCGCCACACTCCCGCCTCGCAAACACTAGTTAAATATTATTAACCCCTAATCTGCTGTCCCTAACATCGCCGCCACCTACCTACATTTATTAACCCCTAATTTGCCATTCCCAACATCGCCGCCACTATACTAAATTTATTAACCCCTAAACCTTAAGTCTAACCCTAACACCCCCTAACTTAAATATAATTAAAATAAATCTAACTAAAAATTCCTATAATTAACTAACTAATTCCTATTTAAAACTAAATATTTTCCTGTAAAATAAACCCTAAACTAGCTACAATATAACTAATAGTTACATTGTATCTAGCTTAGGGTTTATTTTTATTTTACAGGCAAGTTTGTATTTATTTTAACTAGGTAGACTAGTTACTAAATAGTTATTAACTATTTACTAACTACCTAGCTAAAATAAATACAAATTTACCTGTAAAATAAAACCTAACCTGAGTTACACTAACACCTAACCTTACAGTACAATTAAATGAATTACCTAAATTAAATACAATTAACTAAATCAAATACAAATACCTAAATTACAAAAAAAAACACTAAATTACACAAAATAAAAAACAAATTACAAGATATTTAAACTAATTACACCTAATCTAATAGCCCTATAAAAATAAAAAGCCCCCCCCCAAATAAAAAAAAACCCTAGCCTAAACTAAACTACCCCAAAGAAATCAGCTCTTTTGCCTGAAAAAAAATACAAACAACCCCCCAACAGTAAAACCCACCACCCACACAACCAACCCCCCAAATAAAACCCTAACTAAAAAAAACTAAGCTCCCCATTGCCCTGAAAAGGGCATTTGTATGGGCATTGCCCTTAAAAGGGCATTTAGCTCTATTGCAGCCCAAACCCTAACCTAAAAATAAAACCCCCCCAATAAACCCTAAAAAAACCCACTAACCCCTGAAGATCCACTTACAGTTTTGAAGAGCCGACATCCATCCTCAACGAAGCCGGAAGATGTCCTCAACGAAATGGCAAGAAGTCCTCAGCGAAGCCGGGAGAAGTCTTCATCCAAGTCGGGAGAAGTGGTCCTCCAGACGGGCAGAAGTCTTCATCCAGACGGCATCTTCTATCTTCATCCATCCGGCGCGGAGCGGGTCCATCTTCAAGACATCCGGTGTGGAGCATCCTCTTCCAATGAAGTCTTCTTCCCAAATGAATGTTTCTCTAAGTGATGTCATCCAAGATGGCATACCTTAGATTCCGATTGGCTGATAGAATTGGATCAGCCAATAGGATTGAAGTTCAAACCTATAGGCTGATTGCATCAACCAATAGGATTTTTTCAACCTTAATCCCGATGGGCTGATAGAATTCTATCAGCCAATCAGAACCCAAGGGACGCCATCTTGGATGACGTCACTTAAAGAAACATTCAAATACAAATACCTAAATTACAATAAAACAAAACACTAAATTACACAAAATAAAAAACAAATTACAAGATATTTAAACTAATTACACCTAATCTAATAGCCCTATCAAAATAAAAAAGCCCCCCCAAAATAAAAAAAAAACCCGAGCCTAAATTGTTTTTTTAGGTGGGTTTTATTTTTAGGTTAGGGTTTGGGCCGCAATAGAGCTAAATGCCCTTTTAAGGGCAATGGGGAACTTAGGTTGTTTTAGTTAGGGATTTATTTGGGGGGTTGGTTGTGTGGGTGGTGGGTTTTACTGTTGGGGGAGTTGTTTGTATTTTTTTTTTTCAGGTAAAAGAGCTGATTTCTTTGGGGCAATGCCCCGCAAAAGGCCCTTTTAAGGGCTATTGGTAGTTTAGATTAGGCTAGATTTTTTTTTATTTTTTTTTTATTTTGATAGGGCTATTAGATTAGGTGTAATTAGTTTAAATATCTTGTAATTTGTTTTTTATTTTGTGTAATTTAGTGTTTGTTTTTGTAATTTAGGTATTTGTATTTAATTTAGTTAATTGTATTTAATTTAGGTAATTTATTTAATTGTTCTGTAAGGTTAGGTGTTAGTGTAACTCAGGTTAGGTTTTATTTTACAGGTAAATTTGTATTTATTTTAGCTAGGTAGTTAGTAAATAGTTAATAACTATTCTACCTAGTTAAAATAAATACAAACTTGCCTGTAAAATAAAAATAAACCCTAAGATAGCTACAATGTAACTATTAGTTATATTGTAGCTAGCTTATGGTTTATTTTATAGGTATTTAGTTTTAAATAGGAATTATTTAGGTAATGAAAGTAAGTTTTATTTAGATTTATTTTAATTATATTTAAGTTAGGGGTTGTTAGGGTTAGACTTAGGTTTAGGGGTTAATAAATTTAGTATAGTGGCGGCGACGTTGGGGACGGCAGATTAGGGGTTAATAAATGAAGGTAGGTGGCGGCGATGTTAGGGACGGCAGATTATGGGTTAATAATATTTAACTAGTGTTTGTGATGTGGGATTGCGGCGGTTTAGGGGTTAATATGTTTATTATAGTGGCGTCGACGTTGGGGGCGGCAGATTAGAGTTTAATAAGTGTAGGTAGGTTGCGGCGACATTTGGGCGGCAGATTAGGGGTTAATAAATATAAGTGAAGGATAAAATAGTAATAAGGGAGGCGCTCAAAGCCAAAGGTATCAACACTAAAACAAATTTAATAAAAACATATAAGTAAACAGTGGTACATATATAAAGGGACGTCTCCCCAGACTTAATTAAAGCTATAATCCTAAAAAGTCTAAAATGACTGATAAAACTTCCACAGGTCTAAAAAACAATCATTAATAATCAGCAGTTCTTATGTAGTCCTTTGCGATTAGTACAAATGTTAATGTCTTTTCTCCATATAAAACCGAATCAGTAGTCAGTGTTCCGTTACTTAAAAATACCACCAAGCTGCCATAAAGAGTAAAGCCGTAGCTGCCAAATATAGTGTCTAGAAAAAGTAAATTCGAAATCCAAAGCTCTCTTACTGTGTAAGATATCTCTATGTCAAAACCATTAAGCCGTGTACTTTACCAGATATTGATTCGTCAGGTGAAGGTCTTTCCCCCTCTCCCGGTTCTCACCTCGAGCGGGGCTGACTGCAACTTTTGGCGTCTGACGTCACAGAAAGGTGTTCCGGCTAGAGGAAGAGGCCGATTCCTGCGCTCCCTTCTATGCGCTGTGATCACGGTCCTCTTTGATGAGCCCTGCACTTAGTGCTGATAGCACGCAGGGGACTGGATAACAGGGTGATGTGATAGATATCCAAAACTGTTTTCCCAAACACAGAGGCTTTGCTCCTTGTGAGAAAGAAAATGTCCCAAAAGTATAACCCGGGTTATTAAATGAGATTCCAAAGATATAATTAGTTGTCAAAAAGGTGATAACAACAACACATACAACGCGTTTCGCCCTCCTATGGGCTTTATCAAGATAGTGGTGGCAAGTGTGAGTGACCTTATTTAAAGGGATAACTTTCAGTCTGATTGGTGGTGGTTTTGATTGGCAAATTAACAAGTTAACTTAAGGTGGTATTTGGCTTTAATGACAGTTTCTTTTTTAAGGTTGTATTTCTCTCTTCTTTAATGAAATTGAACAATCTTACTCATAAAAAGGTACTTTCAGTTGTTGGCCTTAATTATTTAAAATTATATTTCTAAATTATATCTCCAGAGCAAAAAATTAAATGTGTATAGTCAATATTTTAATAATTAAACGTGATATGTTAATTACAGATTGGATCACATACCTAGTAATTATCTAACAAACTCTAAATAATGTGTATACTTATTCTATTTCTGAGAAACCAAGAGGAGTCTCCGGGATAGAATAAGAGAACACCTTCTTTGTATAGAAAAAGAGAAAGTAGACACACATTTATATAGGCACTTTAAGGAAGTTCACCAGGGTAACACTAGGGATTTAAAATATTGGGGTATTCTTAAAATAAATAATCAATGGAGAGGTGGTAATATTGAAAAAACCCTCCTCATAAGGGAAGCAGAATATATTTACAAATACGACACCTTATACCCAAAAGGATTAAACTCTGAATTAGATCTTTCCCCCTTTTTATTTGAAGGATAAAAGAATCTTTTGGGTTATCCTATTAAAACACTATACGGTTTTAAGTTCTTTATATTCACTTTTAAGATTAAGCACTACTATGCACTTTACTATGGGACTTAAGTTATTTAATCTGTTAGCACACTCTATGGTATACACATTATTTAGAGTTTGTTAGATAATTATTAGGTATGTGATCCAATCTGTAATTAACATATCACGTTTAATGATTAAAATATTAACTATACACATTTAATTTTTTGCTCTGGAGATATAATTTAGAAATAATTAAGGTCCACAACTGAAAGTACCTTTTTATGAGTAAGATTGTTCAATTTCATTTAAGGATAAGAAGAGAGAAATACAACCTTAAAAAAGAAACTGTCATTAAAGCCAAATACCACCTTAAGTTAACTTGTTAATTTGCCAATCAAAACCACCACCAATCAGACTGAAAGTTATCCCTTTAAATAAGGTCACTCACACTTGCCACCACTATCTTGATAAAGCCCATAGGAGGGCGAAACGCGTCGTATGTGTTGGCAGTGTTGTTGTTATCACCTTTTTGACAACTAATTATATCTTTGGAATCTCATTTAATAACCCGGGTTATACTTTTGGGACATTTTCTTTCTCACAAGGAGCAAAGCCTCTGTGTTTGGGAAAACAGTTTTGGATATCTATCACATCACCCTGTTATCCAGTCCCCTGCGTGCTATCAGCACTAAGTGCAGGGCTCATCAAAGAGGACCGTGATCACAGCGCATAGAAGGGAGCGCAGGAATCGGCCTCTTCCTCTAGCCGGAACACCTTTCTGTGACGTCAGACGCCAAAAGTTGCAGTCAGCCCCGCTCGAGGTGAGAACCGGGCGAGGGGGAAAGACCTTCACCTGACGAATCAATATCTGGTAAAGTACACGGCTTAATGGTTTTGACATAGAGATATCTTACACAGTAAGAGAGCTTTGGATTTCGAATTTACTTTTTCTAGACACTATATTTGGCAGCTACGGCTTTACTCTTTATGGCAGCTTGGTGGTATTTTTAAGTAACGGAACACTGACTACTGATTCGGTTTTATATGGAGAAAAGACATTAACATTTGTACTAATCGCAACGGACTACATAAGAACTGCTGATTATTAATAATTGTTTTTTAGACCTGTGGAAGTTTTATCAGTCATTTTAGACTTTTTAGGATTATAGCTTTAATTAAGTCTGGGGAGACGTCCCTTTATATATGTACCACTGTTTACTTATATGTTTTTATTAAATTTGTTTTAGTGTTGATACCTTTGGCTTTGAGCGCCTACCTTATTACTATTTTATCCTTCACTTCATTTTAGACAACTGCAGGGATTTTGTCTTTTAAGGGGGTGTATGGTTATCAGTTTGGCCTAGCGCACCTTTCTACCTTTCTTTGTTAATAAATATAATGTAGGTGTCGGCGATGTCGGGGCGGAAGTTTAGGGGTTAATAAGTGTAAGATTAGGGGTGTTTAGACTCGGGGTTCATGTTAGGGTGTTAGTTGTAAACATAAATTTTGTTTCCCCATAGGAATTTTAAACAACTTTCCAATTTACTTATATTAACAAAAAGTGCAATCTTATGTTTACACTTTTTGAGTCACCAGCTCCTACTGAGCATGTGCAAGAATTCACAGAATAATACGTATATG
This sequence comes from Bombina bombina, assembly GCF_027579735.1. Lineage (NCBI taxonomy): Eukaryota > Metazoa > Chordata > Amphibia > Anura > Bombinatoridae > Bombina > Bombina bombina. Next base: position 26,988,012 of record NC_069510.1, on the reverse strand, counting down.
CATTTGTGATTGGCTGATGTCTGTCACATGGTACAGGGGGAGTGGAAAAGACATAACTGAAATTTGTCAGAAAAAAAATCTTTTACTCATTTGAAGTTCTGACTAAGTGCTACTGCATTGTCTTTTTATCATGTACGTACATCTACTGTATTTACTGGTCCTTTAAGTGCAGTATGGGTGGGGATGCAATAGGCAAAATCTGCTATTTTAAATGAGAATATAATGGTGAAGGAGATATTTCTTAACAATTTACTACATTCCAGTAGGTGAACTAAATAATTGAGAACACATTAAAATGGAGAGAATATTAGTGTACACTGTCCCTTTAAGCTGTGTACAAGTTTCATTATTTAAAGGGACAGTAAAAATCTTTCATGTTTTAAATAGGACATGTCATTTTAAACAACTTTCCAATTTACTTTTATTACCAATTTTGCTTTGTTCTCTTGGTATTCTTAGTTGAAAGCTAAATCTAGGAGGTTCATGTGCTAATTTCTTAGACCTTGAAGACTGCCTCTAATCAGTAAGCATTTTGACAGTTTTTCACCACTAGAGGGCGTTAGTTCATGTGTTTCATATAGATAACATTGAGCTCCGGCACGTGAAGCTCCTAAGAGCAAGCACTGATTTGCTAAAAATGCAAGTCTGTCAAAAGAACTGAAATAAGGGGGCAGTTTGCAGAGGCTTAGATACAAGGTAATCACAGAGGTAAAAAATATATTATTATAACAGTGCTGGTTATGCAAAATTGGGGAATGGGTAATATAGGGATTATCTACCTTTTTAAACAACAAAAATTCTGGTGTTTACTGTCCCTTTAAAAGTGGGAATGGGATATTGTTTTATGTTTTTACTAAGCCACAAAGATGTTTCTGTCTATTGGTGTGAAAATGGATCTCAAAAGGTCACCTATATTAAATAAATATATATAATTTGGCATTGAAAAAATCCGGTGAGTGCAGTTCCTCTTTTTTTATTTTATACGCTTTTTTTGATCCGGCACCCTGGTTGATGATGTATATGTGTGTATATATGTGTATATATATATATATATATATATATATATATATATATATTGTATCTATGTATATATTGTATGTATTTATTTATATATATATATATACATATATATGTTACAGGACCAGGGTGCTAAGAGCCAATCCACATTAGACAAAGGTACTAGCACTCACTGGATTTAAATAGTACCTTTGTCTGATGTATATTTATTTATATATATATATATATATATATATATATATATATATATATATTTGTTGTTTATTCACAGGAGTCTGAGGACAGGGATTGTTCCCCGAAAACGTTAACTCTAACATTGTATACTTTGTTTACACGGTGAGTGCTCTCTCTGGACAATCATCTTTTTATATATACCTGAGAGCACCCAGATTTGCCTAAAAGGAACAGAGAGTGCTGGTATCTCACTACTTGAGATATATATATATATATATATATATATATATATATACTAAATCAGTTTTGTCTTAATTACTCATGACGTTACCTGTACACAGAGCAAGCTTAGTATTAATCTTCCCTAAACAGCACTGCCAACTATATTTTCTCAAAGACAAATGTACAGATGAGTACTCTGTGTTCCTTTTCCGTAGAATAATTTGGCTTTCATTTGCTTTGAACTCATCACACTAAATTATGAAAAGTTCACTATTACAGAGATCTTGCCGTTTTAATAGCAGATAGAAAATAATTTAAATGTAATGACACTCAACTACAGAACAAAATTTTATTAGTTCAAGCAGAAATATACATTTCTATATAAAAAAGCCAAATGTACATATACACACGTGTCCTGTGAAGGCGAGCCATATCCCATGTCATAGGCTCGCCCAGGGGGTGACAAATATCTGTAAAAATTAGGAGCCAGTAGGAATATTTAGGAAACAGATACACTTTTAGGAGCCTGACAGAGGTATTTGTATATACTGTAGATACATGGAGAATAACACAAAAAGGTAAAATTCTAGGAGCCAGTGGCTCCCTGGCTCCTGGGTTTGTCGAGCCTTGGGGTAGCCCCAATATCCTATATGGGAGGGTTGAAAGGATAAGAGTGGACTTATTTACTGCTGCTTATCAGGCAGGTGGTTGAAGGGGGTGCTTGGGCTGCTTTGCACCCCAATACAGATGATTTGATCCTTGGTAAAGTCCAGTAGAGATGGTTGTATTGGGTGAAGTATTGTCAGCAGGTTCTTATACCACTTTATACATCACTTGTTAGGTATCATATTGAGTATTGTGAATCAAAAGAATGCACAAGCACCAAGGTAATCCCCACCTGTGGGTATGCAACAAACCGTTTGCAGGTGTGCCAGCTATTAGACCTGCACCATGGTCCAAAGTATACAGTTCAAAGGAGAACAGACAACGTTTCGGACCCATGTCCTTATTCATGTCTCAGAGACATGAATAAGGACATGGGTCTGAAACGTTGTCTGTTTTAATTGGCACAATAAAGCAATAATGTTTTAAATACAGTTGGTGGTGCGGCTATATTACTCCTTTGAACTGTATATTGAGTATTGTGTGCAGCTCTGGAGGCTATATTTTCCAGAAGTATATAAATACAGTTGAATTTGTTCAAAGGAGGCAACTAAATGGTACATGGTCTAAAAAATAAACCTTACCAAGAAATGCTCAATGACCTAAATATGTAAAGCTTAGAGGAGTGAAGGGAAATAGGACAAAGGACAGGAACTTTCAAATATATTAAAGATCCACAATACAATTTTAAACACATTTCCAATTTACTTCTATAATCAAATATGCTTCCTTCTGTTGGAACACTTCAGATGAGCAAATGAAAAGAGGCATATATGCGCAGCACCCAATCAGATATTAGCTCCCAGCTCCTGAGACTACCCAGCTATACCTAGGTATTTTTTGTTGAAGAGTATCCCTAAATAGGCTCAGGAACACCAGTACACGAATTACTGGGAGCTAGCTGCTTTTTGGTGGCTATTCACGTATCCATTTTGTTAGTGGCTCACCTGATGTGTTCAGCTAGCTCCCAGCAGTGCATTGCTACTCATGAGGTTACATTTTAATAAACTCTACCAAGAGAAAGAAGCAAATGAGATAAAGTTAATTGGAAAGTTGAGTATTACAAAATATATATTTTACAGCGCTTAACAAATTGGTGTTCCTTGTGGCTCCTTGAGGTGAGGGTTCCTAGCTAACCTTAAGGGGGAGTATTAATACAACTATTAGATTATATGTGTTATTTAATAAATGTACACACTTTCTTGTAAGTTACTTTCCTTTGCCTTGTGATTTAAAGGCGCTCCTTGTACCTTAGTTGTGTTAATTGCAAAGTTGTTAAAGGGACACTGAACCCAAATTTTTTCTTCCGTGATTCAGATAAAGCATGAAATTTTAAGCAACTTTCTAATTTACTCCTATTATCAAATTTTCTTCATTCTCTTTGTATCTTTATTTGAAATGCAAGAATGTAAGTTTAGATGCCGGCCCATTTTTGGTGAACATTCTGGGTTGTTCTTGCTGATTGGTGGATAAATTAATCCACTAATAAAAAGTGCTGTCCAGAATTCTAAACCAAAAAAAAGAAGCTTAAATGCTTTTGTTTTCAAATAAAGAAAGCAAGAGAACAAAGAAAAATTAATAATAGGAGTAAATTAGAAAGTTGGTTAAAATTACATGCTCTATCTGAATCATGAAAGAAAAAAATGTGGGTTCCGTGTCCCTTTAACCCCTTAACGACTGAGGACGTGCAGGGTACGTCCTCAAAAAAAAGGCAGTTAACGCCTGAGGACGTACCCTGCACGTCCTCAGTGTGGAAAGCAGCTGGAAGCGATCCTGCTCGCTTCCAGCTGCTTTCCGGTTATTGCAGTGATGCCTCGATATGGAGGCATCCTGCAATAACCTTTTTAAGCCATCCAGTGCAGAGAGAGCCACTCTGTGGCCCTCTCTGCACCGGAGATCGGTGGCTTTCTGCGTTGGTGGGTGGGAGCTTGACCGGGAGGCGGGTGGCGGCCATCGATGGCCCTCGTGATGTGAAGGGGGGCAGGATCGTGGGCGGGGGGTGGCTGGGGGCGGGCACGCGCACGTGCACGGGAGGGTGGGGGCGGGCGCGTGCACTGGGAGGGAGCGGGTGGGAACCGCTACACTACAGAAAATTATGTAATAAAAAATGTAAAAAAAATGTCTAAAATGTTAAAAAAAAAACGATCAGCAAGGTGGTGGGGGTTTGTCTGTGTGTGTGTGGGGGGGGGGGGGCGAAGCTACGCTACAGAAAAAACAAAAAAAAGCACTTTTTATTGCAAACTGGGTACTGGCAGACAGCTGCCAGTACCCAAGATGGCCCCCAATAAGGCTGAGGGGAGGGTTAGAGAGCGGTTTTGGGGGGGATCAGGGAGGTTGGGGGCTAAGGGGGGATCCTACACAGTAGCATATGTAAATATGCTATAAAAAAAATATATATTTTTTTTTAAAAACCCTTTTATTTTAGTACTGGCAGACTTTCTGCCAGTACTTAAGATGGCGGGGACAATTGTGGGGTGGGGGAGGGAAGGGAGCTGTTTGGGAGGGATCAGGGGGTGGGATGTGTCAGATGGGAGGCTGATCTCTACACTAAAGCTAAAATTAACCCTGCAAGCTCCCTACAAACTCCCTAATTAACCCCTTCACTGCTAGCTATAATACACGTGTGAGGCGCAGCAGGATTTAGCGGCCTTCTAATTACCAGAAAGCAACGCCAAAGTCATATATGTCTGCTATTTCTGAACAAAGGGGATCCCAGACAAGCATTTACAACCATTTGTGCCATAATTGCACAAGCTGTTTGTAAATGATTTCAGTGAGAAACCTAAAATTGTGAAAAATTTAACTTTTTTTTTAATTTGATCGCATTTGGCGGTGAAATGGTGGCATGAAATATACCAAAATGTGCCTAGATCAATACTTGGGGTTGTCTACTACACTACACTAAAGCTAAAATTAACCCTACAAGCTCCCTAAAAGCTCCCTAATTAACCCCTTAACTGCTGGGCATAATACACTTGTGGTGCGCAGTGGCATTTAGCGGCCTTCTAATTACCAAAAAGCAACGCCAAAGCCACATATGTCTGCTATTTCTGAACAAAGGGGATCCCAGAGAAGAATTTACAACCATTTATGCCATAATTGCACAAGTTGTTTGTAAATAATTTCAGTGAGAAACCGAAAGTTTGTGAAAAAATTTGTGAAAAAGTGAACGATTTTTTGTATTTGATCGCATTTGGCGGTGAAATGGTGGTATGAAATATACCAAAATTGGCCTAGATGAATACTTTGGGATGTCTACTAAAAATATATATATATACATGTCAAGGGATATTCAGGGATTCCTGAAAGATATTAGCGTTCTAATGTAACTAGCGCTAATTTTGGAAAAAAATGGTTTGGAAATAGCAAAGTGCTACTTGTGTTTATGGCCCTATAACTTGCAAAAAAAGCAAAGAACATGTAAACTTTGGGTATTTCTAAACTCAGGACAAAATTTAGAAACTATTTAGCATGGGTGTTTTTTGGTGGTTTTAGATATGTAACAGATTTTGGGGGTCAAAGTTAGAAAAAGTGTGTTTTTTCCATTTTTCCTCATATTTTATCATTTTTTTTATAGTAAATTATAAGATATGATGAAAATAATGGTATCTTTAGAAAGTCAATTTAATGGCGAGAAAAACGGTATATAATATGTGTGGGTACAGTAAATGAGTAAGAAGAAAATTACAGCTAAACACAAATACCGCAAAAATGTAAAAATAGCCTTGGTCCCAAACGGACAGAAAATGGAAAAGTGCTGTGGTCAGTAAGGGGTTAAGGATCACATGCTCTGTCTAAATAATAAAAGTTTAATTTTAACTTTATTGTCCCTTTAAAGGACCAGTCAACACAGTAGATTTGCATAATCAACAAATGCAAGATAACAAGACAATGCTATAGCACTTAGTCTGAACTTAAAATGAGTAGTAGAGTTTTTTTCTGACAATTTTAAAAGTTATGTCTATTTCCACTCCCCCTGTACCATGTGACAACCATCAGCCAATCACAAATGCATACACGTACCATGTGACAGCCATCAGCCAATCGCAAATGCAAATACGTATATGCTGTGAATTCTTGCACATGCTCAGTAGGAGCTGGTGACTCAAAGTGTAAATATAAAAAGACTATGCCCATTTTCGCTAATATAAGTAAATTGGAAAGTTGTTTAAAATTACATACTCTATCTGAATAATGAAAGTTTAATTTTGACTTGAGTGTCCCTTTAAGGGACTCAATATAGCTGAAGCTGTAAGTATTTGTCACAAAACCACCAACACCACAACAAGAGGTCATGATCTCAATTTGAAGGGTAGTAGGTTCAGGAGTAATTTTGGGAGCATAGAAAGTGTGATTCAGACAGAACATACTATTTTTAAAAAGTTTCCAATTTACTTCTATTATAAAATTTGCTTTGTTCTAATGATATTCTTTGTTGAAGTGTTACCTAGGTAGGCATCTGGAGAACTACATGGCAGGAAATTGTGCTGCCCACTAGTATTCTTGCAAATGGATAACACTCTATGAAAACTACTGCCATATTGTGCTCCAGACATCTGCACGCTCCTGAGCTTGCGTCCCTGCAGTTCAACAAAAGATTCCAAGAGAATGTAATATTAGAAGTAAATTAGAAAGTTGTTTAAAAAGGAATGTTCTGTCTGTATCATGAAATAAAAATGTTGGGTTTCATATCCCTTTAAGCTTATACTTTCTAGGAATTAGGGTAAAACGTATTGTGCCTATTGCTGTCAAATCTGTTTATCTTAGAACATACTATTTTAGCACTAAGTACAATGCACATCTATGTGTTTTAGTCAGTATAGATAATTACAGTGTGTGATGTGTGTTGTGTTGTGTACAGTGCAGTCAGTATAGATAATTACAGTGTGTGTTGTGTTGTGAACAGTGCAGTCAGTATAGATGAATACAGTGTATGATGTGTGTTGTGCTGTGTACAGTGCAGTCAGTATAGATGAATACAGTGTGTGATGTCTATTGTGCTGTATACAGTGCAGTCAGTATAGATGAATACAGTGTGTGATGTGTATTGTGCTGTATACAGTGCAGTCAGTATAGATACTTACAGTGTGTGATGTGTGTTGTGCTGTATACAGTGCAGTCAGTATAGATACTTACAGTGTGTTATGTGTATTGTGCTGTATACAGTGCAGTCAGTATAGATGAATACAGCATGTGATGTGTGTTGTGCTGTATACAGGGAGTGCAGAATTATTAGGCAAGTTGTATTTTTGAGGATTAATTTTATTATTGAACAACAACCATGTTCTCAATGAACCCAAAAAACTCATTAATATCAAAGCTGAATAGTTTTGGAAGTAGTTTTTAGTTTGTTTTTAGTTATAGCTATTTTAGGGGGATATCTGTGTGTGCAGGTGACTATTACTGTGCATAATTATTAGGCAACTTAACAAAAAAACAAATATATACCCATTTCAATTATTTATTTTTACCAGTGAAACCAATATAACATCTCAACATTCACAAATATACATTTCTGACATTCAAAAACAAAACAAAAACAAATCAGTGACCAATATAGCCACCTTTCTTTGCAAGTACACTCAAAAGCCTGCCATCCATGGATTCTGTCAGTGTTTTGATCTGTTCACCATCAACATTGCGTGCAGCAGCAACCACAGCCTCCCAGACACTGTTCAGAGAGGTGTACTGTTTTCCCTCCTTGTAAATCTCACATTTGATGATGGACCACAGGTTCTCAATGGGGTTCAGATCAGGTGAACAAGGAGGCCATGTCATTAGATTTTCTTCTTTTATACCCTTTCTTGCCAGCCACGCTGTGGAGTACTTGGACACGTGTGATGGAGCATCATGTTTTTCTTGAAGGATGCAGACTTCTTCCTGTACCACTGCTTGAAGAAGGTGTCTTCCAGAAACTGGCAGTAGGACTGGGAGTTGAGCTTGACTCCATCCTCAACCCGAAAAGGCCCCACAAGCTCATCTTTGATGATACCAGCCCAAACCAGTACTCCACCTCCACCTTGCTGGCGTCTGAGTCGGACTGGAGCTCTCTGCCCTTTACCAATCCAGCCACGGGCCCATCCATCTGGCCCATCAAGACTCACTCTCATTTCATCAGTCCATAAAACCTTAGAAAAATCAGTCTTGAGATATTTCTTGGCCCAGTCTTGACGTTTCAGCTTGTGTGTCTTGTTCAGTGGTGGTCGTCTTTCAGCCTTTCTTACCTTGGCCATGTCTCTGAGTATTGCACACCTTGTGCTTTTGGGCACTCCAGTGATGTTGCAGCTCTGAAATATGGCCAAACTGGTGGCAAGTGGCATCTTGGCAGCTGCACGCTTGACTTTTCTCAGTTCATGGACAGTTATTTTGCGCCTTGGTTTTTCCACACGCTTCTTGCGACCCTGTTGACTATTTTGAATGAAATGCTTGATTGTTCGATGATCACGCTTCAGAAGCTTTGCCATTTTAAGAGTGCTGCATCCCTCTGCAAGATATCTCACTATTTTTGACTTTTCTGAGCCTGTCAAGTCCTTCTTTTGACCCATTTTGCCAAAGGAAAGGAAGTTGCCTAATAATTATGCACACCTGATATAGGGTGTTGATGTCATTAGACCACACCCCTTCTCATTACAGAGATGCACATCACCTAATATGCTTAATTGGTAGTAGGCTTTCGAGCCTATACAGCTTGGAGTAAGACAACATGCATAAAGAGGATGATGTGGTCAAAATACTCATTTGCCTAATAATTCTGCACACAGTGTACAGTGCAGTCAGTATAGATGAATACAGTGTGTGATGTGTGTTATGCTGTGTATAGTGCAGTCAGTATAGATGAATACAGTGTGTGATGTGTGTTATGTTGTGTACAGTGCAGTCAGTATAGATGAATACAGTGTGTGATGTGTATTGTGCTGTGTACAGTGCAGTCAGTATAGATGAATACAGTGTGTGATGTGTATTGTGCTGTATACAGTGCAGTCAGTATAGATGAATACAGTGTGTGATGTGTATTGTGCTGTATACAGTGCAGTCAGTATAGATGAATACAGCGTGTGATGTGTATTGTGCTGTATACAGTGCAGTCAGTATAGATACTTACAGTGTGTGATGTGTAATGCTGTGTACAGTACAGTCAGTATAGATGAATACAATGTGTGATGTGTGTTATGCTGTGTACAGTGCAGTCAGTATAAATGAATACAGTGTGTGATGTGTGTTGTGTTGTGTACAGTGCAGTCAGTATAGATGAGTACAGTGTGTGATGTGTGTTGTGCTGTGTACAGTGCAGTCAGTATAGATGAATACAGTGTGTGATGTGTGTTGTGCTGTGTACAGTGCAGTCAGTATAGATGAATACAGTGTGTGATGTGTGTTGTGCTGTGTACAGTGCTGTCAGTATAGATAATTACAGTGTGTGATGTGTGTTATGCTGTGTACAGTGCAGTCAGTATAGATAATTACAGTGTGTGATGTGTATTGTGCTGTGTACAGTGCCGTCAGTATAGATAAGTACAGTGTGTGATGTGTGTTGTGCTGTGTACAGTGCCGTCAGTATAGATAATTACAGTGTGTGATGTGTGTTGTGTTGTGTACAGTGCAGTCAGTATAGATGAATACAGTGTGTGATGTGTGTTATGTTGTGTACAGTGCAGTCAGTATAGATGAATACAGTGTGTGATGTGTGTTATGCTGTGTACAGTGCAGTCAGTATAGATGAATACAGTGTGTGATGTGTGTTATGTTGTGTACAGTGCAGTCAGTATAGATGAATACAATGTGTGATGTGTGTTATGTTGTGTACAGTGCAGTCAGTATAGATGAATACAGTGTGTGATGTGTGTTATGTTGTGTACAGTGCAGTCAGTATAGATGAATACAGTGTGTGATGTGTGTTATGCTGTGTACAGTGCAGTCAGTATAGATGAATACAGTGTGTGATGTGCTGTGTACAGTGCAGTCAGTATAGATAATTACAGTGTCTGATGTGTATTGTGCTGGATACAGTGCAGTCAGTATAGATGAATACAGTGTGTGATGTGTGTTGTGCTGTATACAGTGCAGTCAGTATAGATGAGTACAGTGTGTGATGTGTGTTATGTTGTGTACAGTGCAGTCAGTATAGATGAATACAGTGTGTGATGTGTGTTGTGCTGTGTACAGTGCCGTCAGTATAGATAATTACAGTGTGTGATGTGTGTTATGTTGTGTACAGTGCAGTCAGTATAGATGAATACAGTGTGTGATGTGTGTTATGTTGTGTACAGTGCAGTCAGTATAGATGAATACAGTGTGTGATGTGTGTTATGCTGTGTACAGTGCAGTCAGTATAGATGAATACAGTGTGTGATGTGCTGTGTACAGTGCAGTCAGTATAGATAATTACAGTGTCTGATGTGTATTGTGCTGGATACAGTGCAGTCAGTATAGATGAATACAGTGTGTGATGTGTGTTGTGCTGTATACAGTGCAGTCAGTATAGATAAGTACAGTGTGTGATGTGTGTTATGTTGTGTACAGTGCAGTCAATATAGATGAATACAGTGTGTGATGTGTGTTGTGCTGTGTACAGAGCAGTCAGTATAGATGAATACAGTGTGTGATGTGTGTTATGTTGTGTACAGTGCAGTCAGTATAGATGAATATAGTGAGTGGTGTGTATTGTGCTGTGTACAGTGCAGTCAGTATAGATGAATATAGTGAGTGATGTGTATTGTGCTGTGTACAGTGCAGTCAGTATAGATAATTACAGTTGCCTAGATTTAGAGTTTTGCGTTAGAAGGGGTGCGTTAGCTAAGCATGTTCCTCCCCCCCCCCCCCCGCACCTTTTAAACAACGCTGGTATTTAGAGTTCTCAGAAGGGCTGCGTTAGGCTCCAAAAAGGGAGCGTAGAGCATAATTTACAGCCACTACAACTCTAAATACCAGCGTTGCTTACGGACGAGGCCAGCTTCAAAAACGTGCTTGTGCACGATTCCCCCATAGGAAACAATGGAGCAGTTTGAGCTGAAAAAAATGGGGTTCAGATCAGGTGAACAAGGAGGCCATGTCATTAGATTTTCTTCTTTTATACCCTTTCTTGCCAGCCACGCTGTGGAGTACTTGGACACGTGTGATGGAGCATTGTCCTGCATGAAAATCATGTTTTTCTTGAAGGATGCAGACTTCTTCCTGTACCACTGCTTGAAGAAGGTGTCTTCCAGAAACTGGCAGTAGGACTGGGAGTTGAGCTTGACTCCATCCTCAACCTGAAAAGGCCCCACAAGCTCATCTTTGATGATACCAGCCCAAACCAGTACTCCACCTCCACCTTGCTGGCGTCTGAGTCAGACTGGAGCTCTCTGCCCTTTACCAATCCAGCCACGGGCCCATCCATCTGGCCCATCAAGACTCACTCTCATTTCATCAGTCCATAAAACCTTAGAAAAATCAGTCTTGAGATATTTCTTGGCCCAGTCTTGACGTTTCAGCTTGTGTGTCTTGTTCAGTGGTGGTCGTCTTTCAGCCTTTCTTACCTTGGCCATGTCTCTGAGTATTGCACAGCTTGTGCTTTTGGGCACTCCAGTGATGTTGCAGCTCTGAAATATGGCCAAACTGGTGGCAAGTGGCATCTTGGCAGCTGCACGCTTGACTTTTCTCAGTTCATGGGCAGTTATTTTGCGCCTTGGTTTTTCCACACGCTTCTTGCGACCCTGTTGACTATTTTGAATGAAATGCTTGATTGTTCGATGATCACGCTTCAGAAGCTTTGCAATTTTAAGAGTGCTGCATCCCTCTGCAAGATATCTCACTATTTTTGACTTTTCTGAGCCTGTTAAGTCCTTCTTTTGACCCATTTTGCCAAAGGAAAGGAAGTTGCCTAATAATTATGCACACCTGATATAGGGTGTTGATGTCATTAGACCACACCCCTTCTCATTACAGAGATGCACATCACCTAATATGCTTAATTGGTAGTAGGCTTTCGAGCCTATACAGCTTGGAGTAAGACAACATGCATAAAGAGGATGATGTGGTCAAAATACTCATTTGCCTAATAATTCTGCACACAGTGTACAGTGCAGTCAGTATAGATGAATACAGTGTGTGATGTGTGTTATGCTGTGTATAGTGCAGTCAGTATAGATGAATACAGTGTGTGATGTGTGTTATGTTGTGTACAGTGCAGTCAGTATAGATGAATACAGTGTGTGATGTGTATTGTGCTGTGTACAGTGCAGTCAGTATAGATGAATACAGTGTGTGATGTGTATTGTGCTGTATACAGTGCAGTCAGTATAGATGAATACAGTGTGTGATGTGTATTGTGCTGTATACAGTGCAGTCAGTATAGATGAATACAGCGTGTGATGTGTATTGTGCTGTATACAGTGCAGTCAGTATAGATACTTACAGTGTGTGATGTGTAATGCTGTGTACAGTACAGTCAGTATAGATGAATACAGTGTGTGATGTGTGTTATGCTGTGTACAGTGCAGTCAGTATAAATGAATAAAGTGTGTGATGTGTGTTGTGTTGTGTACAGTGCAGTCAGTATAGATGAGTACAGTGTGTGATGTGTGTTGTGCTGTGTACAGTGCAGTCAGTATAGATGAATACAGTGTGTGATGTGTGTTGTGCTGTGTACAGTGCAGTCAGTATAGATGAATACAGTGTGTGATGTGTGTTGTGCTGTGTACAGTGCTGTCAGTATAGATAATTACAGTGTGTGATGTGTGTTATGCTGTGTACAGTGCAGTCAGTATAGATAATTACAGTGTGTGATGTGTATTGTGCTGTGTACAGTGCCGTCAGTATAGATAAGTACAGTGTGTGATGTGTATTGTGCTGTGTACAGTGCCGTCAGTATAGATAATTACAGTGTGTGATGTGTGTTGTGTTGTGTACAGTGCAGTCAGTATAGATGAATACAGTGTGTGATGTGTGTTATGTTGTGTACAGTGCAGTCAGTATAGATGAATACAGTGTGTGATGTGTGTTATGCTGTGTACAGTGCAGTCAGTATAGATGAATACAGTGTGTGATGTGTGTTATGTTGTGTACAGTGCAGTCAGTATAGATGAATACAATGTGTGATGTGTGTTATGTTGTGTACAGTGCAGTCAGTATAGATGAATACAGTGTGTGATGTGTGTTATGTTGTGTACAGTGCAGTCAGTATAGATGAATACAGTGTGTGATGTGTGTTATGCTGTGTACAGTGCAGTCAGTATAGATGAATACAGTGTGTGATGTGCTGTGTACAGTGCAGTCAGTATAGATAATTACAGTGTCTGATGTGTATTGTGCTGGATACAGTGCAGTCAGTATAGATGAATACAGTGTGTGATGTGTGTTGTGCTGTATACAGTGCAGTCAGTATAGATGAGTACAGTGTGTGATGTGTGTTATGTTGTGTACAGTGCAGTCAGTATAGATGAATACAGTGTGTGATGTGTGTTATGCTGTGTACAGTGCAGTCAGTATAGATGAATACAGTGTGTGATGTGTGTTATGCTGTGTACAGTGCAGTCAGTATAGATGAATACAGTGTGTGATGTGCTGTGTACAGTGCAGTCAGTATAGATAATTACAGTGTCTGATGTGTATTGTGCTGGATACAGTGCAGTCAGTATAGATGAATACAGTGTGTGATGTGTGTTGTGCTGTATACAGTGCAGTCAGTATAGATGAGTACAGTGTGTGATGTGTGTTATGTTGTGTACAGTGCAGTCAATATAGATGAATACAGTGTGTGATGTGTGTTGTGCTGTGTACAGAGCAGTCAGTATAGATGAATATAGTGAGTGGTGTGTATTGTGCTGTATACAGTGCAGTCAGTATAGATGAGTACAGTGTGTGATGTGTGTTGTGCTGTGTACAGTGCAGTCAGTATAGATGAATACAGTGTGTGATGTGTATTGTGCTGTGTACAGTGCAGTCAGTATAGATGAATACAGTGTGTGATGTGTGTTGTGCTGTGTACAGTGCAGTCAGTATAGATGAATACAGTGTGTGATGTGTATTGTGCTGTGTACAGTGCAGTCAGTATAGATGAATATAGTGAGTGATGTGTATTGTGCTGTGTACAGTGCAGTCAGTATAGATAATTACAGTTGCCTAGATTTAGAGTTTTGCGTTAGAAGGGGTGCGTTAGCTAAGCATGTTCCCCCCCCCCCCCCCGCACCTTTTAAACAACGCTGGTATTTAGAGTTCTCAGAAGGGCTGCGTTAGGCTCCAAAAAGGGAGCGTAGAGCATAATTTACAGCCACTACAACTCTAAATACCAGCGTTGCTTACGGACGCGGCCAGCTTCAAAAACGTGCTTGTGCACGATTCCCCCATAGGAAACAATGGAGCAGTTTGAGCTGAAAAAAATGGGGTTCAGATCAGGTGAACAAGGAGGCCATGTCATTAGATTTTCTTCTTTTATACCCTTTCTTGCCAGCCACGCTGTGGAGTACTTGGACACGTGTGATGGAGCATTGTCCTGCATGAAAATCATGTTTTTCTTGAAGGATGCAGACTTCTTCCTGTACCACTGCTTGAAGAAGGTGTCTTCCAGAAACTGGCAGTAGGACTGGGAGTTGAGCTTGACTCCATCCTCAACCTGAAAAGGCCCCACAAGCTCATCTTTGATGATACCAGCCCAAACCAGTACTCCACCTCCACCTTGCTGGCGTCTGAGTCAGACTGGAGCTCTCTGCCCTTTACCAATCCAGCCACGGGCCCATCCATCTGGCCCATCAAGACTCACTCTCATTTCATCAGTCCATAAAACCTTAGAAAAATCAGTCTTGAGATATTTCTTGGCCCAGTCTTGACGTTTCAGCTTGTGTGTCTTGTTCAGTGGTGGTCGTCTTTCAGCCTTTCTTACCTTGGCCATGTCTCTGAGTATTGCACAGCTTGTGCTTTTGGGCACTCCAGTGATGTTGCAGCTCTGAAATATGGCCAAACTGGTGGCAAGTGGCATCTTGGCAGCTGCACGCTTGACTTTTCTCAGTTCATGGGCAGTTATTTTGCGCCTTGGTTTTTCCACACGCTTCTTGCGACCCTGTTGACTATTTTGAATGAAATGCTTGATTGTTCGATGATCACGCTTCAGAAGCTTTGCAATTTTAAGAGTGCTGCATCCCTCTGCAAGATATCTCACTATTTTTGACTTTTCTGAGCCTGTTAAGTCCTTCTTTTGACCCATTTTGCCAAAGGAAAGGAAGTTGCCTAATAATTATGCACACCTGATATAGGGTGTTGATGTCATTAGACCACACCCCTTCTCATTACAGAGATGCACATCACCTAATATGCTTAATTGGTAGTAGGCTTTCGAGCCTATACAGCTTGGAGTAAGACAACATGCATAAAGAGGATGATGTGGTCAAAATACTCATTTGCCTAATAATTCTGCACACAGTGTACAGTGCAGTCAGTATAGATGAATACAGTGTGTGATGTGTGTTATGCTGTGTATAGTGCAGTCAGTATAGATGAATACAGTGTGTGATGTGTGTTATGTTGTGTACAGTGCAGTCAGTATAGATGAATACAGTGTGTGATGTGTATTGTGCTGTGTACAGTGCAGTCAGTATAGATGAATACAGTGTGTGATGTGTATTGTGCTGTATACAGTGCAGTCAGTATAGATGAATACAGTGTGTGATGTGTATTGTGCTGTATACAGTGCAGTCAGTATAGATGAATACAGCGTGTGATGTGTATTGTGCTGTATACAGTGCAGTCAGTATAGATACTTACAGTGTGTGATGTGTAATGCTGTGTACAGTACAGTCAGTATAGATGAATACAGTGTGTGATGTGTGTTATGCTGTGTACAGTGCAGTCAGTATAAATGAATAAAGTGTGTGATGTGTGTTGTGTTGTGTACAGTGCAGTCAGTATAGATGAGTACAGTGTGTGATGTGTGTTGTGCTGTGTACAGTGCAGTCAGTATAGATGAATACAGTGTGTGATGTGTGTTGTGCTGTGTACAGTGCAGTCAGTATAGATGAATACAGTGTGTGATGTGTGTTGTGCTGTGTACAGTGCTGTCAGTATAGATAATTACAGTGTGTGATGTGTGTTATGCTGTGTACAGTGCAGTCAGTATAGATAATTACAGTGTGTGATGTGTATTGTGCTGTGTACAGTGCCGTCAGTATAGATAAGTACAGTGTGTGATGTGTGTTGTGCTGTGTACAGTGCCGTCAGTATAGATAATTACAGTGTGTGATGTGTGTTGTGTTGTGTACAGTGCAGTCAGTATAGATGAATACAGTGTGTGATGTGTGTTATGTTGTGTACAGTGCAGTCAGTATAGATGAATACAGTGTGTGATGTGTGTTATGCTGTGTACAGTGCAGTCAGTATAGATGAATACAGTGTGTGATGTGTGTTATGTTGTGTACAGTGCAGTCAGTATAGATGAATACAATGTGTGATGTGTGTTATGTTGTGTACAGTGCAGTCAGTATAGATGAATACAGTGTGTGATGTGTGTTATGTTGTGTACAGTGCAGTCAGTATAGATGAATACAGTGTGTGATGTGTGTTATGCTGTGTACAGTGCAGTCAGTATAGATGAATACAGTGTGTGATGTGCTGTGTACAGTGCAGTCAGTATAGATAATTACAGTGTCTGATGTGTATTGTGCTGGATACAGTGCAGTCAGTATAGATGAATACAGTGTGTGATGTGTGTTGTGCTGTATACAGTGCAGTCAGTATAGATGAGTACAGTGTGTGATGTGTGTTATGTTGTGTACAGTGCAGTCAATATAGATGAATACAGTGTGTGATGTGTGTTGTGCTGTGTACAGAGCAGTCAGTATAGATGAATATAGTGAGTGGTGTGTATTGTGCTGTGTACAGTGCAGTCAGTATAGATAATTACAGTTGCCTAGATTTAGAGTTTTGCGTTAGAAGGGGTGCGTTAGCTAAGCATGTTCCCCCCCCCCCCCGCACCTTTTAAACAACGCTGGTATTTAGAGTTCTCAGAAGGGCTGCGTTAGGCTCCAAAAAGGGAGCGTAGAGCATAATTTACAGCCACTACAACTCTAAATACCAGCGTTGCTTACGGACGCGGCCAGCTTCAAAAACGTGCTTGTGCACGATTCCCCCATAGGAAACAATGGAGCAGTTTGAGCTGAAAAAAATGGGGTTCAGATCAGGTGAACAAGGAGGCCATGTCATTAGATTTTCTTCTTTTATACCCTTTCTTGCCAGCCACGCTGTGGAGTACTTGGACACGTGTGATGGAGCATTGTCCTGCATGAAAATCATGTTTTTCTTGAAGGATGCAGACTTCTTCCTGTACCACTGCTTGAAGAAGGTGTCTTCCAGAAACTGGCAGTAGGACTGGGAGTTGAGCTTGACTCCATCCTCAACCTGAAAAGGCCCCACAAGCTCATCTTTGATGATACCAGCCCAAACCAGTACTCCACCTCCACCTTGCTGGCGTCTGAGTCAGACTGGAGCTCTCTGCCCTTTACCAATCCAGCCACGGGCCCATCCATCTGGCCCATCAAGACTCACTCTCATTTCATCAGTCCATAAAACCTTAGAAAAATCAGTCTTGAGATATTTCTTGGCCCAGTCTTGACGTTTCAGCTTGTGTGTCTTGTTCAGTGGTGGTCGTCTTTCAGCCTTTCTTACCTTGGCCATGTCTCTGAGTATTGCACACCTTGTGCTTTTGGGCACTCCAGTGATGTTGCAGCTCTGAAATATGGCCAAACTGGTGGCAAGTGGCATCTTGGCAGCTGCACGCTTGACTTTTCTCAGTTCATGGGCAGTTATTTTGCGCCTTGGTTTTTCCACACGCTTCTTGCGACCCTGTTGACTATTTTGAATGAAATGCTTGATTGTTCGATGATCACGCTTCAGAAGCTTTGCAATTTTAAGAGTGCTGCATCCCTCTGCAAGATATCTCACTATTTTTGACTTTTCTGGGCCTGTTAAGTCCTTCTTTTGACCCATTTTGCCAAAGGAAAGGAAGTTGCCTAATAATTATGCACACCTGATATAGGGTGTTGATGTCATTAGACCACACCCCTTCTCATTACAGAGATGCACATCACCTAATATGCTTAATTGGTAGTAGGCTTTCGAGCCTATACAACTTGGAGTAAGACAACATGCATAAAACATAATTTATGCTTACCTGATAAATTCCTTTCTTCTGTTGTGTGATCAGTCCACGGGTCATCATTACTTCTGGGATATAACTCCTCCCCAACAGGAAATGCAAGAGGATTCACCCAGCAGAGCTGCATATAGCTCCTCCCCTCTACGTCAGTCCCAGTCATTCGACCAAGAATCAACGAGAAAGGAGTAACCAAGGGTGAAGTGGTGACTGGAGTATAATTTAAAAGATATTTACCTGCCTTAAAACAGGGCGGGCCGTGGACTGATCACACAACAGAAGAAAGGAATTTATCAGGTAAGCATAAATTATGTTTTCTTCTGTTATGTGTGATCAGTCCACGGGTCATCATTACTTCTGGGATACCAATACCAAAGCAAAAGTACACGGATGACGGGAGGGATAGGCAGGCTCATTATACAGAAGGAACCACTGCCTGAAGAACCTTTCTCCCAAAAATAGCCTCCGAAGAAGCAAAAGTGTCAAATTTGTAAAATTTGGAAAAAGTATGAAGCGAAGACCAAGTTGCAGCCTTGCAAATCTGTTCAACAGAGGCCTCATTCTTAAAGGCCCAAGTGGAAGCCACAGCTCTAGTGGAGTGAGCTGTAATTCTTTCAGGAGGCTGCTGTCCAGCAGTCTCATAGGCTAAACGTATTATGCTACGAAGCCAAAAAGAGAGAGAGGTAGCAGAAGCTTTTTGACCTCTCCTCTGTCCAGAATAAACGACAAACAGGGAAGAAGTTTGGCGAAAATCTTTAGTTGCCTGCAAGTAGAACTTGAGGGCACGAACTACATCCAGATTGTGTAGAAGACGTTCCTTCTTTGAAGAAGGATTTGGACACAAGGATGGAACAACAATCTCTTGATTGATATTCCTGTTAGTGACTACCTTAGGTAAGAACCCAGGTTTAGTACGCAGAACTACCTTGTCTGAGTGAAAAATCAGATAAGGAGAATCACAATGTAAGGCTGATAACTCAGAGACTCTTCGAGCCGAGGAAATAGCCATTAAAAACAGAACTTTCCAAGATAACAATTTTATATTAATGGAATGAAGGGGTTCAAACGGAACACCCTGTAAAACTTTAAGAACTAAGTTTAAACTCCATGGCGGAGCAACAGCTTTAAACACAGGCTTGATCCTAGCTAAAGCCTGACAAAAGGCCTGGACGTCTGGATTTTCTGACAGACGCCTGTGTAACAAGATGGACAGAGCTGAAATCTGTCCCTTTAATGAACTAGCTGATAGACCCTTCTCTAAACCTTCTTGTAGAAAGGACAATATCCTAGCGATCCTAACCTTACTCCAGGAGTAACCTTTGGATTCGCACCAGTATAGGTATTTACGCCATATTTTATGGTAAATCCTTCTGGTAACAGGCTTCCTAGCCTGTATCAGGGTATCAATAACCGACTCAGAAAAACCACGTTTTGATAAAATCAAGCGTTCAATTTCCAAGCAGTCAGCTTCAGAGAAGTTAGATTTTGATGTTTGAATGGACCCTGTATCAGAAGGTCCTGTCTTAGAGGTAGAGACCAAGGCGGACAGGATGACATGTCCACTAGATCTGCATACCAAGTCCTGCGTGGCCATGCAGGCGCTATTAGAATCACTGATGCTCTCTCCTGTTTGATTTTGGCAATCAATCGAGGAAGCAGCGGGAAGGGTGGAAACACATAAGCCATCCCGAAGTTCCAAGGTGCTGTCAAAGCATCTATCAGAACCGCTCCCGGATCCCTGGATCTGGACCCGTAGAGAGGAAGTTTGGCGTTCTGGCGAGACGCCATGAGATCTATCTCTGGTTTGCCCCAACGTCGAAGTATTTGTGCAAAGACCTCCGGATGAAGTTCCCACTCCCCCGGATGAAAAGTTTGGCGACTCAAGAAATCCGCCTCCCAGTTCTCCACTCCCGGGATGTGGATTGCTGACAGGTGGCAAGAGTGAGACTCTGCCCAGCGAATTATCTTTGATACTTCCATCATTGCTAGGGAGCTTCTTGTCCCTCCCTGATGGTTGATGTAAGCTACAGTCGTGATGTTGTCCGACTGAAACCTGATGAACCCCCGAGTTGTTAATTGGGGCCAAGCCAGAAGGGCATTGAGAACTGCTCTCAATTCCAGAATGTTTATTGGAAGGAGACTCTCCTCCTGATTCCATAGTCCCTGAGCCTTCAGAGAATTCCAGACAGCGCCCCAACCTAGTAGGCTGGCGTCTGTTGTTACAATTGTCCAGTCTGGCCTGCTGAATGGCATCCCCCTGGACAGGTGTGGCCGATAAAGCCACCATAGAAGAGAATTTCTGGTCTCTTGATTCAGATTCAGAGTAGGGGACAAATCTGAGTAATCCCCATTCCACTGACTTAGCATGCACAATTGCAGCGGTCTGAGGTGTAGGCGTGCAAAAGGTACTATGTCCATTGCCGCTACCATTAAGCCGATCACCTCCATGCATTGAGCTACTGACGGGTGTTGAATGGAATGAAGGACACGGCATGCATTTTGAAGCTTTGTTAACCTGTCTTCTGTCAGGTAAATCTTCATTTCTACAGAATCTATAAGAGTCCCCAAGAATGGAACTCTTGTGAGAGGAAAAAGAGAACTCTTCTTTTCGTTCACTTTCCATCCATGCGACCTTAGAAATGCCAGAACTAACTCTGTATGAGACTTGGCAGTTTGAAAGCTTGAAGCTTGTATTAGAATGTCGTCTAGGTACGGAGCTACCGAAATCCCTCGCGGTCTTAGTACCGCCAGAAGGGCACCCAGAACCTTTGTGAAGATTCTTGGAGCCGTAGCCAATCCGAATGGAAGAGCTACAAACTGGTAGTGCCTGTCTAAGAAGGCAAACCTTAGATACCGGTGATGATCTTTGTGAATCGGTATGTGAAGGTAAGCATCTTTTAAATCCACTGTGGTCATGTACTGACCCTTTTGGATCATGGGTAAGATTGTCCGAATAGTTTCCATTTTGAACGATGGAACTCTTAGGAATTTGTTTAGAATCTTTAAATCTAAGATTGGCCTGAAAGTTCCCTCTTTTTTGGGAACCACAAACAGGTTTGAGTAGAACCCTTGTCCTTGTTCCGACCGCGGAACCGGATGGATCACTCCCATTAATAACAGATCTTGTACACAGCGTAGAAACGCTTCTTTCTTTATCAGGTTTGTTGACAACCTTGACAGATGAAATCTCCCTCTTGGGGGAGATAATTTGAAGTCTAGAAGGTATCCCTGAGATATGATCTCTAGCGCCCAGGGATCCTGAACATCTCTTGCCCAGGCCTGGGCGAAGAGAGAAAGTCTGCCCCCCACTAGATCCGGTCCCGGATCGGGGGCTCTCGGTTCATGCTGTCTTTGGGGCAGCAGCAGGTTTCCTGGCCTGCTTGCTCTTGTTCCAGGACTGGTTAGGCTTCCAGCCTTGCCTGTAACGAGCAACAGCTCCCTCCTGTTTTGGTGCAATGGAGGTTGATGCTGCTCCTGTTTTGAAATTCCGAAAGGGACGAAAATTAGACTGTCTAGCCTTAGCTTTGGCTTTGTCTTGAGGTAGGGCGTGGCCCTTACCTCCTGTAATGTCAGCGATAATTTCTTTCAAACCGGGCCCAAATAAAGACTGCCCCTTGAAAGGTATATTAAGTAATTTGGACTTAGAAGTAACATCAGCTGACCAGGATTTTAGCCACAGCGCCCTACGTGCCTGTATGGCGAATCCTGAGTTCTTAGCCGTAAGTTTGGTTAAATGTACTACGGCCTCCGAAATGAATGAATTAGCTAGTTTAAGGACTCTAAGCCTGTCCGTAATGTCGTCTAGCGTAGATGAACTAAGGTTCTCTTCCAGAGACTCAATCCAAAATGCTGCCGCAGCCGTAATCGGCGCGATACATGCAAGGGGTTGCAATATAAAACCTTGTTGAACAAACATTTTCTTAAGGTAACCCTCTAATTTTTTATCCATTGGATCTGAAAAAGCACAGCTATCCTCCACCGGGATAGTGGTACGCTTAGCTAAAGTAGAAACTGCTCCCTCCACCTTAGGGACCGTTTGCCATAAGTCCCGAGTGGTGGTGTCTATTGGAAACATCTTTCTAAATATTGGAGGGGGTGAGAACGGCACACCGGGTCTATCCCACTCCTTAGTAACAATTTCAGTTAGTCTCTTAGGTATAGGAAACACGTCAGTACTCGCCGGTACCGCAAAGTATTTATCCAACCTACACAGTTTCTCTGGTATTGCAACGGTGTTACAATCATTGAGAGCTGCTAAGACCTCCCCTAGTAATACACGGAGGTTCTCCAATTTAAATTTAAAATTTGAAATATCTGAATCCAATCTGTTTGGATCAGAACCGTCACCTACAGAATGAAGCTCTCTGTCCTCATGCTCTGCAAGCTGTGACGCAGTATCAGACATGGCCCTAGTATTGTCAGCGCACTCTGTTCTCACCCCAGAGTGATCACGCTTGCCTCTTAGTTCTGGTAATTTAGACAAAACTTCAGTCATAACAGTAGCCATATCTTGTAATGTTATCTGTAATGGCCGCCCAGATGTACTAGGCGCCATAATATCACGCACCTCCCGGGCGGGAGATGCAGGTACTGCCGCGTGAGGCGAGTTAGTCGGCATAACTCTCCCCTCGCTGTTTGGTGAAATTTGTTCAAATTGTACAGATTGACTTTTATTTAAAGTAGCATCAATACAGTTAGTACATAAATTTCTATTGGGCTCCACCTTGGCATTGGAACAAATGACACAGATATCTTCCTCTGAGTCAGACATGTTTAACACACTAGCAATAAACTTGCAACTTGGTTATAATCTTTTTTAGCAAAAACGTACTGTGCCTCAAAGAGGTACTAAACGATTAAATGATTAAATGACAGTTGAAATAATGAACTGAAAAACAGTTATAGCATCAAACTTTAAAACAACACAACTTTTAGCAAAGGTTTGTTCCCATTAGAAAAATATTAAATTTGACATAAAAATTACAGAGCAACGTTTTTATTCACAGTCAATATAAAATTCTCACAGCTCTGCTGAGAGAATCTACCTCCCTCTAAAGAAGTTTGAAGACCCCTGAGATCTGTCAGAGATGAACCGGATCATGCAGGAAATATAAGAGTAACTGACTGGAATTTTTTGATGCGTAGCAAAGAGCGCCAAAAACGGCCCCTCCCCCTCACACACAGCAGTGAAGAGAAACGAAACTGTCATAATTAAAACCAAACAACTGCCAAGTGGAAAATAATGCCCAAATATTTATTCACTCAGTACCTCAGAAATGTAAACGATTCTACATTCCAGCAAAAACGTTTAACATGAAAAATACTTATTAAAAGGATTAGTGACTTTTAACAGAGTAGTTCCGGTGAAATACCATCCCCAGAATACTGAAGTGTATACATACATGACATTATAACGGTATGGCAGGATTTTCTCATCAATTCCATTCAGAAAATAAAAACTGCTACATACCTCAATGCAGATTCATCTGCCCGCTGTCCCCTGATCTGAAGCTTTTACCTCCCTCAGATGGCCGAGAACAGCAATATGATCTTAACTACTCCGGTTAAAATCATAGTAAAAAACTCTGGTAGATTCTTCCTCAAACTCTGCCAGAGAAGTAATAACACGCTCCGGTGCTATTGTAAAATAACAAACTTTTGATTGAAGTCATAAAAACTAAGTATAATCACCATAGTCCTCTCACACATCCTATCTAGTCGTTGGGTGCAAGAGAATGACTGGGACTGACGTAGAGGGGAGGAGCTATATGCAGCTCTGCTGGGTGAATCCTCTTGCATTTCCTGTTGGGGAGGAGTTATATCCCAGAAGTAATGATGACCCGTGGACTGATCACACATAACAGAAGAAAGAGGATGATGTGGTCAAAATACTCATTTGCCTAATAATTCTGCACACAGCGTACAGTGCAGTCAGTATAGATGAATACAGTGTGTGATGTGTGTTATGCTGTGTATAGTGCAGTCAGTATAGATGAATACAGTGTGTGATGTGTGTTATGTTTTGTACAGTGCAGTCAGTATAGATGAATACAGTGTGTGATGTGTATTGTGCTGTGTACAGTGCAGTCAGTATAGATGAATACAGTGTGTGATGTGTATTGTGCTGTATACAGTGCAGTCAGTATAGATGAATACAGTGTGTGATGTGTATTGTGCTGTATACAGTGCAGTCAGTATAGATGAATACAGCGTGTGATGTGTATTGTGCTGTATACAGTGCAGTCAGTATAGATACTTACAGTGTGTGATGTGTAATGATGTGTACCGTACAGTCAGTATAGATGAATACAGTGTGTGATGTGTGTTATGCTGTGTACAGTGCAGTCAGTATAAATGAATACAGTGTGTGATGTGTGTTGTGCTGTGTACAGTGCAGTCAGTATAGATGAGTACAGTGTGTGATGTGTGTTGTGCTGTGTACAGTGCTGTCAGTATAGATAATTACAGTGTGTGATGTGTGTTATGCTGTGTACAGTGCAGTCAGTCTAGATAATTACAGTGTGTGATGTGTATTGTGCTGTGTACAGTGCCGTCAGTATAGATAAGTACAGTGTGTGATGTGTGTTGTGCTGTGTACAGTGCCGTCAGTATAGATAATTACAGTGTGTGATGTGTGTTGTGTTGTGTACAGTGCAGTCAGTATAGATGAATACAGTGTGTGATGTGTGTTATGTTGTGTACAGTGCAGTCAGTATAGATGAATACAGTGTGTGATGTGTGTTATGCTGTGTACAGTGCAGTCAGTATAGATGAATACAGTGTGTGATTTGTGTTATGTTGTGTACAGTGCAGTCAGTATAGATTAATACAGTGTGTGATGTGTGTTATGTTGTGTACAGTGCAGTCAGTATAGATGAATACAATGTGTGATGTGTGTTATGTTGTGTACAGTGCAGTCAGTATAGATGAATACAGTGTGTGATGTGTGTTATGCTGTGTACAGTGCAGTCAGTATAGATGAATACAGTGTGTGATGTGCTGTGTACAGTGCAGTCAGTATAGATAATTACAGTGTCTGATGTGTATTGTGCTGGATACAGTGCAGTCAGTATAGATGAATACAGTGTGTGATGTGTGTTGTGCTGTATACAGTGCAGTCAGTATAGATGAGTACAGTGTGTGATGTGTGTTATGTTGTGTACAGTGCAGTCAGTATAGATGAATACAGTGTGTGATGTGTGTTGTGCTGTGTACAGAGCAGTCAGTATAGATGAATATAGTGAGTGGTGTGTATTGTGCTGTGTACAGTGCAGTCAGTATAGATAATTACAGTTGCCTAGATTTAGAGTTTTGCGTTAGAAGGGGTGCGTTAGCTACGCGTGTTCCCCCCCCGCACCTTTTAAACAACGCTGGTATTTAGAGTTCTCAGAAGGGCTGCGTTAGGCTCCAAAAAGGGAGCGTAGAGCATAATTTACAGCCACTACAACTCTAAATACCAGCGTTGCTTACGGACGCGGCCAGCTTCAAAAACGTGCTTGTGCACGATTCCCCCATAGGAAACAATGGAGCAGTTTGAGCTGAAAAAAAACCTATCACCTGCAAAAAGCAGCGTTCAGCTCCTAGCGCAGCCCCATTGTTTCCTATGGGGAAACACTTCCTAAGTCTGCACCTAACACCCTAACATGAACCCCGAGTCTAAACACCCCTAACCTTACACTTATTAACCCCTAATCTGCCACCCCCGCTATCGCTGACCCCTGCATATTATTTTTAACTCCTAATCTGCCGCTCCGTACACCGCCGCAACCTACGTTATCCCTATGTACCCCTAATCTGCTGCCGCTAACACCGCCGACCCCTATATTATATTTATTACCCCCTAATCTGCCCCCCCAACGTCGCTGCTACCTACCTACACTTATTAACCCCTAATCTGCCGACCGGACCTCGCCGCCACTATAATAAATGTATTAACCCCTAAACCGCCTCCCTCCCGCCTCGCAAACCCTATAATAAATAGTATTAACCCCTAATCTGCCCTCCCTAACATCGCCGACACCTAACTTCAAGTATTAACCCCTAATCTGCCGACCGGACCTCGCCGCTACTCTAATAAATGTATTAACCCCTAAAGCTAAGTCTAACCCTAACACTAACACCCCCCTAAGTTAAATATAATTTAAATCTAACGAAATTAAATAAATCTTATTAAATAAATTAATCCTATTTAAAGCTAAATATTTACCTGTAAAATAAACCCTAATATAGCTACAATATAACGAATAATTATATTGTAGCTATTTTAGGATTTATATTTATTTTACAGGCAACTTTGTATTTATTTTAACTAGGTACAATAGCTATTAAATAGTTATTTACTATTTAATAGCTACCTAGTTAAAATAATTACAAAATTACCTGTAAAATAAATCCTAACCTAAGTTACAATTAAACCTAACACTACACTATCAATAAATTAATTAAATAAACTACCTACAATTATCTACAATTAAATCAACTAAACTAAATTACAAAAACAAACAAACACTAAATTACAAAAAATAAAAAAAGATTACAAGAATTTTAAACTAATTACACCTACTCTAAGCCCCCTAAAAAAATAACAAAGCCCCCCAAAATAAAAAAATGCCCTACCCTATTCTAAATTAAAAATT
Organism: Bombina bombina; assembly: GCF_027579735.1. Classification (NCBI taxonomy): domain Eukaryota; kingdom Metazoa; phylum Chordata; class Amphibia; order Anura; family Bombinatoridae; genus Bombina; species Bombina bombina. The sequence continues at coordinate 26,961,183 of NC_069510.1, read as the reverse complement.
TAACAGCTCTTTTACCTTACCAGCCCTTAAAAGGGCCTTTTGCAGGGCATGCCCCAAAGAAAACAGCTCTTTTGCATTTAAATAAACAATACCCCCCCCCAACATTACAACCCACCACCCACATACCCCTAATCTAACCCAAACCCCCCTTAAAAAACCTAACACTAAGCCCCTGAAGATCTTCCTACCTTATCTTCACTACGCTGGGTATCACCGATCCGTCCAGAAGAGGGTCCGAAGTCTTCATCCTATCCGGCAAGAAGAGGGCATCCGGACTGGTAGACATCTTCATCCAGGCGGCATCTTCTATCTTCTTCCATCCGGCACGGAGCCGGGACCATCTTGAAGCAGCCGACGCGGATCCATCCTCTTCTTTCGGCGACTCCCGACGAATGAAGGTTCCTTTAAGTGGCGTCCCTCGAATTCCGATTGGCTGATAGGATTCTATCAGCCAATCGGAATTAAGGTAGGAAAAATCTAATTGGCTGATTGAATCAGCCAATCAGATTCAAGTTCAATCCGATTGGCTGATCCAATCAGCCAATCAGATTGAGCTCGCATTCTATTGGCTGATCGGAACAGCCAATAGAATGTGAGCTCAATCTGATTGGCTGATTGGATCAGCCAATTGGATTGAACTTGAATCTGATTGGCTGATTCAATCAGCCAATCACATTTTTCCTATCAGCCAATCAGAATTCGAGGGACGCCATCTTGGATGACATCACTTAAAGGAACCTTCATTCGTTGGGAGTCACCGGAAGAAGAGGATGGATCCGCGTCAGCTGCTTCAAGATGGTCCCGCTCCGCGCCGGATGGAAGAAGATAGAAGATGCCGCCTGGATGAAGATGTCTACCGGTTTGGATGCCCTCTTCTTGCCGGATAGGATGAAGACTTCGGAGCCTCTTCTGGACCTCTTCTTGCCGGATAGGATGAAGACTTCGGACCCTCTTCTGGACGGATCGGTGATACCCGGCGTGGTGAAGATAAGGTAGGAAGATCTTCAGGGGCTTAGTGTTAGGTTTTTTAAGGGGGGTTTGGGTTAGATTAGGGGTATGTGGGTGGTAGGTTGTAATGTTGGGGGGGTGTATTGTATGTTTATTTAAATGCAAAAGAGCTGTTTTCTTTGGGGCATGCCCCGCAAAAGGCCCTTTTAAGGGCTGGTAAGGTAAAAGAGCTGTTAAATTTTTAATTTAGAATAGGGTAGGGCATTTTTTTATTTTGGGGGGCTTTATTTTTTTAGGGGGCTTAGAGTAGGTGTAATTAGTTTAAAATTCATGTAATCTTTTTTAATTTTTTGTAATTTAGTGTTTGTTTTTTTTTGTAATTTAGTGGGTTTTTTTAAAAAATTTAGTTTAGTTGATTTAATTGTAGATAATTGTAGGTAGTTTATTTAATTAATTTATTGATAGTGTAGTGTTAGGTTTAATTGTAACTTAGGTTAGGATTTATTTTACAGGTAATTTTGTAATTATTTTAAATAGGTAGCTATTAAATAGTTAATAACTATTTAATAGCTATTGTACCTAGTTAAAATAAATACAAAGTTGCCTGTAAAATAAATATAAATCCTAAAATAGCTACAATATAATTATTCGTTATATTGTAGCTATATTAGGGTTTATTTTACAGGTAAGTATTTAGCTTTAAATAGGATTAATTTATTTAATAAGAGTTAATTTATTTTGTTACATAAAAATTATATTTAAAGGGGGGTGTTAGGGTTAGGGTTAGACTTAGCTTTAGGGGTTAATACATTTATTATAGTAGCGGCGAGGTCCGGTTGGCAGATTAGGGGTTAATACTTGAAATTAGGTTTCGGCGATGTTAGGGAGGGCAGATTAGGGGTTAATACTATTTATTATAGGGTTTTTGAGTCGGGAGTGAGGCGGATTAGGGGTTAATACATTTATTATAGTAGCGGTGAGGTCCAGTCAGCAGATTATGGGTTAATAAGTGTAGGTAGGTAGCGGTGACGTTGGGGGGGCAGATTAGGGGTTAATAAATATTATGTAGGTGTCGGCGATATTAGGGGCAGCAGAATAGGGGTACATAGGGATAATGTAGGTTGCGGCGGTGTGCGGTCGACAGATTAGGGGTTAAAAAATGTTAATAGAGTGGCGGCGATGTGGGGGGACCTTGGTTTAGGGGTACATAGGTAGTTTATGGGTGTTAGTGTACTTTAGAGCACACTAGTTAAGAGCTTTATGAACCGGCGTTAGCCCAGAAAGCTCTTAACTCCTGACTTTTTTCTGCTGCTGGAGTTTTGTCGTTAGAGTTCTAACGCTCACTTCAGCCAAGACTCTAAATACCAGCGTTAGAAAGATCCCATTGAAAAGATAGGATACGCAATTGACGTAAGGGGATCTGCGGTATGGAAAAGTCGCGGCTGGAAAGTGAGTGTTAGACCCTTACCTACACGACTCTAAATACCAGCGGCCGGACAAAACCAGCGTTTGGACCCCCTAACGCTGGTTTGGGACGGCTGACGCAGAACTCTAAATCTAGACGAGTGTGTGATGTGTGTTGTGCTGTGTACAGTGCAGTCAGTATAGATAAATACAGTGTGTGATGTGTGTTGTGCTGTGTACAGTGCAGTCAGTATAGATGAATACAGTCTGTGATGTGTATTGTGCTGTGTACAGTGCAGTCAGTATAGATGAATACAGTCTGTGATGTGTATTGTGCTGTATACAGTGCAGTCAGTATAGATGAGTACAGTGAGTGATGTGTGTTGTGCTGTTTAAAGTGCAGTCAGTAGATAAGTACAGTGTGTGATGTGTGTTGTGCTGTGTACAGTGCAGTCAGTATAGATGAATACAGTCTGTGATGTGTATTGTGCTGTGTACAGTGCAGTCAGTATAGATGAATACAGTGTGTGATGTGTGTTATGCTGTGTACAGTGCAGTCAGTATAGATGAATACAGCATGTGATGTGTGTTGTGCTGTGTACAGTGCAGTCAGTATAGATGAATACAGTGTGTGATGTGTATTGTGCTGTGTACAGTGCAGTCAGTATAGATGATTACAGTGTGTGATGTGTGTTGTGCTGTGTACAGTGCAGTCGGTATAGATAATTACAGTGTGTGATGTGTGTTGTGCTGTGTACAGTGCTGTCAGTATAGATAATTACAGTGTGTGATGTGTGTTGTGCTGTGTACAGTGCTGTCAGTATAGATAATTACAGTGTGTGATGTGTGTTGTGCTGTGTACAGTGCTGTCAGTATAGATAAGTACAGTGTGTGATTTGTGTTGTGCTGTGTACAGTGCTGTCAGTATAGATAAGTACAGTGTGTGATGTGTGTTGTGCTGTGTACAGTGCTGTCAGTATAGATAAGTACAGTGTGTAATGTGTGTTGTACTGTGTACAGTGCAGTCAGTATAGATGAATACAGTGTGTGATGTGTGTTGTGCTGTGTACAGTGCAGCCAGTATAGATAAGTACAGTGTGTGATGTGTGTTGTGCTGTGTACAGTGTAGTCAGTATAGATAAGTACAGTGTGTGATTGGTGTTGTGCTGTGTACAGTGCTGTCAGTATAGATAAGTACAGTGTGTGATGTGTGTTGTGCTGTGTACAGTGCTGTCAGTATAGATAAGTACAGTGTGTAATGTGTGTTGTACTGTGTACAGTGCAGTCAGTATAGATGAATACAGTGTGTGATGTGTGTTGTGCTGTGTACAGTGCAGCCAGTATAGATAAGTACAGTGTGTGATGTGTGTTGTGCTGTATACAGTGCAGTCAGTATAGATGAATACAGTGTGTGATGTGTGTTATGCTGTGTACAGTGCAGTCAGTATAGATGAATAAAGTGTGTAATGTGTGTTGTGCTGTGTACAGTGCAGCCAGTATAGGTAAGTACAGTGTGTGATGTGTGTTGTGCTGTGTACAGTGCAGCCAGTATAGATAAGTACAGTGTGTGATGTGTGTTGTGCTGTATACAGTGCAGTCAGTATAGATGAATACAGTGTGTGATGTGTATTGTGCTGTGTACAGTGAAGTCAGTATAGATGAATAAAGTGTGTGATGTGTGTTGTGCTGTGTACAGTGCAGTCAGTATAGATGAATACAGTGTGTGATGTGTGTTGTGCTGTATACAGTGCAGTCAGTATAGATGATTACAGTGTGTGATGTGTATTGTGCTGTGTACAGTGCAGTCAGTATAGATGAATAAAGTTTGTGATGGGTGTTGTGCTGTGTACAGCGCAGTCAGTATAGATGTAAATGGTATACAGTGTGTACCTTACAGCATGCAGTGTGACCATTATGGATGTATTCAGTATGTAGTTTATGCATTGTTGCAATGTACAGTAATGTTGTTATAGGGTTATACAGCATGTAGTGTGCACTGTGTGTTCCTTGCAGTGTAGAAAGAGGGTAGTATATGAGTTAGTATACAATGCAGTGAATATAGGTGTGTGTACCGTGCAATCATACAGTATACAGTGCAGTCAGTATATATGTATGCACTGTGTAGTGTGAGTCATGTAGTATACAGTGCAGGTAGTATATATGTATGTGCCATGCAACCATACAGTATACAGTGCAGTCAGTATATATGTATGTGCCATGCAACCATACAGTATACAGTGCAGTCAGTATATATGTATGCACTGTGTAGTGTGAATCATGTAGTATACAGTGCAGGTAGTATATATATATGTATGTGCCATGTAGTGTATACTGTGCAGTAAATGCTTACAGTGCAGTGAGCATGTGTAAATATAGTATGTATTTGGTACCATGAAGTATACAGTGCAGTCAGTATATATGTATGCACTGTGTAGTGTGAGTCATGTAGTATACAGTGCAGGTAGTATATATATATATGTATGTGCCATGTAGTGTATACTGTGCAGTAAATGCTTACAGTGCAGTGAGCATGTGTAAATATAGTATGTATTTGGTACAGTGCAGTTGGTATATATGTGGTACAGCATGTGGTGTTTCTGTGCAATAATACATTTTATTTGGATAGTTTGTATAGTACTGATGCCCCAGTAGGTGAGTCGTTGCATGATTTTCTCAACCCTTCAGCTGCTGTAACTTCTGTGCAATACATTGCAGCTCTTTCTTGTGGCTAAATAGTTAATCCGTATCTGGCTCTGTTCTGGAGAACTAAAGAACAAGTGTGAATGAATTATTATTGGCAAGAAAAGGGTTAGAAACTTCTGTGCTTCCTAAAAATATATCTGGCCACTGTGTAGCTATCAGGAGATGGCATCTTTGTGTTATATTAATTCCCTCATCTGTTGCTAGAAGGCAGCACACACCCCATAGCTAACCAAAGAAACAGGATTAAAGGATATAGCGGGAATATACAGGATTAGAGCCATCTATAGTATTGTAGAGGCAAATTAGGTAGAATGTGTGGAACTGCGTAAGATTCCCTTACAGTATTTGTCTATGACAGAGACTGCAAATCATTGAACAAGTGCTATTGTTCTCAGAAGAGAATCCATCTGCTGTCATCCAACCAATTCCTTAGGGAATTTAATGAGTGTCAAAAATGTTTTGTGCGGGGGGAGGGTGTGCGAAGGAGTGGTGAGAGGCGAGTACTGTACCAAAACTGTACACTGCAGTCAAACTCAACTATACATAAACATGTGATAAGTCTATGTATCTATCTCTCATCTATCTGTGTATCTATCTCTCATCTATCTGTTTATCTATCTCTCATCTATCTATGTATCTATCTCTCATCTATCTATGTATCTATCTCTCATCTATCTATGTATCTATCTCTCATCTATCTGTTTATCTATCTCTCATCTATCTGTTTATCTATCTCTCATCTATCTATTTATCTATCTCTCATCTATCTGTTTATCTAACTCTCATCTATCTGTTTATCTATCTCTCATCTATCTGTTTATCTATCTCTCATCTATCTATGTATCTATCTCTCATCTATCTGTTTATCTATCTCTCATCTATCTGTTTATCTATCTCTCATCTATCTGTTTATCTATCTCTCATCTATCTATGTATCTATCTCTCATCTATCTGTTTATCTATCTCTCATCTATCTGTTTATCTATCTCTCATCTATCTGTTTATCTATCTCTCATCTATCTATGTATCTATCTCTCATCTATCTGTTTATCTATCTCTCATCTATCTGTTTATCTATCTCTCATCTATCTGTTTATCTATCTCTCATCTATCTGTTTATCTATCTGTCTGTCTTTCCCTCTTAATATGTCTATCTATCTATCTATCTATCTATCTCTATCTATCTATATATCTATTAAACTATCTATCTATATCGTATCTATCTCTTTATCTATATATGTACCTGTCATCTATCTATTTATCTATCATCTATCTATCAAACTATCTATCCTATCTATATCTTATCTATCTATTTATCTATATATGAATCTGTCATCTATCTATCTATCTATCTATCTATCTATCTATCTATCTATCTATCTATCTCTCATCTATCTATTTATCTATCTGTCTGTCTTTCCCTCTTAATATGTCTATCTATCTATCTATCTATATCGTATCTATCTCTTTATCTATCTATTTATCTCTCATCTATCTGTGTATCTATCTCTCATCTATCTGTGTATCTATCTCTCATCTATCTGTGTATCTATCTCTCATCTATCTGTGTATCTATCTCTCATCTATCTATGTATCTATCTCTCATCTATCTGTGTATCTATCTCTCATCTATCTGTTTATCTATCTCTCATCTATCTGTTTATCTATCTCTCATCTATCTGTTTATCTATCTCTCATCTATCTATTTATCTATCTCTCATCTATCTGTTTATCTATCTCTCATCTATCTGTTTATCTATCTCTCATCTATCTGTTTATCTATCTCTCATCTATCTGTTTATCTATCTCTCATCTATCTATGTATCTATCTCTCATCTATCTGTTTATCTATCTCTCATCTATGTATCTATCTCTCATCTATCTGGTTATCTATCTCTCATCTATCTGTTTATCTATCTCTCATCTATCTGTTTATCTATCTCTCATCTATCTGTTTATCTATCTATCATCTATCTATTTATCTATCTCTCATCTATCTGTTTATCTATCTCTCATCTATCTGTTTATCTATCTCTCATCTATCTGTTTATCTATCTCTCATCTATCTATGTATCTATCTCTCATCTATCTGTTTATCTATCTCTCATCTATCTATTTATCTATCTCTCATCTATCTGTTTATCTATCTCTCATCTATCTGTTTATCTATCTCTCATCTATCTATGTATCTATCTCTCATCTATCTGTTTATCTATCTCTCATCTATCTATGTATCTATCTCTCATCTATCTGTTTATCTATCTCTCATCTATCTGTTTATCTATCTCTCATCTATCTATTTATCTATCTCTCATCTATCTGTTTATCTATCTCTCATCTATCTATTTATCTATCTCTCATCTATCTGTTTATCTATCTCTCATCTATCTGTTTATCTATCTCTCATCTATCTGTTTATCTATCTCTCATCTATCTGTTTATCTATCTCTCATCTATCTATTTATCTATCTCTCATCTATCTGTTTATCTATCTCTCATCTATCTGTTTATCTATCTCTCATCTATCTATGTATCTATCTCTCATCTATCTGTTTATCTATCTCTCATCTATCTGTTTATCTATCTCTCATCTATCTGTTTATCTATCTCTCATCTATCTGTTTATCTATCTCTCATCTATCTATTTATCTATCTCTCATCTATCTGTTTATCTATCTCTCATCTATCTATTTATCTATCTCTCATCTATCTATTTATCTATCTCTCATCTATCTATTTATCTATCTCTCATCTATCTATTTATCTATCTGTCTGTCTTTCCCTCTTAATATGTCTATCTATCTATCTATCTATCTATCTATCTATCTATCTGTATCTATCATCTATCTATCAAACTATCTATCAAACTATCTATCTATCTGTATCTATCATCTATCTATCAAACTATCTATCTATAGCTTATCTATCTATTTATCTATATATGTATCTGTCATCTATCTATTTATCTATCATCTATATATCTATCTATATGTATCTATCTATTTTTCCATCCATCTATCTATCTATTTATCTCTTATCTATTAATCTATCTGTCTTTATCTATCTATCATCTATCTACTGTATCTATATATCTATCTATTTATTTATCTATCATCTATCTATATGTCTATCTAACCCGCCTCATACGTCTATCTATTGATCTTATTTATTTAATCTGTTAGTCTATTTATGTATCTATCTGTCTGTCTATCTATCATCTATCTATCTATCTTGTCAATCGCTATCTCAATTTCTCTGTCCTTTCACCCATAACATATACATACATATTATTTCACATGATTATATTTACTTCAGACTATAAAAAAAACATTCCATTAACTTTAATAAATAGTGAGAACTATAGAAGCCTTTAAATACATTAAAGGGACAGTCTACACTAAAATTGTTATTGGTTAAAAAGATAGATAACGCCTTTACTACCCATTCCCCAGCTTTGCATTAAACCTCTAAATTTCTGCCTGTTTCTAAGCCACTATAGACAGCCTCTTATCACATGCTTTTTTATTTGCTTTTCACAACAGGAGCGTGCTAGTTCATGTGGGTCATATAGATAACATTGTGGGCTGTGCACAACACAGCTAAAATGCAAGTAAATATAAAATAAATTAAAAGTCATGTGATCAGGGGCAGTCTGCAGAGGCTTAGATACAAGGTAATCACAGAGGTAAAAAGTATATTAATATAACTGAGATAAGGGGCAGTCTGCAGAGGCTTAGATACAAGGTAATCACAGAGGTAAAAAGTATATTAATATAACTGAGATAAGGGGCAGTCTGCAGAGGCTTAGATACAAGGTAATCACAGAGGTAAAAAGTATATTAATATAACTGAGATAAGGGGCAGTCTGCAGAGGCTTAGATACAAGGTAATCACAGAGGTAAAAAGTATATTAATATAACAGTGTTGGTTATGCAAAACTGGGGAATGGGTAATAAAGGGATTATCTATCTTTTAAAACAATAACAATGATATTGTAGACTGTCCCTTTAAGGGAATAGAAGGACCTTAATACCAATCATTTAAAACAGTAGCAATCAATATGTCAAAATATTTTGATTCTTTAAAAAACTTTTAAAAAACATTTAAAAGGATATGAAACACAACGTTTTTCTTTCATGATTCCGATAGAGCAGTGATTTTCAACCTTTTTTTTGCCGTGGCACACTTTTTTACATTAAAAAATCCTGCGGCACACCACCATCCCAAAATTTTACAAAATCTCACATTGTAGCCTAATACAGCATATATATATATGCCTGCCTGCCTGTCTGTCTGATGAGCCTGTCACATCAAAACAAGCAAAATTTTAAAAAATATGTCACAATGTTGTTAGTCTGCCGCGGCACACTGGTTGAAAAACACTGCGATAGAGTATAGGGGAGATGACCTTGGAACTATTAACTTCTTGCTACAGAGAATAAGTCCCACTGTCAAGGATAGCGGCATCACAAAAAATACTTTCCAAACGTAACTAAACAAACAGATAAAAAAATAATAATTCTCTCTCTATGAAACAGTCCCCTCTAAGATACACAAAACAGTCATCTTTAAGAAAGCTCAATAGAAATGAACAAAAATAAAAAAAACAAGACAACCTCATCAGCTTTGGAATCCAGTATTGAGATGCCCAGAAGACAAGATAATTCCAAGGCAACAGAGTCTTTATAGAATGTGTGTGTTTAAAAGGACTAGGAAATACAGTAGATTTGCATACTCAACACATGCATGATAAAAAGACAATGCAATAACACTTAGGGGCCGATTTATTAACGTGCGAGCGGACATGATACAGTGGACAAGTTATGGAGCAGCGGTCTTTAGACCGCTGCTTCATAACTCTTGTTTTCGGCGAGCCAGCACAGAAACAGGGACATCACGCTCCATTCGGAGCTTGATAATTCGGCCCCTTAGTCTGAATTTCAAATGAGTAGTAGATTTTTTTTAACAAATTTCAAAGTTATGTCTCTTTCCACTCCCCCTGTATCATGTGACAACCATCAGCCAATCACAAATGAATATACGTATATTCTGTGAATTCTTGCACATGCTCAGTAGGAGCTGGTGACTCAAAGTGTAAATATAAAAAGACTGCACATTTTTGTTAATGAAAGTAAATTGGAAAGTTGTTTAAAATTAAATTCTCTATCTAAATCATAAAACTTTAGTTTTTACCTGAGTGTCCCTTTTAAACAAGGTATAGATAAAAAAAAAACTCCAACCCCACCACAATGCTAAGGGACAACCTCATTCAATCCAGCAGAATCTACCCTACATTCTACCCTAATGGAGGCACGCAAATATTTTAATTTTATGAATATTTACAAATCCTGGTTTGCAAGTGTGTTTCTTCAGGTCCGGGGCAAGTGTTTAACATCGGGACAAAGTTGAAAAATTAAATCACAAGATCCTCAATGCAATCCTGTGATTTTGAAGGTAGGATCAGATCATGGAGGGCTGCGTACGATGCTAGGCACGCCCCCCAGTCCGATTTTTCATTGTACAAAAATGGGAAGCTGCAGGACGCTATATAAGGTAGGACGTTCCATGACGTCCTAAGGTCATTAAAGCCCAGCACTGTTCGGTTGGGATGGAAGGCCCTAGGGCTTGAAGAGGTTAAGTGTTGCTAGCTGTAATTATTACATATTTGCATTTGATTTGTTAACCGTGTGAATTTGTGACGAAAACACCGATATTAGGTTTTTTCCCCCACAAAATGAATATCCGAACAAATGCACCAACTATTTTAAAGAAAATGAACAAATACTTAATTTGTTTCCTTTAAATTAGCGGTAAAAGATTATATACTTACCTCAAGCACGCTGGAGAGCAGCGCTAATCCCGACCCTTCTTCACAGAGCCGCGGGCCGCCCTAAGTCTCCTTTAGAAGGTCCTTTAGCTCAGGCTCTGGGATCCACTGCACTAAGCCTCCTATTTGGGTGTCCCTGGGCTCTGTGAAGAAGGGCCGGCATTAGTGCGGCTCTCCAGCGCGCTTGAGGTAAGTATATAATTCTACAGGTAAACAAAAACGAATGTAAATGTTTCACAAATATTCAGCATTTGTTTTGATTCAAACAAAACAAATATAGAAAAGTGCAGCAGACAAATATTTTAAAAACAAATGTTTCAGCCTCTTCGTTCAGAAAGGTTTGCCCGAAACTCATTTCTGCACAAGTCTAGTAATTATCGTTTCTTTCTAATGGTAGTGAGAGGCCACACAATCCATTCTTACATATGGGAATTACATCACCTGGCCACCAGCAGGAGGCAAAGACATCCCAACCAAAGCATTTAACTATCCCTCCTACTTCCCGTTCCCTCCCAGTAGTTCTTTGCCTCCTCTAGGGGGGTAGGCAGAGATGGGTGCTCTGTATGTTTTAATTTTTCCGTTTGAGACCCTCAATAGATAGTTCCTTAAAGAGAGGGTGTAGGAAGTGACAGCTGCTTTCTTGTGTAACTCTCAGTAGAGTTTGATTACCAGCAGTTATGAGGGGGCGCAGTGAAGTTCTCTAGCCTCCCTCTATATCCTAACTTTGTTGACTCCCTTAACTATACGTATCCTTGTAGTTACAGGAGACTAATTCTATCCTGTGTTGTCCAAAATAGGTTTGGATGGAGCTATCTGCTGGATCAGCACGTGTAAGTCCTTTAGCTCTTTGCATTCCCACAACTAAAGGCTAGTTGCCTAGTAATGTGGCACATATTCTAAGCACATACTTTAATGGCTACTGGCTCCTTCATTGGCTAGTGCCTGCGTGCAAGAGCTGCTGTGTGTGCATGGAAACAGCTGTGATTATATTTATTTCTTTGTGTTTTTATTATGGGGTCAGTGACAAAATAAATCTATGTTAGGTGGTCCCTGCTCCATTAGCGGAGCTCTTGTCATGGAGCTGTACTTTATCCTGTCAGTGACAGTTGGAAAATGTTAAAGGGACAGTCAAGTAAAAAAAAAATACTTTCATGATTTAAATAGAACATTTAATTTCAAACAACTTTCCAATTTACTTTTATTACCAATGTTGCCTTGTTCTCTTGGTATTCTTAGTTGAAAACTAAACCTAGGAGGTTCATATGCTAATTTCTAAGACCTTGAAGGCCGCCTCTAATCTGAAAGCATTTAGACTGTTTTCACCACTAGAGGGCGTTAGTTCATGTGTTTCATATAGATAACATTGAGCTCAGGCACGTGAAGCTCAGATATGGACAAGTCTCAGATTTTGAGCCTTCTCTGTCTAGTTCGGAAGGTGAACTATCTTCTTCCGATTCCTCTGAGGATATTGTTAAGGATGATGAGGACTTTACATTAAGATTCAAAATGGACCACCTTAGGTACTTACTTAAGGTGGTTCTAAAGACTTTGGTAGTTTTGGATTCTGAACTGGTTGAAGAGAAACCGACTCAGAAGTTAGACATTATTTTTAAGCCCAAACTGTGGACTCCCAAAGTTTTTCTGGTTCCCTCTTTAATATCTGACATCATCTCTAAAGAATGGGAGAGGCCTGGGGTTCATTTCTCCCCTTTTACTTCCTTCAAGAAATTGTTTCCTGTTAACACTTCCCACTTGGAATTATGGAACACCGTTCCGAGGGTTGATGGTGCTATCTCTTCTCTAGCTAAAAGATCCACCATTTCTCTAGAGCAGAGCTTTCCAAACTTTTCATGTTGGTGACACACTTTTTAGACCAACATCATTTTGCGACACAGTAATTCAGATACGGACACATACATAAATTATATAATAATGAAATGTATTTACGAGTAACTGTATGTAAGTAAGTGCAAGAATTGAAGTTTTATAACACCAATAACTACTTACCATTTTAATGGGATGTATGAGGTTGATGGGATGAACACAGTTTCTGAATATTTGGTGGAATATCAGTTAAAGACACTCACATTTTATCATCAATCATTTTTAAGTTTCTACGTTTCAGTGTCTTTAAGTTTGTCATCAGGATACTTCACAAATGTATGTAGTAGAAAACTGCAGAAGAGTTTTTAATGCTTTTTAAAGCTATGTTTGAATGCATTTTTGAAATGTGAATTCAAAAGCTGTGTAAATCACCTTTTTCATAGATCAACAGATTTCGATAATTTTTTAGGCCAGCTATTTCTTCTTCTTCAATAAGTGAATAATTCCTTTTTGCAGTTGAAAGAAATGTATTTCTGATCCAACCATAGTCTTGGATTTCAACATTTAGGAACAAATGCTGAGCTTTCTCTCCGAGCAATGTTAAAGGGTCAACAATTAGCGAGCTGATTTTACAGTTTAGGAAAACATTTAAAAATTTCCTTCTGACACATAGGTCCAGGTAGGAGCTCAGCTGCATATATATAGTAACTCACAAAAGTGAGTACACCCCTCACATTTTTGTAAATATTTTATTATATATTTTCATGTGACAACACTGAATAAATGACACTTTGCTACAATGTAAAGTAGTGAGTGTACAGCCTGTATAACAGTGTAAATTTGCTGTCCCCTCAAAATAACTCAACACACAGCCTTTAATGTCTAAACCGTTGGCAACAAAAGTTAGTACACCCCTAAGTTGAAATGTCCAAATTGGGCCCAAAGTGTCAATATTTTGTGTAGTCACCATTATTTTCCAGGACTGCCTTAACCCTCTTGGGCATGGAGTTCACCAGAGCTTCACAGGTTGCCACTGGAGTCCTCTTCCACTCCTCCATGACGACATCACAGAGCTGGTGGATGTTAGAGACCTTGCGCTCCCCCACCTTCCATTTGAGGATGCCCCACAGATGCTCAATAGGGTTTAGGTCTGGAGACATGCTTGGCCAGTCCATCACCTTTACCCTCAGCTTCTTTAGCAAGGCAGTGGTCATCTTGGAGGTGTGTTTGCGGTCGTTATCATGTTGGAATACTGCCCTGCGGCCCAGTCTCCAAAGGGAGGGGATCATGCTCTGCTTTAGTATGTCACAGTACATATTGGCATTCATGGTTCCCTCAATGAACTGTATCTCACCAGTGCCGGCAGCACTCATGCAGGTCCAGACCATGACACTCGACCACCATGCTTGACTGTAGGCAAGACACACTTGTCTTTGTACTCCTGACGTGGTTGCTGCCACACACTCTTGACACTATCTGAACCAAAAAAGTTTATCTTGGTCTCATCGGACCACAGGGCATGGTTCCAGTAATCCATGTCCTTAGTCTGCTTGTCTTCAGCAAACTGTTTGCGGGTTTTCTTGTGCATCATCTTTAGAAGAGACTTCCTTCTGGTACGACAGCCATGCAGACCAATTTAATGCAGTGTGAGCGGCGTATGGTCTGAGCACTGACAGGCTGACCCCCCACCCCTTCAACCTCTGCAGCAATGCTGGCAGCACTTATACGTCTATTTCCCAAACACAACCTCTGGATATGACGCTGAGCACGTGCACTCAACTTTTTTGGATGACCATAGTGAGGCCTGTTCTGAGTGGAACCTGTCCTGTGAAACTGCTGTATGATCTTGCCCACAGTGCTGCAGCTCAGTTTAAGGGTCTTGGCAATCTTCTTATAGCCTAGGCCATCTTTATGTAGAGCAACAATTCTTTTTTTCAGATCCTCAGTGAGTTTGTTGCCATGAGGTACCATGTTGAACTTCCAGTGACTAGTATGAGAGAGTGTGAGAGCAATGTCACCAAATTTAACACACCTGCTCCCCATTTACATCTGAAACTTTGTAACCCTGATGAGTCAGATGACACCGGGGAGGGAAAATGGCTAATTGTGCTCAATTTGGACATTTCCACTTAGGGGTGTACTCACTTTTGTTGCCAGCGGTTTTTTGAGCTATTTTGAAGGGACAGCAAATTTACACTGTTATATAGTCTGTACACTCACTACTTTACATTGTAGCAAAGTGTCATTTCTTCAGTGTTGTCACATGAAAAGATAAAATATTTACAAAATTTGTGAGGGGGTGTACTCACTTTTGTGAGATTCTGTGTATATATATATATATATATATATATATATATATATATATATATATATATATATACACACATCACTACAAGGCTATATTGCTGTAATTGTTTACAATGCCTATGTCCTGAGTCATCTTCCAGCACTCTCCTGTGGTACACTGCCAGTGGGGGGTCAATCCACAATTAAAGTAAAAATTAAAAATAAATTGCAGATATCAAATTATAAGTGCCATGTTGTGGGTAGCTTGCTGGGTGGCCTACCTTCAGCCAGCAGCAGGTGGGTTGACTGGGTGACAGCCTGTAGCTGCGCTCTCCCAGGTACTCGGGAGAACACTAATTCTGAGGCTTCTGTCCTCCACTGAGCCTCCACATGATTGGCCAAGATGGCGGACGGCTTGCTCGGTGCAGTCACAGCCCAGGACCTCCGGGGGACTCCTCCACTCAGCACAGCTGAGAGTTTGGGGTGGCGTAACTCCTTGCTCCGTTCTTCTCACTCTAGTCTACAATCCACCTTCTGTTTCCACACTCTTCGACCTACTGCTCCGACACTGCAAGTCACATTAGCAGAGCTGCTTTAGGAAGTTTCGGGGGTGGGACCAAGGGAAGCAGGCGCAAGCAAGGGAGCTCCGCAGTGCCCTTCCGCAAAATGTTCTGAATTTTGCGTGACACACCTACACACTGCCGCTGACACACTAATGTGTTTTGTGACACACAGTTTGGAATGCACTGCTCTAGAGGATAGTACTTCCTTCAGGGATCCATTGGATAGGAAGCTGGAGAGATATCTTAGAAAGGCTTTCCTGCAAGGGTTCTTCTGTTTCAGTCAGCATTGCTGCTGCAGTGGGTGCTGCTGCCTTTTGGTGCCACTCTCTATCTGAGTTAATTATGGTCGGTTCTCCCCTAGAGGAGATTTAAGTTTGGCGGTTCTAGCCAGAAGGGCTCTTTGGCTAAAATCCTGGTCAGCAGATATAGTCTCAAAATCTAGACTCCTTTCTTTAGCTTTTAAGGGAAAGACCTTATTCGTACCGGGTTTGGATTCCGTCATTTCAACTGTCACGGGAGGAAAGAGAGCTTTCCTTCCCCAGGATAGAGAGTCCAGACTGAAAGGTAGGTCAAACGGTCATTTTTGTTCCTTTCGTCAGTCTACATCCCAGAGAGACTCTTCATCAAACAAGGTTGAACCCTCTAGTCGCACATGGAAAATGAATGCAGTTTGGAACAGGAACAAGCAATCCAAAAAAGCAACCCCAGATCTGCATAAAGGGGCAGCCCCCAAGCCAGTGTTGTCTCTAGTAGGGGGCAGATTAAACCTGTTTCTAGAAACTCAATCTATACAGGACTTGTGGGTACAGGAGTTTTTTTTCCCATGGTTACAGGATAGCTTTCCGATCTCAACCCCTAAGAGGCAGGTTTCTCTTGTCCCAAGTTTCAAAAAGACCAGAAAGAGAGTGGCTTTTCTTCAGTGTGTTTTAGACCATCAGTCCATGGGGTGATTATCCTTGTTCCTTTGGAATAGAGGGGCAGGGTTTTTTTACTCAAATCTCTTTGTTATCCCAAAGAAAGAAGGCACTTTTCACCCTAGATCTGAAATGTCTAAACAAATTCTTAAGGGTGCCCTCCTTCACAATAGAAGCAATCAGATCTATTCTTGCCCTTGTCCTACAGGGTCAGTTTATTACCACGGTCGACTTAAAGGACACATATCTTCATATTCCAATCCATCAAGATCATCATCAGTGTCTCAGGTTTGTCTTTATTGACAAACATTTTCAATTTACGGCCCTTGCCTTTGGTCTGGCTATGGCTCAGAGAGTTTTCACAAAGGTATTGGGATTCTATTAGCTATGGTCAGGCTGCAGGGCATCACCATGGCTCCTTACTTGGATGATATCTTGGTTCAAGCTCCATCTTTTCAGTTAGCGTCTTTTCTCACAGAGAGGTTACTCTGGTATCTTCGTAGTCGTGATTGGAAAGTAAATCTGGAAAATATTTCTCTCTCTATAGATTCCGTAACCATGAGGATCTTCCTTACAGGTCATTGCAAGACCAAACTTCAGTCAGAGTTTTGCTTTCCACAATCTACGATATATCCTGCAGTAACCCGTTTCATGGAGGTAATGGGACTCGTGGCAGCATCATTTGCATCCTCTTCAGTTGTGCATACTAAAGCAATGAAATGGAGATCATTCAGATCTGTCTCAGGTGATATATCTGGATTCCATCACCAGGAAGCTTCCTTTGTCTGTCCTGGGAAATATTAATTATGGATGCCAGTCTCGCAGGATGGGGATTGGTATGGGGCTCCAAGAGAACTTGGGGAACGTGGCCCTCTCAGGATACGTACCTACCTATAAACATTCTGGAGCTCAGAGCCATCATCAATGCTCTTCTTGTATGGCCACAACTGAGTTCCATCCGTTCTATCAGATTTCAGTCGGACAACATAACGGTGGTGGCGTATATCAAGCACCAAGGGGGTACTTGCAGTATTTTGGCAATGAAGGAGGTGTCTCGCATTCTGAATTGTGTGGAAAGTCACCAATGTGTGCTCACAGCAATTCACATTCCAGGAGTGGACAACTTAGAAGCAGACTTTCTAAGTCAACAGGCTCTTCATTCTGGTGAATGTTCTCTCCATCAGGGTATTTTCAACCAGATTTTTTCCATATGGGGATATCCGGATATAGACTTTACTTTCACGTCTCAATTTCAAGCTTCCGAGATATGGATCTTGCTCAAGGGACCCTCAGGCGGAGGTAATGGATGCCTTTGTTTTCTCACAGTACTTCTTACTCGGGTCGGGTGAGGATCAAACAGGAAAGAGTGTCAACAATCTTGATAGCTCCTGCGTGGTCACACAAGACTTGGTATGCAGATCTTATATGGATATTGTCTGCTCCTCCGTGGCGTCTTCCTCAGAGAGTGGACCTTCTATATCAAGGTCCGTTCTTTTACCAAAATCTAGATTCTCTGAGGCTGACTGCGTGGAGATTGAACAACTAATTCTAGCTCAAAGAGGTTTCTCTAAGTCTGTAATTGACACTCTAGGCCGGGCATGTAAAACTGTCACCAGACGTATCTATCATAAGGTGTGAAGGGTTTACCGGTCTTGGTGTGCTGGAATTTCTTGGTGCAAGGTAAGAATCCCACATATTCTTCAGTTCCTTCAGGAAGGACTTGAGAAGGGTCTCTCGGCTAGTTCTATTAAGGTACAAATTTTGTCTCTATCTGTTTTGTTTCATAAAAAGTTAACACAGTTGCCCAATGTTCAGTCTTTTGTTCAGGCTCTGTTTAGAATCAAACCAGAATGTAAGTCAATTGCTCCTTATTGGAGTCTTAATCTTGTTCTTAAGGTTTTGCAGCATGTTCCGTTTGAAAAAAGTTACTTTTCGTTCTTGTTGGCTCAATCTTCTGCCCATAGAATTTCGGAGCTGTTAGCTCTTCAGTGTGATCTCCCTTACCTGTTTTTTCATAAGGCTAAGGTGGTTTTGCCAGGTTTTCTGTCTAAGGTAGTTTCAACTGATATCATAAATCAAGAGATTGTGTTATCGTCCTTATTCCCTAATCCATGTTCATCTAAGGAGAGGTTATTGCATAATCTAGATGTGGTGAGGGCACTAAAATGTTACCTTCATGCTACTAAGGTTTCTCATCAGTCGCAAAGCTTTTTTGTTCTTTTTACTGGTAAGCATAGGGGGCCGGAAGGCTGAGGAATCTTCTTCAGATGGCTTAAATTGAATGAGGTCATCAACCTCCGGCAGGTATCACTGCCTGTTCCACATGTTCAGTATCTACATCTTGGGCTTTCAAGAATGAGGCTTCAGTAGAACAGATCTGCATAACTGCTACCTGGTCTTCTTTGAATACGTTCACAAAATTTTATCAGTTTGATGTTTTTGCCTCTGCAGAGGCTTTTTTTGGCAAAAAGGTTCCTCAGGCGGTGGTGCTTCTTTTTCCCCGTCCTTTTATGGTGGACTCCACAGCTTGAGTATCAATTCCCATATGTAAGGATGGATTTTGTGGACTCTCACTAACATTGGAAAGAAAGAATAAAAACATATTCTTACCTGATAAATTATTTTCTTTCTTGGTAGTGAGAGTCCATGAACCCGCCACCTTTTAATTGTGATTGGCGGCAGTTCCAATTTGCACATATTACCCCTTGTATCTCACTTACTGGTTCCTATCCTCGGATATGAACTATTGGGAGGGAAGGGGAATTAGGAGGGATAGTTGAATGCTTTGGTTGGGGTGTCTTTGCCTCCCTCTGGTGGCCAGGTGTTATGTAATTACCATATATAAAATTGGATTTTGTGGACTCTCACTACCAAGAAAGAAGACAATTTATCAGGTAAGAATACATTTCATTGTATTTGGGTTGCTAGCAGTTCTTGTTTATTGAGTGAGATATTATGTATTTGGGCACTTTTTTCTTTCATGATTCAGATAGAGCATACATTCTGAAACAACTTTCAATTTTACTTATCAATTTTGCTTCATTTTCTGGGCATCTATTATTAAAAGAGCAGCAAAGCAATTCTGGGAGCTAGCGGAGCACATAAAAGAACTACATATATTGTCCCAATTTCAACAATTTCCAATTTACTTCTATTATTTAATTTGCTTTGATCTTTTTGCATCCTTTGTTAAAAATCATACTTAGGTAGGGTCATGGGCAGCAATGCACTACTGGGAGCTAGCTGCTGATTGGTGGCTGCACATATATGCCTCTTGTCATTGTCTCACCTGATTGTTTATCTAGCTCACAGTAGATGAAGTGATCTTCAATGAATTTTGAACATCTTCTCTTAAAGGGGCAGTCTAGTCAAAATTAAACTCTCATGATTCAGATATGGCATCCAATTTTAAACAACTTTGCAATTTAGTTTTATCATCAAATTTGCTTTGTTTTCTTACTATTGTTTGTTGAAAGCTAAACATAGGTAGGCTCATGCGCTAATTTCTAAGATCTTGAAGGCCGACTCATCTCAGTGCATTTGACGGTTTTTCACAGCTAGACAGTGCTAGTTTATGTGTACAATATAGATAACATTGTGCTCACTCCTGTGGACTTATTTATGAGTCAGCACCGATTGGCTAAAATGCAAGTCTATCAAAAGAACTGAGATAAGGGGGCAGTCTGCAGAGGCTTAGATAGAAGGTAATCACAGAGGTAATATGTGTATTAATATAACAGTGTCGGTTGTGCAAAACTGGGGAATGGGTAATAAAGGGATTATCTATCTTTTTTAACAATAACAATTCTGGAGTTAACTGTTACTTTACGAACGAGGCTCCTCAGCAACCTAATGAGCGTGCATCAATGTAATGTAGTAGTGAGTCACTATATATCTCACAGCAGAAACATCAATACTCAGAATGATGCATTTACTCCTAAGTGATAAACCTGTTTGAGAAAAACTAAGCAACAAACGTTTCAGTGGCAGGGAAGGTGATGGTAAAGTTATTTAATATATTTGAAGGTGTGTCTTTGACCACCAATAGAGATGTGGAAATTGTGTTAGCCAATTAGCAATGAATCCTCGGGTATGCAGTATTAATATTTTTTTCTCTCACTTCAACATGAATTTAAACACATTTTTTTTCATACAGCAATACTGTGATGTGTAACTTGTGCTTTTCACGTTCTTTATAGATTCTTTTGACTTTTAAAAGAACATAAATGTGATATCATAAATAACAATTTATCGCATGCCCGTAAAACGGTCAAATTCGCCCGTTTACAGCCGCGCGATAAATATCCAGCCATTACAAGTGGCTGATTTTGCTATCGCGAGCTTGCGGTGTTAGAAAAAAAAAGCGGCACTGAAAAGTGCCTTTACATAGCGGTCTATGGGGACTGTGCGTTCCCAGTAAATATATATTTATATGCTTATATACATGTGTTAATATGTGTATATACACATATTAACACATACGTATATATGCATATATTCATTTAAATTTAAATTTGCTGCCCATCGCTGTCTGACTTACCTCCTTCACTGCGCTAGTTCTCATGCTGTGTCTGACGGCATGAGAACAAGGCTCCCATTGGAATCTATGGAAGCGCACTCTTGTGAGCGCTAAGCTTCCATGAGGTTGAGTTCGCATTGCACCTAACTTGTAATACCAGCGCATATTTCTAAGGGGAGCTTAAATATCGTTTCGTAGAAGCAATATTTTGCGCTCCACGTATAATCTAGCCCTTTGTTGTTGGTATATTGCTTGAACGGAACTATATGTTTAATCCCTTTGAATAGGTTAAACTCATAGATAAAGCCAGCTCCAGAAAGGAAATGCGCTGCTCATCCTGAGCTGATTGCAGCCTGTTCAGCTCTTATATGGACTTTAAAGGCAGAGTATATTCAAAATTAAATGTTCATGATTCAGACAGTACATGCAAAATTAAACTTCTATGCAATTTACTTCTATTATCAAATGTGCTTAATTCTTTGAGTATTATTTGTTGAATGCACAGTAATCCACTATTGGCAGCTGGTTTAACACATCAAGTGAGCCAATGACAAGAGGCATATATGTGCAGCCACCAATCAGCAGCTAGCGCCCAGTAACGCTTTGTTGCTACTGAGCCTAGGTTTACTCTTTAGCAAAGAATACCAAGAGAACAAAGCAGATTTAAATAATATAGATAAAATGTAAAGTTGTCTTTATGAACCATGAACGTTTAATTTAGCTTTACTGTCCTTTTTGGGTTCAAAAAATAGTTATGCATAAGAAGATTTTCTCTCAATTGACCAATCAGAGAAAAGATACAGAATATTAAAACCACATTCATACTCAAAATGTTTCTGTCATCCATTTGAAAGCTGAGCATTTAAAGGAACAAGAAACCCCAAAATATTATTTCATGATTTGGACAGAACATACAATTTTAAACAACTTTCCAATTTACTTCTGGTATCAAATTTGCTTCATTATCTTGTTATCCTTTGCTGAATGAACAGCATTGCACCACTGGCAGCAAGATGAACACATCTAGTTAGCCAATCACAAGAGAGAAATATGTACAGGCACCAATCAGCAGATAGCTCCCACTAGTGTAGGATATGTGCGTATTTTCAACAAGGGATACCAAGAGAACAAAGCACATCTGAAAATGGAAGTGAATTTAAAATTGTCTTAAAATTACACGCTCTACCTAAATCATGCAAGTTTAATTTTGACTTTCCTATCCCTTTAAATATGTTTAAAAATGTATCTATATATATGATTTTTTTAATGAAATATAGTTTAAATTTAAACTAATTTATCAGTACCAGTTGTGTAATTCCTGCAAATGCTCCCTGGCTGCATTGGTGGAGACAGAGGGGCATGCCCCCTATATGTGGCAAAATAAATAAATGGTTTATTCAGAACAGGAACACACAATTTAAGAAGACAAACAACAAAACAAAAACATTTAACTGTGTAGGATGCACTCTATTTTCTCTGGAGGTTAATAGAAAGAAAAGAAAACATTTTAGAGGTAAATCAAAGGGAAAACAGGCAAAATGAATTATTCATGTAAATTACATCATTTTTTTTACTATGCTTAATTAAACATTGTATGGTGGATTTGAGTTGAACATACCTTTAATAAGTAATGAACTCCCTGCACACAGGCTACTTTTAAATCCAGTAAGAAAAATCATAATTGATAAGATCTTTTTGTGTGAGGATTTGAAGTTGGGGACAGTCCCCGTTTATACTTAAATTTAGGTCAACCTATCATTCCCCTTATTGTTTTTGCTATCCCTGGCAATTCTTTTCCCACAAGCCTGCCAGTTAATACAAAGTACATACATTTTTCATACACAGAGCCAATGCTTATTTTATCAGGGATTGTTCAGCAACCAAATTAACTTCCAACTTATCTCCTCGCCCCTTAATTCTGATGTGTCACAACAGAGCCACAAATTGCTATCTCCAGACTATAAGATCCTGTGCTAATTGCAGATCCAGGCTGGCTTAGTATTTATTACCAGGCACTATGAATACAAATCCCACCCCAGGCGTTTCTCTGAGCCAGGCTCAGAGCTGACACTAATGACCACTTTTTTTTTTTTTTCTTGTGGGGCGTTGATTCTCGGAGCTGACACGATTCAGGAGCTTTCAGCAGCTGGACAGCTCCCAACAGTGCTAGACTCCACCCAAGTATTTCTTGCGCTGAATTCAATGAAGGGGGCACAAACCCCACTCCAGTTCACCCATCTCTGTCTACATAGTAAGGACCTTAATGAGGTGCCAAGAAGGGGCATAGCTTAGTCAATATCCCCTTCAAATAAATTAGCTTCCTCCATCACTAGGCAAAGCAATTCTCTGAGATTTCTGTGTCTAGAGGCAACAAGGGGAGGAGGGGAAATACACTTAACTCTTCCAATACCTGTATCTGTGTAGCAGCTGTTCTCAATATTTTTTACTTACACTAATCAAACATTTACTTTGAGTGAATGACTAAGAAGGGGGTTAAATAACCCTTTTTACATTTTAGAGAGGGTTGGGGTAAATGTCTTAAAAAAAAATCTTATTTATTTATTTTATATTTATTTATTTTTTGCTTATGCCATGGGTTGTTGGGCTAGGTGGAGTTCTTTGCTTATTGGTTGTTTGTAGTCACATGCCTTGACTCTTATAGGGGGCTGAGGTTCACAAACTGGTTACTGTCTTTATCTGGTAACTAAGTGGCTGTGCAGGGACCAGCTCAGTTCCCTGTGCTAGAAGAGATTGCTGGAGCAGAGAGGGCAATCCCTATGGGCAGTGCTACATCAGCAACCCAATGACAATACAGACAAGGGGGGAAGAGAAATACTTACATCAAGCCTTGAATTTCCTACCGGGTGTATTTTTTTTATTGCATATTTTATTTTAAGGATCATTTTCTAGGAAGAAGAATCCGTTGCTAGATGCAGCCAGCCAATGTATATTTTGCCTGCGAATCTCCTCTTTCATCCCGCGTGTAGCTTGCTCTGCTCAGCAGTATTTGCTTGCTAATTACCTCTCATAAAAGGAATCAAAGTGTGAGGACGCTGTGTATGGGGATGTGTCTACACCCCCCAACCTTGCCTGCCAGATTGGATTTTAACCTTTGCTTTTGTGAATCTCTAGAATGGCTCGTTTTGGAGATGATTTGCCCACCCGTTATGGAACTGGGGTGCCAGGGGGTACTGGAAGGGGCAGCGGCCGGCAGGGTGGTCCACCGACCGGCCAAAGAATGTATAAGCAATCCATGGCTCAACGTGCAAGGACCATGGCTCTCTACAACCCAATCCCTGTCAAACAGAACTGCTTCACAGTCAACAGATCTCTGTTCATCTTTAGTGAAGATAATATTATAAGGAAATATGCTAAAAGAATCACTGAGTGGCCATATCCTTGCAGTGTGTTGTGTGGGGTGTAGGTTGGAGGAAACGTGTTGATAGCCTGTCATATGATTCATTTAATATTGCTCTGTTTTATAGGCAACATCCATGTTTGATTTACATAGTATGGGCCTCTGTATGTGTTCATTTTGGGTATTGGTGGCATAAAATGATTAATGTTCCTGTATGGTGGATGTACATGGGAGGGTCTGTGTTTATGTATGTGTGTATGCGTGTGTGTGTGTGTGTGTATGTATATATATATATATATATATATATATATATATATATATATATATATATATATATATATATATATATATATATATATATATATATATATATATATATATATATATAGTCCACTGTAAGAGATGTACAACCTCTTATAGCTAACCTAGTCCTAGAGTATATTTGGGTATGCTGGCCACAGTGTTCCAGTTCTTTACACGTATTAGCTCCGGGCAGCCTTCTGTTATCTGAAATCACACACCTATTGATTGTATGAGCTTTGAGGCCTCCTCAAGAAAAGCCTAGCAACCCCATCAGTATGCTATGCTTTGCATTACCACTAAAGACAATCACGCCCTTTCTATAAGATGTATTAATATTATATATAATATTTCACTTGATATATTCTAATCATTATTAACTACATTGAAACATATGGGCCATTAGGTTTGTACCAAATCTTACTGGTAACCAGGAAATGGATCTTGTGAGACCTTTTTTTTTTCTTGATTACACTTATATTTATTGCCAATAAATATATACATTAAACAAGCTTTCACATTTTTTTAACACTGTGGAGATAATGTAATTAGGGAAACATTAAATTCTACTGATCACATGTAGTGGAATGTGTCCCTAAAATGGAATAATCCAAATGTGATCCAGTGGGATAATCAATACATGGAATATTTTGAGGATGATATGGAAAGTGCATGTGTTTGCTTGACAGGGGTAGAATTTGTATTTGTTATGGACTCATTGTCTCTGGTTTGGGTGTGAAAGCAACACATTTTATCTGCTTATCTCTGTCCATGGTGCTGAATCTTATAGGACAAAATGTAACATATTAGATCATTCTATTAATATTACTTATTCCAGTATATTACAGAATTAATAGTAACAGCACATTCACAATTAAGATATTTTTAACATATATTATGTGTGTATTTTGCTTCTTATTTTGGTTGTTTCATATGAGTGCACACATATTATAAAATCCATATCATATTAAGACAAAAATATATACATTTGTAATTGTGAAAACAAAACCATTAAAACTTTTTACTTACCATACCCATCCTTCCATAAAGGATTTTCAACCCAGTCTTAATGTTATGCTAATTATCATCCAATAATTTCACTATCCAATCTCTACCTGTGATATTAGTACCCATAAATGTTTTTAATTTCATTGAAAGAAATAACCAACAACGATCATGTAAAAAATTACTAGTGTTGGGTGGGGCCAAAGTTCTTTCAGTCTATCTATCATCTATCTATCATCTATCTATCTATCTATCTATCTATCTATCCATCTAATCTAATTAATCTAATTATCTAGTTTGTGTGTATTGCAAATATGTGTGTATATGTGTGTATGTGTGTGTGTGTGTGTGTGTGTGTATATACTGTATGTGTTTGTATGTATAATATATATATATATATATATATATATATATGAGATCATTTAGATTGTAATATACTAAAATAAATTTGTAAGATTGTGCAGTTAGAATAAGGTATTCTTCATATGACCATATTGACTGTAGGCATATATATGTACAGTATGTATTAATGTTAATTATTTTTGTGAACATTTTTCAGTGCACTAGATTTCCTTAACTCCTTTTTTACTCCATTTGAATATATGATTTTAGCAACCATCATTGCAAATTGTATTGTTTTGGCTCTGGAACAGCATTTGCCTGAACATGACAAGACAGACATGTCAGAACGGCTGGTGAGTATGAACCTTCTGATTGGGTAGTGGGTTATGCTTTCTGGGTAACTAGCAGAATGGCTGGGTAGGGTTTTCTGTTGATAAGGAGGGACAAAACTGTGATATACTTTCTAGGGAAGGGTGCATATGCCATAGTGTTTCAGTTCATCTTTAACAAATGAAACATTGTTTTATTTATCCATTTACTCACTCTCCAAGTGTAACTATGATACAAACTGTATCATTTAAAAGTAAAACAGAATTTACTAAGTTAAAGGGAAAGTGATTATACTTGGCTTTATTCTGAAGCTGACCTGGTTTTGAATTATAACTGAATTTAAGCATTCTAGTAGAAAAGCATGTGGGTAACCATTGCTGTAGTAGATTTATTGAAGAATTCACAGAATTCTGGCTTCAAAATAAATACATTTTCAAGGTTTATCCATACTTTATCTGACTATTTGTAAGGGCCACATATAAGGCATATTGCTGTTTCTAGGCTCTGCAAACACTATCTATTCATTGTCTTTGGGATTGGTGTTTTTTTTTAAATGCAAATTATCCTTGTAAAGGTTTTGTTCTTATGGAGATGGCAAGACAGAGAGTTGTGACATTTCTATGAAAACACATTGCATGAACATAACCAAATCTATAGGAATCAACACATTATTATGTTGTTTGAATAATAACAGGGCAGTTCTAAACTATAAAGTTTTAGGTTGGCTTCACCACTAAATGACCAACATGTGACTACAATTATTGTTAAACAACAAATCCTTTTTTTTTTTTTTTTTTTTTTAAAGCATAGGGCAAACACAAAAGGAACTACCTTTTTAAATTCAAGGCAACAGGTACCTATGAACCATTGAAATGCTACTGGTTAAAGGGACATAAAATACAAATTGTTCTTTCATGATTTAGACAAACACACAATTTGTAACAGCTTTCCCATATAATTCCATTATCAAATTTGCTTCATTCTCTTGGAATAGTTTGCTAAAAGGTGCAGCAATGTACTACTGTGAGCTAGCTGAACACATCTGGTGAGCTAATGACAAAAGGCATATATATGCAGCCACCAAGCAGCAGCTAGGTCCTAGCAGTGTATTGCTGCTTCTGATGATTTCTAGGTAGGTTTTTCAACAAAGGATACCAAGAGAACAAATCAATTTTGATAATATATATAAACTGGAGATTTGTTTAAAATTGCATCATCATGAAACTTTAATTTTGACTTTACTGTCCCATTAATAGATATTGTTTGGTGTTTTTAGTGACTTAAAGGGACATAAAACTAAAAAATGTTCTATCATGATTTAGGTAGAACATACAATTTTGAACAACTTTCCAGTTAACGTCTATTATGAAATTTGCTTCATTCTCTTGCTATCATTTGTTGAAGGAGCAGCAGTACACTACTGGTTTCTAAATAAACACATGGGTGAGCCAATGACAATCAGTATATATATATGCAGCCACCAATCAGCAGCTAGAACCTAGGTTCTTTGCTGCTCCCGAACTTACCTAGATAAACCTTTTAACAAAAGATTACAAGAGAAGGAAGCAAATTAAATAATATAAGTAAATTGGAAAAGTGTTTAAAATTGTATGCTCTGTCTGAATCATGAATGTCTAATTATGTCTTTACTGTCCCTTTAAGTTTTTACTCATGTTAAAATCATTTTCTAAGTTCCGTATTTTTGAGATACCAACTTGACTTGTTTTAATTTTGCCCAAAGAGTAATTGTTGCCTGTGATCTCTTTGTGCAATATAAATGTATTTTTGGACACCTCATTAACATCCTTTTGTCACACTTAAGAAGAATATGACCTCCCATCTAAAAAGAGAACATTGTACAGTAATTATAGCCATCACCTTTTTTCTTAGTGTATTTAGAACTTCATTAAGTGATCTCGGATGTGGATGAGTTATTTGCTAGATTGATGCATTCTGGTTTTCAATTCTAAAATCATTTATTTTCGTGTTCCTTTTCAACATCACTAGAACAAGAAATATTCTGTTTTTGATGATTTGTAGAATACTTAAAGGGACAGTCAACACCAGAATTTTTGTTGTTTAAAAAAAAAGATGATCTCTTTATTACCCATTCCCCAGTTTTGCATAACCAACACAGTTATAATAATACATGTTTTACCTCTGTAATTATCTTGTATCTAAGATTCTGCCAACTGCCCCCTTATTTCAGTTCTTTTGACAGACATGCAGTTTAGCCAATCAGTGCTCACTCCTAGGTCACTTTACGTGCATGAGCTCAATGTTAGCTATATGAAACACGTGAACTAATGCTCTCTAGTGGTCAAAATGTATTCAGATTAGAGGCAGTCTTCAAGGTCTAAGAAATTAGCATATGAACCTCCTAGGTTTCGCTTTCAACTAAGAATACCAAGAGAACAAAGCAAAATTGGTGATAAAAGTAAATTGGGAAGTTGTTTAAAATTCCATGCCCTATTTAAATCATGAAAGTTTTTTTTGGACTTGACTGTCCCTTTAAAGGGACAGTCTAGTCAAAACCAAACCTTTATGATTCAGATAGGGCATGTAATTTTAAACAATTTTCCAATGTACTTTTATCATGAAATTTGATTTGTTCTCTTGGTAATTCTTAGTTGAAAGCTAAACCTAGGTAGGCTCATATGCTAATTTCTTAGCCGTTGAAGGCTGCCTCTTATCTGAATGTATTTTGACATTTTTTCAGAACTAAGGGGCGTTAGTTCATGTGTGTTATATAGATAATAATGTGCTCACGCACGTGGGGTTACCTAGGAGTCAGCACTGATTGGTTAAAATGCAAGTCTATCAAAAGAACTGAGATAAAGGGGCAGTCAGCAGAAGCTTAGATACAAGGTAATTACAGAGGTAAAAAGAGTATTAATAGAATCGTGTTGGTTATGCAAACTGGGGAATGAGTAATAAAGGGATTATCTATCTTTTTTTTAACAATAACAATTCTGGTGTACACTGTCCCTTTAATTGTGATGTCCAATTAATATTCTGGCAGCTCTTTTTATTAACTTAATTGTGTTTAACAAGGGACAGTGGAAGTTAAAGTTTATTGATTCAAGCAGAACATGTGATTTTAAACAACTTTCCATTTTATGTCTAATTGGCTTAGTTCTCTTGGTATCCTTTGTTGAAAAGTATTCCTAGGTATGCTCAGGAGCACAATGCACTGCTGTGAGCTAGCTGCTGATTGGTGGCTGCACATATATGCCTCTTGTCATTGGCTGAACCAGTAATGTATTACTGTTCCTTCCACAAACAATACCGAGAGAATGAGGCAAATATAATAAAATAATTAAATTGGAAATTTGTTTATAAGTGTAAACTTTGTCTGGATTGTGAAAGAGAAAATATTTGGGATTCATGTCCCATTAAAATATTCTACGTTTTAACATTTGAAAACTAATTTTGTTAGAGGAATTTGTTGACTTCTGGTGTTTCAGATCATGCCTGGAATACACCCCTTGAGAGGATATGTTTATTTAATATCCTTTCCTGTGTCCAATTAGAGGCCGGATGTAAATGAGGATGTTTACTGCCCTAAATAATCTATGTGTAACATGTACAATGGTCAGACATACTGTATCATACTTAGATATGCTGTATTCACTTCATCTTCAAAAATTCAAAGGTTAATTAAAGAAAAACAGGCAAAATAAATCATGTAAATTGAAATTTCCTGCTTAAAGGGACACTAAACCCAATTTTTTTCTTTTATGATTCAGATAGAGCATGCGCTTTTAAGTAACTTTCTAATTTACTGCTATTATTTTATTATTATTATTATTATTATTATTATTATTTCTTCTTCGTTCCTTGGTATCTTTATTTGAAAAACAGTAATGAAAGCTTAGGAGCCAGACCCTTTTTGGTTCAGAACCGTGGATAGCGCTTGCTGATTGTTGGCTACATTTAACCACCAATCAGCAAGCGCTACCATGAGCATGATTAAGGGATAATCTCCCAAAACATTGCTTGTATACTTTTGTACCTCTATGTTAGAAGAAGCTTTAATAAATGGCTACAAGTATATGGTGCTGTGGATTCTGTTTGTTGGACTCGCTAAGGGTATGCAGTCACCCTTTTCTCCACGAGCATCAAACTTACCAGTGGTGCTGTACACTTTCCTTTGGGGTATTTACTGGTCCTGGACTGGTCAGCTCACTGGCCGATAAACAGAATTAATACTGTTTTATAGCTTAACATTGACCTGCCTCATAAGCATAAACACATTGGTTTTCTGGTCCATTTTTGGTTCAGCACCATGGATTGCACTTAAACTCAGTAATTGTTTACCTTGTATATGAGGCACTATCTTTTTATTTCTCTCTTTTTCTCTTTCTCTCGCTCTCTCTCTCTCTTTTTCTCTCTCTCTCTCTCTCTCTCTCTCTCTCTCTCTCTCTCTCTCTGTCTCTCTCTCTCCCTCTCTTTCTCTCTTTCTCTCTCTCAATATTTTTCTTTCTGTCTTTCTTTCTTTCTTTCTTTCTTTCTTTCTTTCTTTCTTTTTCTCTCTCTCTCTCTCTCTCTCTCTCTCTCTCTCTCTCTCTCTCTCTCTCTCTCTCTCTCTCCCTCTCTTTCTCTCTTTCTCTCTCTCAATATTTTTCTTTCTCTCTTTCTTTCTCTCTTTCTTTCTTTCTTTCTTTCTCTCTTTCTTTCTTTCTCTCTCTTTCTCTCTTTCTCTCTTTCTCTCTTTCTCTCTCTCAGCTCTTTGCAATTCAGTTTCCCTGTTTAATAGCGTAAAGGTACCAGATACTGAAGCCCCGCCTCTTTTACTGGGGGCTGCCACCTTAAAGCTCAGGTATGCTCCCAGCCCGTGCCAGTAGCAGTGTACGCTCACAGATCGGTAATATTGCACACTTGTTTACAGCTCTATAATGTGCTTAAGGTTAGTGTGCATGATACATCATACAAGCTTTACATTTGTGCATTGTTTATACAGCTTTACAGTTACACAATATTTTTAAATATATATTTTTTAAAAATACCAATAATATAGAGCAATGCAGCCACTGCAACAATGTACAGCTCCTGCTCTGTATCGAGCACCCTGACCTGAATCACTTTATACAGCTGTACAAAAATAGGCAATACCACTGATCTGTGAGTGTGCCCAGCTTATGTCACAGGTTGTGAGAATACCTGAGCTTCAAGATGGCCGCCCCCAGTACAAAGAGGCGGAGCTTCAGTATCTGTACCTTTAAGCTATTAAACAGAACTGATTTGTAAAGAGCTGCAGGGACAGGATGATTTGCAATAACATAGTGAGTAGTTACTATTCTTTTGTAGTGGTGCACAGCAGTTTAATGTCCCTTTAAGCTGCTGTCCAGCTATTTCTCTGCTGTAAATAAAATATTTTCTGTAGGAAGTAGCGGACAAATGGATTTTTTGTATAAACAAATTTTGAAAGACTCGGATAACAAATATTGTTTGAAAAGAAAAAAAATGTTAAATGGCGAATGATTTATCCGAAATGAATTTTTTTGTACATGTCTAATACTAACTCTGAATATTGTAATTGTAATTTCACTATATATAACTATAACAAATACATAGAAGAATACACAGCACATAGAAACGCCATCCTATATAATAAAAGGCCAAGTATGTTTGTCAGACGCAGTCATGCGCAGTAGAGACTGCGCAAGACAAACATACCTGGCCTTAACCCCGTAACCACCAGCGCCGATGCACAGTAGAGACTGCACAAGGACGGCGCTGGTTGTTAAGCCCTTAAGGACCTGGCCTTTCTCTGCCGTGATCTCGCTAAAAGTAGCGAAATTGCACCATTTCTGCGTGCCCCAACGTGGGGCAATGCAGAAATAGTCTTGCAGAGACCAAAGCAGCATTTGGTTTGTTCAGCAACATATTTATTAGAAAAAATTACAACACAAAACACATATCTGTTCTTATACCGATGTTTGTGTGTTGCACTTTTTTTTTTTCCTTAAAAATCAAGTACCATAATTACAAATTCAGAATTTTTCAAGTCTGCTAAATCTATCACAAATCTAAGCTTCTGTGTAAGATAATGTTTTTAAATTTCAGCCATTTGCAAAATATATTATAGTTAAAAGTATAAAAATTAAATCCATAAAAATTCTAAAAATGTCACGTCTTTTGCTTTAATATTTTTACCAAGAATCTTCTGCCCTGATCCAGTTTTTCAGATTTTTTTTTCCTTTTGCTTTTATATATATAAAGACCTTAAAAAAAAATCTGCAGATTAGGGAAGAATGAGAGTTTACAAATCCTTCTCATGACATGTGGAAATATATCTCCCTTTCCTTGCTCTGCAGTCGCGTATAAAGTTGTTTCATAAAACAAAGAACCGAGCAAGAGATTTGACTTGTGTTCTTCAACCACTGTTCTGTGCCTGATGCGTTTATTAAGGCATCACTTAACTCTTTGGTTGCTCCAAAGGCTAACTATGCTTTGTGAAGCAATCTGTTGCTTAATGTAAACCAAAGGGTTAAAAATGTACTTCATCTTCATATGAGAGAACTCTTGTTGGAGTTTTCAACTAATCAAGCTCAGTAGATAGAATTGTTTAAAGGTTTCTACCAAAGTCAGCATTTTATTTAAAGTGATAGTCTAGTCAAAATTAAACTTTCATGATATAGAGCATGCAATTTTAAGCAACTTTCTAATTTACTCCTATTATCAATTTTTCTTCATTCTCTTGCTATCTTTATTTAAAAAGCAGGGATGTGATGTATAGGAGCCGGCCCATTTTTGGTTGAGAACCTGGGTTATGCTTGCTTATTGGTGGGTAAGTGCTATTCATGGTGCTGAACCTAAAATGGACTGGCTGCTAAGATTTACATTCCTGCTTTTAAAATAAAGATAGCAAGAGAACAAAGAAAAATTGATAATAGGAGTAAATTAGAAAGTTGCTTAAAATTGCTTGCTCTATCTGAATCATGAAAGAAAAAAGTGGGTTCAGTGTTCATAAACTTTCTAATTCACTCCTATTTTTTTTTTCAAAAGAGCTTTATTGAGACACGTAGTGAACAGTCAACTGATCAACATACAATTTACATTTACAATTATGAACGTCTGAGATTTAGCAGAGATAGAATTTTTATATCACAATGGCAACTAGTGAACAATTGCAGAGAGTCCATATGTCTTGTACTTGTGGGACGGTGTCTCATTCTGTACAAAGTATAGCAAATTGTCCATCTAATACTGGCAGCTCTCTTTAAAGGGACATTAAACCCTTATTTTTGTCTTTCATGATTCAGATAGAGAACACAATTTTAAACAACATTCCAATTTACTTCTATTATCTAGTTTGCTTCATTCTTTAGATATCCTTTGTTTAAGAAATAGCAATGCACACGTGTGAGCCAATCACACGAGGCATTTATGTACAGCCACCAATCAGCAGCTTCTGAGCCTATCTAGATATGCTTTTCAGCAAAGAATCTCAAGAGAATTAAGCAAATTAGATAATAGAAGTTAATTAGAAAGTTGATTAAAATTGCATTCTCTTTATAAACCATGAAAGAAAAAATTTGGGTTTAATGTCCCTTAAAGTTAGATCAACATCAGGAACTAATTTACAATCAACCATAAACAGAGAAACAAATAAATGTTGATATAACTACAAGTAACATTTTGCAGAAAATTAACTAACATGTATCAATAACAGTTTTGCTTCAATTAAGTACAGTTGCATTTTTGTGTATCTAGGTGTACCAGAACATATGCAGGGGAGAATAGGAGGTATATACTAAAACTGGGCATTCCAATCTGTGGGAGGTTTTGACAAGAAAATATCATGGTGTGGGTTAATGGGCGTCCTAAATTTCCAAAATAAAGGTTTAGTTAGTATGTAATCCATTCTCTTGATATCTTTATTAAGAAAGCAAGAATGTAAGCTTAGGAGCCAGCCCATTTTTGGTTCAGCACCTGGGTAGAGCTTGCTGATTGGTGGCTACATTTAGACACTAATCAGCAAGCACTACCCAGGTGCTGAACTAAAAATGCTTACATTCAAATAAAGATACATAGAGAACAAAGAACAATTGATAATAGGAGTAAATTGGAAAGTTGCTTTCTTTTTTCTTTCATGATTCAGATAGAGAATACCTTTCTGTGCCTGGTGTTTGACTATGAGAAATTTGATTGTGTTAAGTCAGAAATTTATGCGGATAATATAAACAAAAAAATTGGGCAGCAGATTTCATGGTGCTTAGAACAACACAAAAACGACGTCACTGAGCGTTAAAAGGAAGCTAAGTAACGGGTAACAGGTGGTAATAGAATTGGACTGATTATTTTTAAAGGTCAGAGCTTAGTTTTGCTTTTTTCTAAATGATATGTGTTAAACTTCCCTGAAAACGTCAGAGCAAGGGCCGTATTGTTATAGTGATTGTTACCACACCCAAGTTGCGGGGAGAGGCATCTTGTTACTTTGTATTATAAGATGGTGAAGACGGAATAATACATTGAGATACAAAAGAGAAAAAAAGATTTAAAGGGACATTAAACAAAAATTACATTTTATAAGCATAGTGCCTCATGGGTGCCGCCATATTGAAATCTATCCATAACTACATTCCAGTGCTGACCCGTTTGCATATGTGCAGTAACTCTTCTTCAGATACCTGCAGTGTAACTTAGGTTCCAAAATGGCAGCGCCCATAATTAGAGGGAGATGTATGAAATGTATTTAGAGTTTAGCGTCCCTTTAAGAAAGAGAATTTTTCTGTGTATCTTCCCCTAAAAGAATAAAACAAAAAGTACCACAAATAAGAAACAATGTTATAAATTAACACTTTCAAGACCGCAAGAACTGTCTAATAATGTCAAAACAAAGTGTTCTCATTAAGGCCTAGATTAAAACTGGAGTGCTAATTTATTGCACGCCTCTAAACGGGAAAATTTGCCCATTTTACAGGTGTGCGATAAATAACCAGCCATTGCAAGTGACTGGTTATTATTATTGTGAGCTTGCGGTAGCAATAATCGCTCCGAAAATTAACCAGAGATCAGATCTCTGGTTAATTTTCAAAATGTGCCCAATTGCCCCCAAAATACAGTGTAGTGTAGTTATCAATTAAAAAAATAAAGCTTTTTTTTTTTTTTTTTTAATTAACTGCAATAAGCAGTTTTGAGGGGTTAAAGTGTGTGGGGTGCATTTACATCGTGGTCTATGGGGACTGTGTGTTCCCTGTAAATATATATGTATATACCTATATACATATATATTTATGTGTTATGTGTATATACACATATAAACACATAAATATATATGTATATATTCATATTCATATATATTTAAATTTGATGCCCATCACTGCGCGACTTACCCACTTCGCTGTGCTAGGTTCGTATGTCGTGTCTCACGCCATCAAAACGAGGCTCCCATTGAAGCCTATAGCTTCTGTGCAATGCCAATGCGTATTCGCATTACACCTAACTTGTAATTCCAACGCACAATTGCGTGCATTGGTATTACTGAGTGGAGCGCAAATATTGCGCTCATGTAAGCCCTAAGTTAATTAATAGATATTCAAAACCTTTTTCTATTCTAATTAGTAGGCAGCTAGTTTTTTCTCCCTGACATTTTCAGGTAATGTTTAATGCAGCAAGTCTGTGTTTGTGCCATCCAAGGCCTAGAATTCAAGTCAAGCACAAGTGAAAGCGCTGGCATGTTATTTTGCATATGGCCTTGCACAAACAAGAACACTCCTTTGGGTATTACATGTTGTTTGTTAAGACATTTATAAGTTCAGTGCATCCATTGCATGTATAGTATGCCCTATATTTTTAATGGCAAGTGTAAACGGTAGTAGTGCAATATCTGCTCTCGTATTACAAGTCATTGGTTACGTTTTGTGCCCTCGCTTTCTTTTTTAGTGCTTTTAAAAATGAGGTATTAAGTATTATTACTTCTTATTGTGCATTCAAAAATGTGGCAGCTTTATAGCAATGGATTTAACCAAATACTCTTCTACTTGAGCGAAATATATTGCACTCATTTGGCATTACACTTGAGGATTATCAGACATGAATTTTAGGTTGAGTCCTCATAGAAATCTATTACCTGTGGGATTATCATCTGCGCTATCCGATCTAAATAGTGTAGCGCTCACCATACTACCGCTTTCACTATATACAATAACCATTGACTTGTAAAATGAGCGTAAAAATTCAACTGGTATGGATTTTTTTTACGCACGTGATATTAGCACACTATCCCGATAACATTTCTGTGCTTGGTACAGAGGAGTACTGTGTCTTTAGGTTCATGTGCAGTAGATGTAGTGCGCATGCATCATTGATAATGTAATTTCATGCACACTAGGATATTTACAATTACGTAAAAACACTCTCTCTTTGAAGAATAAATTGGAATGACATTTAACTGAGCTTTATGTGGCATGTGGGAATTTCTGTTTTCGGCAAACAAGCAATCTATTCATGATCTACTTGCAGATCTACTGATTTACCAGTAGATCTTTAAGTGCTGACCAGTAGATCAGAAGACTGTTGTGTGATTTTCTGTTTCCCTCTGTCAGTGGTGACAATATGGGCTCAGGTTAATAGAAATCTAAACATGTTTTGCACAAGTATTCTCTGCACCACTACTGTGGTCACAATTAATAAAACGGCAATTCCGCACAGGAATATTAGTCCTTGTGTTAAACTGAAATCAGTTTTGTGGCAAGCTCAGATTTTCTTACGCAAAGCAGATGCGTAACTAGATCACAGTGATAAACTTCACAAAAATGTAGATCCAATCTCACTAAATTATAAGCACTGAAACACTCTCCAGGGAATGTTATCTGCCAACGCTACGAGTGCGTGATATAATGTTACAGGCATACACTGGGCAGATTTGTCACTTGTGGACAATTGGCTTATTTTAAATGAACAAAATAGTCTAAATGAAGCATTTTTCCCCCAATATCACCACATTGAGAACACACGTAAAAAAAAAAAAAAAGATACAGTCTTAGGGGTAGATTTATCATAGTGCGAGCTGACATGATACGATGTAGAGTATCATGTCCGCTGCACATCGATAAATGCTGACAGCATACGCTTGATAAATCGGCCCCTTAGTTTGTACAAATTTTCAATCCATTGGATGCCTGGTCACTCAGTGATTGGTGGCAGTTAGAAGGGTATTATCAGGGAGTCAGTGTGCTCTAATGTGTTATAGGGACTGTCTAGTTAAAATTAAACTTGTATGATTCAGATAGGGCAAGCAATTCTAAAAAAAAAAAATCAGTTTACTTTTATCATCAAATTTGCTTTGTTCTTTTGGTATTCTTTGTTGAAAGCTAAATCTAGGTAGACTCGTGCTGATTTCTAAGCCCTTGAAGGCCGCCTTTTATCTCAGTGCATTTTGACATTTTTTTTACAGCTAGACAGGGTTTATGTTTGATATATATATATATATATATATATATATATATATATATATATATATATATATATATATATATATATATATGATAGTTATTGGAGTTATTTCTGAGTCAGCACTGATTGGCTAAACTGCAAGTCTGTCAAAATAACTGAAATAAAGGCGCTGTCTGCAGAGGCTTAGATACAAGGTAATCACAGAGGTAAAAAGTGTATTAGTATAACCATGTTAGTTAAGCAAAGCAGGGGAATGGGTAATAAAGGGATTATCTATCTTTTTTAAACAATAACAATTTTGGAGTAGACTGTCCCTTTAAGCTTTTTATTATTGCACTATTGCTGGCATATAACCTTGCATTTATCTCTTGCAAAGGGGTAACACATTTAGTTACAATCAGCTAAAGAGCAGCACTGCACTACTAGGAGCTAGCTGAACACAACTGATGAGCCAATGACAGGAGGCTTATATGTGTAGCCTCCAATCACCAGCTAGCTCCCAGTAGTGGATTACTGCTCTGTAACTAACTTTAACTATGTGTTAAACAGATTTGCAGGTTACCAGCTTACTGCAAGAAGTTTTGTTTTAGAGAAGATAGCTCAAAAAGTACCTCAATGCCCCTTGATATAGAGAGTCTAAGGCTTGTTTTACATTCTGTTTGCCCCTAGGTAAGGCTTATTGAGGTGCCTTTATTCATCAGTATGTTTGCACACTACAGTCTTCCCAAAGACATATTGCTGTTACAAAACAGAGTTTTAACCCATTTGATGTTAGAATGGGCTGCAACACTTTGCTCGGATTGGCGGATACCCTTAGGCAGCTACCTGTGTTGCTTAAAGGGACCGTATACTGTAAAACATTTTTTTCCTTAAAGGGACACTAAACCCAAAATATTTCTTTCATGATTCAGGTAGAGAACACAATTTTAAACAACATTCCCATTTATTTTATGATCTAATTTGCTTCAATCTTTAAATATACGCTGTTGAGGAAAGAGCGATGCATATGGGTGAGCCAATCACACAAGGCATCTATGTTCAGCCACCAATCGGCAGCTACGGAGCCTATCTAGATATGTTTTTCAGCAAAGGATATCAAGAGAATAAAGCAAATGAGATAATAGAAGTAAATTAGAAAGGTGTTTAAAATGGCATGCTCTTTCTAAATCAATAAAGAAAACATTTGGTTTTCATATACCTTTTAATGTGTTTCCAATTCCAAATGTATGAGATTTGCTTTTTTAAGGCTTATTTGTGTATATGAATGAGCTGATTTTGTGTTTTGAAGCCACAACCTAATAAAATGGGTATAGCTTGTAGGTATAATCAGATCTCATTACTTTATCACATTGTGTACATATACATGTGTCTTTATCTTATATCTGTAGGTATAATCAGATCTCATTACTGTATCACATTGTGTACATATACATGTGTCTGTATCTTATATCTGTAGGTATAATCAGATCTCATTACTGTATTACACTGTGTACATATACATGTGTCTTTATCTTATATCTGTAGGTATAATCAGATCTCATTACTGTATCACATTGTGTACATATACCTGCTTCTTTATCTTATATCTGTAGGTATAATCAGATCTCATTACTTTATCACATTGTGTACATATACATGTGTCTGTATCTTATATCTGTAGGTATAATCAGATCTCATTACTGTATCACATTGTGTACATATACATGTGTATGTATCTTATATCTGTAGGTATAATCAGATCTCATTACTTTATCACATTGTGTACATATACATGTGTCTATCTTATATCTGTAGGTATAATCAGATCTCATTACTTTATCACATTGTGTACATATACCTGCTTCTTTATCTTATATCTGTCCATAAACCAAAGACCAAAACTTGGAGAACAATGGAAAAATTAACATTTTATTACCTTATCTCTTCTATGCCCCACTGGGAGTGTAATATCTTCTGCTGGCTGTGTTTACACAGCTTATCTATAGCTTGGACCTAAGGCCAAACATTTTCAGAATAGGTGGGTATACCACAGGCTAAATCAACTATTTCAATTGTCAATATAAGGGTAAAGGAAATAATTTTAAACAATTTAATACACTGCAGCAGGTAAAGTGGATCATTGGTAACAAATTAAAGGGGAGAAAGTGTTTGCGTAAACTGTCCCTTTAAAGACACATTTAACATATAGGCAGTGAGAAAAATTTTATTTTTTATTTTTTCTTCTTGTCTTGATTAGTCTTGTTAGCCCCAGCCTGGTGCAGAACAGTCTGTTCTATGTGCTTGTATTATAGCAGGAATACCCAAAGCTGCGTCGTGTTCTGGTGAGAGTGTTTTACTATTAATTGGATTAGCACTCAAGCTCCTGCTGAGAGATGCTCTGAATGGTGTGGGGTGTATGAGAGCTCAGATAGGCTGTCATCTCTTAGTTCCCGATTCATGGTTTAGAATGAAGTCTGCAGCTTACGGGCAGTCTTTATTATATTAGAGGGACAGTAAACACCAAAATTGTTATTGTTTAAAAAGATAGATAATCCCTTTATTTACCATTCCCCAGTTATGCACAGCCAACATGGTTATATTAATATACTTTTTACCTCTGTGATCTCGTATCTAAGCCTCTGCAGACTGCTCCTTATCTCAGTGCTTTTGACAGACTTGCATTTCAGGCAACTAGTGCTGATTCTTAAATAACTCCAAATGCATGAGAACAATGCTATCTATATGAAACACATGAACTAATGCCCTATAGCTGTGGAAAACTGTCAAATGCATTCAGATAAGAGGCGGCCTTCAAGGGCTTAGAAATTAGCATATGATCCTACCTAGGTTTAGCTTTCACCTAAGAATAACAAGAGAACAATGCAAATTTACTGATAAAAGTAAATTAGAATGTTGTTTAAACTTACATGTCCTGTCTGAATCATGAAGGTTTAATTTGGCTTTTACTTTCCTTTTAAGAACATCTTAACTCACTTTTGTTGGTCTATTATATTTTTGATGTTTTGTTTTTTTCCTGAAACTACAGACTAGCCACATATGGGGGTCGAATTATTAAGCACCGTATGGTGCCTTAGCGCTGCGTAATTTGTTGGTGCTCTAAAAATAACCAATAATAATAATAAAACATTTGTTTCCGTGCGAGTCTTCAGGCTCGCCGGAAACAGCAGTTAAGAAGCAGCGGTCTTAAGACCGCTGCTCCTTAACTGGTCCGACGCCTCTGAGCGGCGGACAGCAATCAACCCGATCAGATACAATAGGGTTGATTGACACCCCCTGCTAGCGGACGATTGGCCTCAAATCTGCAGGGAGCGGCATTGCACAAGCAGTTCACCAGAACTGCTTGTGCAATGATAAATGCCGACAGCGTATCTGCTGAGTGGATCATGTCGGACAGACATATGATAAATCGGCCCCATGGTCTCTATCTCATGCAAAAATATTCATTTATT
The DNA here is from genome assembly GCF_027579735.1 of Bombina bombina. NCBI lineage: Eukaryota > Metazoa > Chordata > Amphibia > Anura > Bombinatoridae > Bombina > Bombina bombina. The sequence goes on along the minus strand of NC_069510.1, from coordinate 26,920,008 downwards.
TCCTTAGTATACATTGTACAAAACCCCAATGTGTTCTCTATAAAAAAAAATGTGGATGAAAATAGATTTGTCTGCATGTGTTTTACAAACTAGAATTAAAGGGACATAAAACTCATGATTCAGATAGAGCATACTCCTGAGTCTACATAGGTATGCTTTTCAACAAAGGATACCAACAGAACGAACCAAATTATATAACCGAAGTAAATTGGAAAGTTGTTTAAAATGACACGCTCTATCTAAATCATGAAAGTTTATGTTTAACTTTACTCTCCCTTTAAATTGATTCACCTAAAATAAGCATTGCAGAATATAATTGATGGATTCCCCTAATTCAAGTGAAAAATAAATGGTTGCATATGTTCTTACAACAAACATATCTGTGCTATAGAAGAGGTTATAAATACCTCAGTATTGTGAATAAAATAGTGTTATATTATTTAGTGCACAAATACAATACCACGTATGAAACAAACAATGAGGTAAGATGGATTAAAGGGTCTTTTTATTCTGTGTTCTATTTAACCAGAAGGGTCCATTTCTTGTGGCTTTTTGAAAAGCCGCAGATATTGGTGAAATGGCGTTGGATGTGAGGGACAAGGAAGGGACTTACCAGTTAATAAATAGGACGTGTGAAAGACTCTGTTTTGTTGACCAGAAATGATTTTCGGCTTTTGTGTTAAAAGACCCCAAAGTGGGCGGAGTTCTATACACACATTACCGGACTGAGTATTCAAATAAAGTGGCCTCACTGACTGTAGTTAAAGGGATACTGACCCCAATATTTTTCTTTTATGATTCAGATAGAGCATCAATTTAAGCAACTTTCTTATTTACTCCTATTATCAATTTTTCTTTGTTCTCTTAGTATCTTTATTTGAAAAAGCAGGAATGTAAAGCTTAGAAGCCGGCCCGTCTTTGATTCAGCACCTGGGTAGTGCTTGCTGATTGGTGGCTAAATGCAGCCAACAATCAGCAAGCGCTATCCAGGGTGCTTAACCAAAAATGGTCCGGCTCGTAAGCTTACATTCTTGCTTTTTCAAATAAAGATACAAAGAGAATGAAGAAAAATGTAGTAATTTAGAATGTTGCTTAAAATTGCATGCTCTTTCTGAACCATAAAGAGAGAGGAAAATGGGTTCAGTGTCCCTTTAAATGTATTAGGAAGAGAGAATTAAACTTTCATGATTCAGATTTAGATTTAAAAAAAAATAGTTTCCTGTGTTGAAACTTAGCTTTTTCAATGATGAGAATATACTGAGATAGGCTCAGGAGTGGGCATGTGTCTTGAGCACTATATCTGCCACAATATCTGTGACAGTACATACTAGAGATTTGGATTTGCACAGATCGTTGTGTGTTGGACTTTCACAAGAAGAAATCCGGCTCCAAAATAACTGAATGCTGCTGGTGGTGGCGGCCATTTTCGGCATTTGTTGCATAAATAATACAACAGATGCACATCTCTAGTACATAACCTTCAGGATTGTCAAGGGATGGGTTATGACCCACTTCCCGCCATAGCCCCTTGGTGTCATGGTTCTAAGGAATTCACTGAGCCCCACCCAAGCTCACATACAGACACACCCACAGGCCGCCAGTTCACACTCATAGCATATCTATAACCCCACCCTCTGTATGTAGCCCAGCCCCTCCTGTATGGTTCCACCCACAAATTGTCGCTGAGCCATTACCCACAAGCTTTTAACTTTCCACATCCTTGAAATGATCTGGCAGATCTTTGGAGGTATGACAATGATAATGTGCTTAAGTTACAGTTATGTATAGTGCAAGTTTTGGCAACGGCTGAGTATAGTACAGTAAAAAAGCATTCACCTGGTTTCTTCTGTTCGGCTGACATAATATTGCAGATGATTAGTTTGCATTATGGTTATGCAGCTGTCTTGTTTGTATTATGCCTAGACAGTTGCCTAGTTAGCATTGTGCATAGGCAGCTGTCTTATTTGCATTATGCCTAGGCAGCTGTCTTATTTGCATTATGCCTAGGCAGCTGTCTTATTTGTATTATGCCTAGACAGCTGTTTTATTTGCATTATGCCTAGGCAGCTGTCTTATATGCATTATGCCTAGGCAGCTGTCTTATTTGTATTATGCCTAGGCAGCTGTCTTATTTGCATTATGCCTAGGCAGCTGTATTATTTGTATTATGCCTAGGCAGCTGTCTTATTTGCATTATGCCTAGGCAGCTGTCTTATTTGCATTATGCCTAGGCAGCTGTCTTACTTGCATTATGCCTAGGCAGCTGTCTTACTTGCATTATGCCTAGGCATCTGCCTTACTTGCATTATGCCTAGGCATCTGCCTTACTTGCATTATGCCTAGGCAGCTGCCTTGTTAGGAAGATGCGTTGTATGCTTTATCGCTGGGCAGCTGTCTTACTTGCATTAGGCCTAGACAGCTTTGCATTATGACTAGGCAGCTGTCTTATTTGCATTATGCCTAGGCTGCTGCCTTGTTAGCATTATGGTGAGGCAGCTGTCTTATTTGCATTATGCCTAGACAGCTGTCTTATTTGCATTATGCCTAGACAGCTGTCTTATTTGCATTATCCCTAGGCTGCTGCCTTGTTAGCATTATGGTTAGGCAGCTGTCTTACTTCCATTATGCTTAGGCAGCTGCCTTGTTAGCATTATGCCTAGAAAGATGCGTTGTAGGCTTTATGGCTAGGCAGCTGTTTCATTTGCATTATGCCTAGGCAGCTGTCTTATTTGCATTATGCCTAGGCAGCTGTCTTATTTGTATTATGCCTAGGCAGCTGACTTATTTGCATTATGCCTAGGCAGCTGTCTTATTTGCATTATGCCTAGGCAGCTGTCTTATTTTCATTATGCCTAGGCAGCTGTCTTATTTGAATTATGCCTAGGCAGCTGTCTTACTTGCATTATGCTTAGGCAGCTGTCTTACTTGCATTATGCCTAGGCAGCTGCCTTGTTAGCATTATGGTTAGATAGATGCGTTGTATGCTTTATCGCTGGGCAGCTGTCTTATATGCATTAGGCCTAGACAGCTGTCTTATTTGCATTATAACTAGGCAGCTGTCTTATTTGCATTATGCCTAGACAGCTGTCTTATTTGCATTATGCCTAGGCTGCTGCCTTGTTAGCATTATGGTTAGGCAGCTGTCTTACTTCCATTATGCATAGTCAGCTGCCTTGTTAGCATTATGCCTAGAAAGATGCGTTGTAGGCTTTATGGCTAGGCAGCTGTCTTACTTCCATTATGCCTAGACAGCTATCTTAGTTGCATTATGCCTAGGCAGGTGTGTTGTAATCATTATGCCTAGACAGCTATCTTAGTTGCATTATGCCTAGGCAGGTGCCTTGTATGCATTATGCCTAGACAGCTATCTTAGCTGCATTATGCCTAGGCAGGTGCGTTGTATGCATTATGCCTAGACAGCTATCTTAGTTGCATTATGCCTAGGCAGGTGCGTTGTATGCATTATGCCTAGACAGCTATCTTAGTTGCATTATGCCTAGGCAGGTGCGTTGTATGCATTATGCCTAGACAGCTGCATTATTTGCATTATGCCTAGGTAAATGTGTTGTATGCATTATGGCTATGCAGCTGTCTTATTTGCATTATGCCTAGGTAGATGTGTTGTATGCATTATGCCTAGGTAGATGTGTTGTATGCATTATGCCTAGGTAGATGTGTTGTATGCATTATGCCTAGGTAGATGAGTTGTATGCATTATGCCTAGGTAGATGTGTTGTATGCATTATGGCTAGGCAGCTGTCTTATTTGCATAATGCCTAGGCAGCTGCCTTGTTTGTCTTATGCAAGAGCTGCTTCTGTCTCTCTGCAAGGTTTCTATAGAAGTTTACCTTGTAGCATAATTACAAGTCCTGCCTTTACCAATACTGGCATTTTTATCCCTAAGTTTTGTAGCAGTGATTCCAGTAATAAGACTGAGCGCTGAACGCTCCAATCACTTGTAGTTATACTTGCGAACACGTGAGGTCTCATTTTGTACATAAAAGCAATCTTCTCCCTCTCTTTCTTTTTTTTTTGCTATTTCTTCTTTGGCTAATAGCTTGTGGGTTTCATCCCAGCCACAGCCACTTAAATCAGTCGCAAATTACCTTCTGATACAAAGTTCTTTTAGAACAAAGCAACTTTCTCCCATCATGCCTGAACCTCTTACAGAATCCTTCATTCCAGCAGAGCCGCAAATGGCATTAACCCCTTCCTTCACTGCAAGGAAAAGAATAATAGGAGATAATGTCCCATCTGTAAGTTAATAGGGAAGAGAGACAATACGTTGTGTGCATTACCAAATAAGATGGGAATACTCTGCCTTCCACCATTAGGCAACCCTTTTCTGTAAAACGGATATTTAATGTATTATTATTTTTATACATGTGTAGTGTATTTCCATAATTAGGCACTTACTTGCAAAATAAATGTTTTATAAGCACGGTTTTTCAGAAACATACATTTTGCTTTGTCCAGTTAGGTAGAGATGTAAATGAGTTCCTGCACAGATACTGATATTACCATGTAGCATGTTGCAGGGTAAAGGACGTGGATAGTGCAGGATACCCTTCTGCATACCAGAGAACTGTGGGGAATTTTCTTTCCCCAAAAATTACAGAAAGAGAAGAAAAACACATGCATGCCTGTGCAAATCCAGATATTTATGTAGATAGATAGATATAGATTTAGAAACAGAGATAGATAGATAGATATAGATACAGATAGATATAGATAGATAGATATATAGATAGATACCAAGATAGGTGCAAAAATAAACAGATACAAAGATAGAGCGAGAGAGATAGATACAAAGGTAGACAGGAAGATAAAAAGATAAAAACAAGATATTTATTAGATAGATATATACAAAGATACTGTAGTTTAGAATTTTAACAAGATAGATAGATAGATGCAACAATAAACAAATAGATACAAATATAGATAGATACAGAGAGTTAGATACAAAGATATAAATTGATAAATAAATATTTATTAGATAGACAGATAGCTAGATACAACAATAAACAAATAGATACAAATATAGATAGATACAGAGAGTTAGATACAAATATATAAATTGATAAATAAATATTTATTAGATAGACAGATAGCTAGATACAACAATAAACAAATAGATACAAATATAGATAGATACAGAGAGTTAGATACAAAGATATAAATTGATATCTAAATATTTATTAGATAGATAGATACACGTATAGATGCAACAATAAACCAATAGATAGATACAAATATAGATAAAAAGATAGACAGATAAATTGATACAATTATGAATATGGGGTAGATTTATTAATGTTTGAGCGGGCATGATTTGCTGTAGTGTATCATGTCTGCTCTACATCGCTAAATGCCGACCGCATACGCGGTCGGCATTTATCATTGCACAAGCATTTCTAGGGAAATGCTTGTGCATGCCGCCCCCTGCTCACCGGCAGGCCAATTGGCCTCTAGCAGGGGCCGTCAATCATCGCGATTGTATCGGATCAGGATAATTCCGCCAACTAAAATATGGGGGAGAAGTTAAGGAGCAGCGGCATTATGACCGCTGCTTTTTAACTTCCGTTTCAGGCAAGTCTGAAATGATGGGCGTAGACTGCAGCATTCGCTGCTTAATAAATCTACCCCTATATCTTTATTAGATAGACAGACAGATAATGTAATTAGAACAATTGAAAGAAGCTATTTTTCAATGTTAAAAGAACATACAGCTGTCCCTAACATCAGTCCTTAGTAATACTATAGCAGGATTATACAGGGGACTATGGACAAATAAATGGTCAGACCCCCTGTACATCGTTATAAACAAAGGAGCTTATTAACCAAACAATATAACTCCTTCCCCCTATTCCTGCACATTTTTATGGTGCCAAACAGCATGAACGAACCAACAAATCGATGTTGTCACGTAATCAGATATTTTTCGTCTGTTTCGTCCAAGAATGTATTCGGCTGTTGGTATATTGATCGACTCAACGAATCGGCAAAATTCTGATGAATTTGCATTCGTCTGAAGTCCGAATACACATCTCTAGTAGTGAACTTTTTTGATGTTATGCACCTACATTGGTGATTAATCTTTAAAACTATTATCTGAGAGACAGTGGGGCACTAGCAGCGGACACTAGCAGCGGGCACTAGCAGTGTGGCACTAGCAGCGGGCACATGGCATTTGCTCAGTAAGTGCACTGCTTGCAGCATGACAAGTGAAGTTACAGCACCTCTAACATAATGAGCTTTTTTTTACAACAATTTGTGATGTTCAGATAATGTCATGTGCTCGTGTCTACTTGTCTCCTAAATTTATCGACTTATTATGCAGTCACATACATGTTACAGTCTAGTGTAAAAATAAAATACTTTGGGCCAGATTACAAATTGAGCGCAAAATATCGCTTCCGCAAAAGTGATATTTGTGCTCAACTTAGTAATACCAGCGCACGCAAATGTGCGCTGGTATTACACCTGAGGTGCAATGTGAATGCGACCTTGTGTTCACATTGCACGGAAGCATTGCGCTCACAAGAACGCGCTTCCATAGGCTCTAATGGGAGCCTCATTCTCATGCCATCAGACACGGCATGAGAACTAGCGCAGCAAAGGGGTTAAAGTGAAAGTACATTTTATTACTCAATATCGATGACATTTACTAATCTTATGTTGGACAACACAGTTGCTAACTTTAAAAAAAATTTTTTTTTATTATTTTGAAGATATTTATATAATTATTGCCATACGTTAAAAGCGCTTCCTCTGCCCACCCTCTCATTTCCTGGTTTTACTCCATTTCAGGTAAGCGCAGTCCCACGCTCTCTTACGTCTACCTCTGTGTGCGTTCTTGTTATGCTTAATTATATTGCGCATGCGTCAAGTAAGCTGCTTTATACTGCCGTGGCTAAGATGGATAACAAGTAGAGAATGCTCATGCGTGTCTTGTAAACGCGCATTTAAACAGGTCTAGATTGCATTAAGACACACATGCGCATTTCGATCGGTAGGCATAGAACTAGTCAGTTGGGACGACAATCCGAACTTAGAGAATTCGATTCGTCATTGAACTTTTCTAAGTCAGATCCAAAGAAATGATGAATGAAGGTCCAACTAAATTTAGCCGATATATTTAATCCGTTGCAGAGCGGTAGAGTATAGTTAACTTTTCCTTTAAGTCTCTCAGAGATGGGCAGCAAATATAAATATATATGTATATGAATACACATAGTAACACATAAATACATATGTATATAAGCATATCCATACATATTTACAGGGGGCACACAGTTCCCATAGACTTTTCAGTGCCGTTCTTTTTCTAACATCCGCGACTTTTAACCCCTTATAAATAAAGATGCTTATTTTTTGTATATATGAAATACACCACTTTATTGTGGGGGCAATTAGGGGACATTTAGAAAATTAACCAGAAATCTGATCTCTAGTAAATTTTCTGAGCGCTAATTGCTACTTCCAGCTCGCGGTAGCAATAACCAGCCACTTGTAATGGCTGGTTATTTATCAAGCGCCCGTAGACGTAAATTAGCACTACACTTCTACTCTAGCCCTTTATGTTAGAACATTAAATAAATATTTTTATATTACTGTGTGTTTAACGCCTGGTGAGCCAATCCGGAGTAGGCATACATGTGTATGATCCAATCATAGGTTAGATCTACATCTGTAGGAAAAATATGTTTGTTTAAGGAATGCAACTTTGACTACAAGAAACCAGATGCTCTAAGAATCCAGAATCTTTTATCACTGCACTATAATGCCCCTTGAAGAATGGCACAAGTGAAAGTAAATTTTTTGACTCAATATCGATGACATTTACTAATCTTATCTTGGACAACACAGTTGCTAACTTTTTAAAAAAAAAATATTTATTATTTTGAAGATATTTATATAATTATTGCCATACTGTTAAAAGCGCTTCCTCTGCCCACCCTCTCATTTCCTGGTTTTACTCCATTTCAGGTAAGCGCGGTCCCACCCTCTCTTACGTTTACCTCCGTGCGCTTTTTATCACTATAATGCCCCTTGAAGAATGGCACAAGGGAATCCCTTCATGTATCAGTTGCTATTTCAGTTTGTAGATGATTTCATGAAGTCTTCTAACAGGGTATGAAGTAGAAACTTCTCCCAGCAGCAGAAGGGTTGTATAAATTGTAGAGTTTATGTTTTCCTGCTATAAAATGCCATATCCATTAAGCATACAAGAATGCTGGCACCAAACCCTTCGTGTAATGATTAATATCAGCTTTGTTTTTCTAAGTAGACAGGATCTGGTGGTAAGTTTCAGCCTTACTGTAAGACACATCCCAACTTAAGGTGCAGTGCCAACTGCCGATAGACAAGTCAATTCATCTCCTTTAGCTTGTGGCAAAAATTAGATTGTAAGCTCTTTACGCAAACACAAGCAGCTGCACATGTTCATTAAAGTGATTAAATTATATACTTTATATACAAAATAGCGTGCATCTTCAGCCACCTTACAGTCAATAGAAATCAAATAGCAGGGGTGTTTTTAAAGGGACAGTCTAGAATTTTTAGTTTTAAAAAGATAGATAATCCCTTTATTACCCATTCCCCAGTTTTGCATAACCAACACGGTTATATTAATACTGTACACATTTTACCTTTGTGATTACCTTGTATCTAAGCCTCTGTAGACTTCCCCTTTATTTTAGCTCTTAGACTCATTTTCCTTACACGTCGCTCTTCATCTGCTGCACCTCTCTGCCAATCCCTTCACTGGCTTCCTCTTGCCTCTAGGATCAAACACAAAATTCTCACTCTGACATACAAAGCCCTCAACTGCACTGCTCCCCCCTATATCTCAGACCTTGTCTCCAGATACTCTCCCTACCGTCCCCTTCGCTCTGCTCATGACCTCCTACTCTCCTACCGTCCCCTTCGCTCTGCTCATGACCTCCTACTCTCCTCCTCTCTTGTTACCTCATCACACTACCGTTTACAGGACTTCTCCAGACTGGTTCCCATCTTGTGGAACTCTCTGCCTTGCTCCACAAGACTCTCTTCTAGTTTTAAAAGCTTCAAGTGCTCCCTAAAGACTCTACTGTTCAGGGATGCATACAACCTACGCTAACCTTTCTTTATACCAGTTCCTCTCCTCCATTGCTATCCCCTGAACCCCCTTAGCATGTAAGCCTAATAGTCCAGCTGTTTATATATCACCTTCTTAAGAGCTGACTACAACAGTGCAACTCTTGGCAGGGCCCTCTACCCATTTGATCCCTACAATTGTTTTGTTGTACTCCCCCTTTGTTTATAGCGCTGCGGAATCTGTTGGCGCTCTACAAATAACCGATAATAATAGTCACTGCCCTCTCATTAGTAACTCCACATGCGCAAGCATAATGTTATCTAGATGGTACACATGAACTAATGCCCTCTAGCTGTGAAAAACTGCCAATGCATTGAGATAAGGGGGACTTCAAGGGTTTAAAAAATAGCATATGAGCCTACCTAGGTTTAGCATTTCAACAAAGAATACCAAGAGAACAAAGCAAATTTGATGATAAAAGTGAATTGGAAAAATTGTTTTGGAAAAATCACAGGGCCATCACTTATCAAATTCCACCACTAAAAGGACTTAATGAACTTCAGACAACACTTTTTGACTTTTTATTGAGTTTCCCAAAAGTTTTCAATTGTAACGTTGTTTTTTGCATATGGGTAAATCACACTGAGATCACCCTCATCATATTGGAAGATGCAACGTCACCAAACAAATATGAACACTGCCTACTCAATGAATTATAGTTAAAACATTATTAATAATCAATTTAACACTAAAAATAATAATAAAAAAAGCACAGATCACCTTCCATCGCTACAACTATTAATAGGGCCCTTCAATCAATCAATCAATCAATCAATCAATCAATCAATCTATCACTAGGCCCATAATCATTAGGCCACTACAGCTGATACCTAAGTATTAATTGCTCACTGGCTGATAGAGACAGCACCCACAGAATAAAAGGTTAATGCAGCAAGGAATGTTCAGTTTTCCTAAAACAAAAAAGTATGATACATTTTTAAATTGTGTCTGTTTGATGGAACAGAGAAAAAAAATGTGACATCACCAACAATTGGAGCATGCGCAATTCCGCATGAAGTAAATTCTCATGCACGTTACATATATATAAATATTTAGATATATACACATATAGAAATATAGAGATAGATAAATATAGCTATATATAGATACATACATATATACAGATATATAGATATAGAGAGAAGATGGATAAGAAAATAGATTTAGGTAGATGGATGGATAGATATATACAGATGGAAATAAATGGATAGATAGATACAGTTATAGATATATAGATATATATATAGATGGATGATTAGATAAAGACAGATGGATGAGTAGATAGATAATTAGATAGATACAGACAGATTGCTAGCTGTAAAAAGATAGCTAAATACCTAGATAAATAGATAGATGATAGAAATAGATGGGTAGATAGATATAGACGGATGAGAAATTAGATAGAGATGGATGGATAGATAGATATAGATGGGTGGGTGGATAGATACTGATAGAAATATAGGTAGGTGGATTGATAGACAAACATATAGATAGGTAGATTGGTAGGTAAATAGGTAGTTAGATAGACACTGATAAATAGATAGGCACTGATGGATATAGACACTCATAGGTAGATATATAGATAGATAGATATACACTGATAATTCGATAGATATATGGATAGACACTGATGGATAGACACTGATGATTAGATGGATATATGGATAGATAAATAGATAGATATACACTGATAGATAGACACTGATAGATAAATAGATAGATAGATAGATAGACACTGATGGATAGACACTGATGATTAGATGGATATATGGATAGATAAATAGATAGATAGATAGATAGATAGATATACACTGATAGATAAATAGATAGATAGATAGATAGACACTGATGGATAGACACTGATGATTAGATGGATATATGGATAGATAAATAGATAGATAGATATACACTGATAGATAGATAAACAACGATAGATAGATAGATAGATAGATAGATAGATAGATAGACACTGATAGATAGATAGATAGATAGATAGATAGATAGACAATGATTGATAGACACTGATGATTAGGTGGATATATGGATAGATAAATAGATAGTTAGATAGATATACACTGATAGATAGATAGATAGATAGACAACGATAGATAGATAAATAGATAGATAGATAGATAGATAGATAGATAGATAGATAGACACTGATAGATAGATAGACACTGATGGTTAGATAGATATATGGATAGATAGATTCTTCTCTACTTCCTACAAAAGTGTCTTGCTAACTCTATATAACTCTGGCTCCTACATTTGATATATAGTTTGCCATCCTCTGTGTTAAATGGAAGTTACATTTTTTGCAGAGAGAATTTACTAAACTAGCAGGTTTGCCAAGTCATGTTTGAGCACAAAGAGGGATAACAACGTTACTCATATTTCCATGGTAACACAACTCCTTTCGTTGCTCGGGCTATATTAAGCAACATTGTTTCGTATAACACAGAATTGCGGCCACAATATTTTAATAAGTTAAAATTGTTAGGTGATATGACAACAGATATATTTTTAGCCATGGTTAAAACATGGATTTGTCAAAGCGCTAAATTTAAGCTTAAAAAAATAAACTCAGAAATATGATCAGTATTAAGCAAAAGTGAGTAATCTTATTCCCTTTTAGGATAGAATGGGGTAGTTATAAACAATTCCATCTGCAGAGCTTTCTCAGAACACAAAATACAAACCTTAGTATGACCCTGCAACATGCATATTTACTAAACATGCCCCTAATATAAGCAACCACAATTATACTTGTTTTGCTATTTTGAAATATGATGCTATTGTTTTTTTTAAGCAGAAAATGTAATTTTAAGATATGTAATTAATGGTCTTATAGTGTAAGATTATTATAAGTATTTTCAGTAACCGTTACAATGGTAAAAAAAAAGGTAGGTTAGGGTTAACATTTACTGTGGAACCCACTTAAGGATGAATACATCATTTTATCAAACAAGCCGATATATGCTTGGTACAGTAGTTTTTCAGCAAAGTGGTTTCTACCATTATATACTTAGAGTGAATATTTTTTACTCAGTGCAAGGAGACTAACATTATTATTATTATTATTATTATTTTCTTTATTTATAAAGTGCCAACAAATTCTGCAGTGATGTCCATGGGTACAAAAGATAAAATTACAAAGATGATACAGGACAAAATTTAGCAAACATATAAAGGAGGAATTGAGCGCTCTATCCCCTAGGGAACTTACAGTCTAGGAGGATGAGAAACAGGAAGTGAGAATGATGTTAATACCAAGTTAGATGAAGGCAACTATTAGGCAAGTGGAGTTTATTTGTTACTGAGTTGGGTGATATGTTTTCCTAAGCAAAAATTTCTTTAGAGAGTGTTTGAAGGAGGACGGACTAGGGAAAAGTCTGACAGCACAAGGGAGAGCATGCCAGAGGTTGGTGCTGTATTAGAGAATTTCTGCAGTCTAGCATGGGAGGAGGTGATGGTAGAAGATGCAAGGCCAAGGAGCAGGCCATTGTTGGATCTTAGGGGGCGGGCTGAAGTATATTTGTTGATTAGTGAGGAGCGGTAATGAGGAGCGGCATTGGTTAAGGGCTTTGTAGGTCAGGGTGAGAATTTCGAATTTAATTCTTTTGTGAGTGTGGAGCCAGTGAGGACTCGCAGAAAGGTGCAGCAAATACAGAGAGTCGGGAAAGGTGGATTAGCCTGGCAGTTTATGGTAGCTGCTGGTGCAATACTGAATACGGAGAGCGTATTGCTCTCCGTATTCAGCGAGGTCTGGTGGACCTGATCTGCACTGTCAGATCAGGTCCGCCAGACCTTGATAAATAGAGGCCCTAATATGCTGTCCCTAACATCGCCGCAACCTACATTACTGTTATTAACTTCTAATCTGTTGCCCCCAAAATCCGCCGCCACTATACTAAAGTTATTAACCCCTAAACCTAACCCTAAATCTAACCCTAACACCCACTAACTTTAACATAATTAAAATAAATCTAAATAAAAATTACAATTAATACCTAAATAATTCCTATTTAAAACTAAATACTTACCTGTAAAATAAACCCTAAGCTAGCTACAATATAACTAATAGTTACATTGTATCTATCTTAGGTTTTATTTTTATTTTACAGGTAAGTTTGTATTTATTTTAACTAGGTAGACTAGTTAGTAAATAGGTATTAACTATTTACTAGCTACCTAGTTAAAATAAATACAAAGTTACCTGTAAAATAAAACCTAACCTAAAGGGACGCCATCTTGGATGACGTCCCTTAAAGGAACCTTCATTCTTGAAGAGCCGTCGGAAGAATGCTCCACACCGGATGTCTTGAAGATGGAGCCGCTCCGCGTCGGAAGGATGAAGATAGAAAATGCCATCTGGATGAAGACTTCTTGCTGCTTGGATGAAGACTTCTCCCGGCTTCATTGAGGACTTCTTGCCGCTTGGATGAAGACTTCTTCCGGCTTCGTTGAGGATGGATGTCCGGTCTTCAAAAACTGTAAGTGGATCTTCGGGGGTTAGTGTTAGATTTTCTTAAGGGTTTATTGGGTGGGTTTTATTTTTAGCTTAGGGTTTGGGCTGAAAAAGAGCTAAATGCCCTTTTAAGGGCAATGCCCACCCAAATGCCCTTTTCAGGGCAATGGGGAGCTTAGTTTTTTTAAATAGGATTTTATTTGGGGGTTTGGTTGTGTGGGTGGTGGGTTTTACTGTTGGGGGGTTGTTTGTATTTTTTTACAGGTAAAAAAGCTGATTTCTTTTGGGCAATGCCCCGCAAAAGGTCCTTTTAAGGGCTATTGGCAGTTTAGTTTAGGCTAGGGTTTTTTTTTTATTTTGGGGGGCTTTTTTATTTTGATAGGGCTATTAGATTAGGTATATTTAGTTTAAATATTTGATCATTTCTTTTTTAGTTTGTGTAATTTAGTATTATTATTTTTTTGTAATTTAGTTATTTGTATTTAATTAATATAATTTATTTATTTTTAGTGTAAGGTTAGGTGTTAATGTAAGACAGGTTAGGTTTTATTTTACAGGTAAATGTGTATTTATTTTAACTAGGTAGCTAGTAAATAGTTAATAACTATTTACTAACTAGTCTACCTAGTTAAAATAAATACAAACTTAGCTGTGAAAAAAAAATATAACCTAAGATAGCTACAATGTAACTATTAGTTATATTGTAGCTAGCTTAGGGTTTATTTTATAGGTAAGTATTTAGTTTTAAATAGGAATTATTTAGGTATTAATTGTAATTTTTATTTCGATTTATTTGTTAGGGTTAGGTTTAGGGGTTAATACCTTTAGTATACTGGCAGCGACGTTGCGGGCGGCTGATTAGGGGTTAATAAGTGTAGGTAGGTGGCGGCAACATTGGGGGCAGCAGATTAGGGGTTAATAAGTGTAATGTAGGTGTCGGCGATGTCGGGGGCGGCAGATTAGGGGTGTTTAGACTTGGGGTTTATGTTAGGGTGTTAGGTGTAATCATAACTTTTCTTTCCCCATAGGAATCAATGGAGCAGCGTTACGAAGCTTTACGCTCCTTTATTGCAGGTGTTAGGCTTTTTTATTAGCCGGCTCTCCCCATTGATGTCTATGGGGAAATCATGCACCAGCACGTAAAACCAGCTCACAGCAGCGCTGGTATTTGAGTGCAGTATGGAGCTCAATTTTGCTCAACGCTGACATATTGCCTGCTAACGCCGGGTTTTTGCAAACCTGTAATAGCATTATAGGGAGGTGAGCGATGGAAATAACTTGCAAGTTAGCACCAAGCTGCTCATAACGCAAAACGCGTAATCTAGCCGTCTGCTTTTTAAATCACTTAGATTTCCTTCTTTTTTTTCCAAGTAGAAACTTCTGTTAGTTATGCTGTAGATTTATTTTAAAAAAATTGGAAAGCACCACAAAAATGAATTAAAATAAACCTTCTCAATGTCAAAAACTACTGAACGCCTCATATTCAACTTTTGAGATTTGTAACTTTTGTCAATTCCAAATGAATGTACAATTTACGTGCGTTTTTATGGTACTGTGCCATGTGATATAAGCATTTAAATATAGGGCACTATAATCTTCAACAATTATGGTAATGCATTCATTTTCAAGTTGGCCATAACAGAATTTTTCCTGTGTTATCACACAGTGAGGTCTCCCACTACGCTAATCAAGGCTAATCAAGTATAACGTGACATACATTTATTATCATAGGACCAGAAAGAGGCAATGTTACCTATCGCATTTTATATTTGTTTAGAAATCAAACACTTCATTCATACTTAGCATAATCTGTGTGTAATATTCTTAAAACATGTTTTGGGTGAATTCAATTGATTAATTGAGATATTAAATAAGTATGCTTTGTTATTTTAACAAATCCTTTTTTTTAAAGAATATTATAGCTGTATTAAAAAAACAATAATAATAATAAAAAAAATCTTGTTGAGGGAGCAATAGTTGTCCTCTTTACATGCAGTGTTTGATATACAAAGAGGTTAAACACATTGCCATATGGGAATTTATTATGCTTTATTAACAGCAAAAACAGTATAAAACCTGTAATTTGAGTGTATGTACAAAAAGTAAAATATCACATCATGCTGTAACTAATGATATCACCAGGGCCGGATTTATAATAAGGCAAACTAGGAATGTGCATACAGGTTGCCGCAAGTATTATGCATGCACGGCATCTGGCTACCCCCGCGCATTGAAATGCTTGCGGGGCCTTAACAAAGATGCCCGTGGCACACGTTCGGTGTTATTCCACTACCGACATCCATTAGTTAATGTCCCCGGCACCGCGGGGGGCGCTTCAGACTTTGTTGCCTTTAAATCCAGCCCTGCTTATCACTATAATTGTTTGTAGTGGAAGTACTGAATACACTTTTTTTTCCCTTTTTTTTAATTTTATTTAAGAAATGTTGAAATATAGGAGGAGACAAGTATCCGTACAAAGTGGGCTAGTACATAACCTGCAAAACAAAATAAAGAGGATGGATTGCTAATGAAAAATTGTTCCTCAAAGAGAAATGACCAAAATAATGTCATCAAAGCCAAGCAATGATTAGAATGTTACACTCAGATCTTAAAGGGACATGAAACCCCAAAAAATTATTTAATGATTAAGGTAGAACATACAATTTTCAGCAAAGGATAACAAGAAAAGGAAGCAAATGAAATAATAGAAGCAAATTGGAAAGTTGTTTAAAATCACATGCTCTTTCTGAATCACAAATTAAATATTTTGGCTTTCATGTCCCTTTAATTTGATAACATAAATAAATTGAAAATTCTCTTAATATTGCATAATCTGTCTGAACCAAGTTTGTCTAAGCATAGCCATGCAGTAGAATTTGGAATGGCTGCGAAACAGTGGTAATATTGCTAATTTGTAGTGCCCCCTCAAAGATGGTCACCCCTCATTTTCCCACCACCACTCTGCCAGGCCCACTACTGCTCCAACTAGCCCCGCCCATTAAACAAATGGTCCCACCTACAGCATAACCCAAACCGGATAGGTCGCACTCTCTTGCTGCCCAGCTCATAAAGCACCCAACAATGGTTCTCCTGGAAGTGCCACAGCTAATGTTACAATATTTAGCTACAACATTTTAAATGGGACCTAACTAACTTATAACTCTTTGACCTGTGCCCCTTTTCTGTCTTATATTCATTTTTCCCCTTTTTTCACTCTTCCCCTCATTGTCCCATATATCCTTCTCTCTGTCACCTCTCTTTCCATTTTGCCCCATCTTGTATCTCATCTATACACTTGTCCCGATTCAGTAAAGCTTTATGCATCTCCAAGCTCTGACAGTGAGATGTGACAGAAATGGATAGTCCCTTGCAGTAACCATAGAAACAGGGATGTTAACAGAAGATATGAAGCAGAAGGTCCGTCATATCTGCCATATTCCCTTTTGATCTGTAATCTTAAAGTCACACTGTATTTAATGTTTTTATATCATTCATATGAAAGAGCAGTATTTAAATATGGTTAATGGTTTTTTTCCAACTTGAGAAAGGTAAAAATGATTTAAATGTAAGTTGACCCTAGTACAGCTGTATCAGTTGTATTCTTCTTGCTAATGGTTATTAGCTGTTATGTACTAATGCTTATGGTCTGCCAAATAAGTATTAGCAGGAAGTACCTATCTGTCAATAAGTATTAGCAGGAAGTAGCTATCAGTCAAAAAGTAATAGCAGGAAGTACCGTTCCATCAATATGTTTTAGCAGGAAGTACCTATCAGCCAATAAGTATTAGCAGGAAGTAGCTATCAGCCAATAATTATTAGCAGGAAGTAGCTATCAGACAATAAATATTAGCAGGAAGTACCTATCAGCCAATAAGTATTAGCAGGAAGTAGCTATCAGACAATAAATATTAGCAGGAAGTACCTATCAGACAATAAATATTAGCAGGAAGTACCTATCAGCCAAAAAGTAATATCAGGAAGTACCTTTCCATCAATATGTTTAGCAGGAAGTACCTATCGACCAATAAGTATTAGCAGAAAGTAGATATCAACCGATAAATATTACAATGAAGCAGGAAGTTCATATCTGATACAGCTGTATGAGTTTTAATTTTAATTTTAAAAAGCTTTAAAAAAATGTTTCGGTTAAAAATATTTTTTACCAAAAATATCACTATGTTTAATTGTTGCCCTTTCATATAAATAATAGAAAACAGTGTCCATTTGAATTAAACCTTATACACATACACAATGCCTCTCTTGATTTCTCTACCCCCCTTTGCATGTACTCTTTTTTTCCCCTCCTTTCCCAACCCCCCTTCCCATGAGATTTTGCTTTCCCATAAAGCACTTCCATCTGAGAGCATGATTCCTGTTCCGCCCAGTTCCGTGCTAATGAAAAGATGAACAGTCAACCTCCATCATTATTCAAATTAATTCAAATGGGGATCTGCGATAGACCACAGCAAACCTGTAGTGTTTGCACTTTTGGAACTTAAACCAACTTAAAAAAGTAAAACCCAACTTGTTACTCAAGCAGACAGGCTTTTTAGCCAATCAGTGCTGACTCATAAATAACTCAACGGGAGTGAGCAGAATGTTATCTATATGGCACACATGAACTAGCGCTGTCTAGCCGTGAAAAACTGTAAAAATGCACTGAGATAAGAAGCAGCATTCAAAGGTTTAGAAATTAGCATATGAGCCTACCTAGGTTTAGCTTTTAACAAAGAATACCAAGAGAACAAAGTAAATTTGATTATAAAAGTACATTGGAAACTTGTTTAAACTTTCATGCCCTATCTGAATCATGAAAGTTTATTTAGTTTGACTAGACTGCCCCTTTAAGCCTCTTTAATTCATGTTACTTTATAGAACACATATAATAATATGTTTAAAGAACTGATGCTTTAGTAAAAAAATTCAATATGAAAATATACATTGGAGCAGGCCAAACGTTCTGCATTTTGCAGGACTCTCCCTTACAAAACCCAATCTTTTTATACGCAGTCCACGCATTAAGCCACTCCCCTTTTATACAAACCACACCCACTAAAACTATGCTAATTTCCTCTCTTTAGCTGTTGAAATCTACGTATTAGAGAAATCTAGATCTCCGGAGACTTCTTAATTCTTTCAAATAATTATAATCATAAATATATTTTTCTTTAATTAGTATATCTAGCATTCAGGATAACTATTAAAAATGTTATGACAATAATGTTTATTTGCAGTAGCTGCTCGTCCAAATCAAATTTTATTGCAAATGATTTTTTAGCAAAGTGTAACAATTCATAATGCATTTGTTTTGCAAACAACAGGAAATCTTTGGTATTTATAACTTTCTTGCCATTCGAGTACGAGAAAATGAATGGGGCAGTTTACAGAACTGTTCATAATTAGGATACGATTTAGAAATGTTTGTGTTAATTATTATCAACTTGAGATTTGTATATGGCAT
Source organism: Bombina bombina (assembly GCF_027579735.1). Lineage (NCBI taxonomy): Eukaryota > Metazoa > Chordata > Amphibia > Anura > Bombinatoridae > Bombina > Bombina bombina. The sequence continues at coordinate 26,900,940 of NC_069510.1, read as the reverse complement.
AATAAAGTTCCTTGCTTCCAAACCTAATATTTTCTATTTCTATCTGATAAAGCCACTACTTAGTCACGGCGTGCACTGTATATATTTCATGATAAATTTAGTTTTACTGTTTAACTTATGACTCTGGGAACCATAAAGCACCCTTGTTTTATTATAATAATTAGTAATTACTAGCAAATAACCAGAAGACCAAGCTACTCCTATCTAATATACTGAATGCATTAAAGGGACAATAAAGGCTTGGAAAATTACAAGAATTTCTTGCAGTCTTCCAATAAATTAAAGGAACAATAAGCACCTTGATATTTTTTATATAAACTATTTAGTTAGGTGTAATAAAAGAACTTCTCAAGGGGTAATGTTGCCACATATCTAACCTATGTCAAATGGTCGAGCTTGCAGGGAAATCAGATCTTACTATTTTATCACTTTCTATACACACACAGGTTTCTTTATATTATTTCTCTCTGTATATAAATGCCCAATACTTAGAGATAATAATTTTATTACATTTCTCTCGTAACTCCAACTAAGAGTGTCATTTCTTCTGCTGGCTATGCTTACACATCTTTTCTATAGCCAATACTTACATATAGAAACTTTCAGTATATGTTGGGATACCACAGGCAAAATCAGCTATTACTAATGTTGAAATAAAGATAAATGAGCTGTTTGTAAACAATATAATACACTCCAGCAGGTAAAATGGATCATTGGGAACAAATTAAACGGTGGGGGATTTAGGGTAAACTGTCCCTTTTTAATATTTTATTGTATAACAACCAGGCTGTTTTATGGGTATAATTTCAATACTGATACAGATCAATTTTATTTTTAATGTGCTGATTTAAATTACACTTAAGCATAGAACCTTTTATCTGTGGTGGGGGTAACATATATTATCTCACGCTTTATCACTTTCTGTCATAATTTGCACCTGTTTCATAGCGTTGGAAACGCAGACAGGATTCACTCAGTCATGATTTTCTATAAATAAAAAAAAACAGTTGATTAACACTTGCTTACACATAGTGCATGAACAAATAGTAGGCAGAATTACATTGGGCTTAGTTTATAAAGAAAAACGACAAAGTCTTCAAGCGTGTTAAAATCATAAAGATGACGATAATTCGCTTTTTTTTTTTTTAAGATCTTACAGCTTTCTGAAGCTGAAAATTTTCACTATTTTGTAAACTTGTCATTGGTTAAAGGGATAAAAAGAAGAGAGCAGGAATCCAAATGCCTTGATTAAAAGTTCAAATACTTTATTATCCAAAAAATTAAAAAAATCAAAACGCCATCAAATTGTAATGCACAAGTCCTTGCTGCACTGGCTTACGCATTTCGGCCATAGCCTTACTCTTAGCCTGATTGGTTAAAGGGAAACTGTAAAGAAAAATTAGTTTCCACTTAATGTGTTCCAAATTGCTTGTTATATCAGCTCTATTATACATGAGTGCTATTCATTTATATAAGACAATGACATAAAACTTGTAAGAGACAACATTTTACAAACACATACAGGAGGAATGGAGGAACTGCAAGAGTGAGCAAGATGTTAATACAGAGTTAGAGAAGGGAACTTGTAGGTGAGTGGAATTAATTTATTACTGAGTTGGGTGGTAGGCTTCTCAGATGTAGAGTATTAACCCCTTAAAGGGACAGGACACCCCAAAATGTGCTTTCATGATTTAGCTAGAGCGATTTTAAACAACTTTCCAATTTACTTCAATTATCAATTTTGCTTTGTTCTCTTGTTATCTTTTGCTGAAGGAACAGCATTGCACTACTGGCAGCAAAATGAACACATCTAGTCAGCCAATCACAAGAGACAAATGTGTGCAGGCACCAATCAGCAGCTAGCTCCCACTAGTGTGGGATATGTGCGTATTCTTTTTCAATAAGTGATACCAATAGAACAAAGCACATTTGAAAATACAAGTGAATTTAAAAGTGTCTTAAAATTAAAAGCTCTATCTGAATTCTGCAAGTTTATCCCTTTAATGACCTCGACGTGCCATGTAAATCTGTAAAAAAAAATAAAAAAAAATGATTTTCTCCAAATGATTTGTGAAACCAGCTGCACAGTATTACATTTATGTAAATAGCTATTGTAGGTTTATTTTTTGCATATAAAATTGCTTTTTTTGCTCATTGAAACCACAACCAATTAAAATGGGCATAACTCCCATGGAGAGCAGACACCTTATCTTATCTTTCTCACAAGACATATTTTTCTGTATACACAAAGCCCAATACTTGAAGATCAATTGGAAAGGAACATTTTAGTACCTACTTCTTCCACCCTCCCTTTCTTCTACTGTCTTACATAGCTATTATGTTACTGCGGTATTGACATTTTCAGGATAGGTGACAGTTTCAACTAGGAAAAACAGCTATTTGAAATAACAGAATAACGGTTAAGGGACTATTTGTAAACAAAAGGGATTTGTTAGATCAGGGGTTGACAAATCTATTTAAAATTTAGTAGCCAGTAATAATATTTAGGAGCCAACCATTCTTTTAGGAGCCATACAGTGGTATTTGTATATAGATACAGTATATGGAGAATAAACCAAAATGTTAGGAGCCAGGGGTAAAATTCTAGGAGCCAGTGGCTCCGTGGTTCCTGGGTTTGTCAAGCCATATGTTAGAGCATTTAATTATTGTAGTATTGGTTGTTCATTACTGTGTGTTTAATGCCTGCAAAGGGATTAAACACATTGTTAAAGGGACACTGAACCCAAGTTTTTTATTTTGTGATTCAGATAGAGCAACTTTCTAATTTACTCCTATTGTCAATTTTTCTTCGTTCTCTTGCTATCTTTATTTGAAAAAGAATGCATCTATGATTTTTTGGTTCAGACCCTGGACAGCACTTTTTTATTGGTGGATGAATTTATCCTCTAATCAGCAAGGACAACCCAGGTTGTTCACCAAAAATGGGCCGGCATCTAAACTTACATTCTTGCATTTCAAATAAATATACCAAGAGAATGAAGAAAATTTGATAATAGGAGTAAATTAGAAAGTTGCTTAAAATTTCATGCTCTATTTGAATAACAAAAGAAAAAATGTGGGTTCAGTGTCCCTTTAAGGCTGCAGAGCAGCAATGCACTCCTGGGAACTAGCTGATCACATCTGGCAAGCCATTGACAAAAAAAAAGCATACATGTATAGCCACCAATCACCATTTAGCTCCCAGTAGTGTAGGTGATGTTCATGATCTTTTTAACAAAGGATATCAAGAGAAGAAAGTAAATTTGATATCAGAAGTGAATTTAAAAGTGACTTAAAATGACATCCTCTGTGTAAATAGCGCAAGTTTTATTTTGCTTTTCCTATCCCTTTAAAGGTATATTAAACACTAAATAAATGCTAGATAGAATAATGCATTCAAAGAAAAGATCAATCTGAGCATGTTTTTTTTTTAAAGTTTCATTTGTTGTTTAAATAAGTGTCTATGATACAATGGGCGCTGCCATGTTGTAACTTAGGTTACCTTCTCTGCTGTGGCCAATTAGGGATAGTTATAAATAGGTCACTAGAGTGTGCAGCCAATGACTGTGTGGGATATAACAGTGTTCAGGAACTGAAAAGCTCACAATGTCAGAATGGAATTACAGGAGGAAAAGGGGGCAAAATAAATAATGGAAGTATATTGCAGATTGTTTAATATATATACTTTTTAGCATTCTATATTGCCATCTCAAACTACACTTCGGTAGGTAAAATGGTTAGCTGTGAACACATTTAATAGGTTCCTTTAAAAAAAATAAGATTTTAATGTGGCCTTTTTCAGGTTGTCTGTAAACTACATACTGACATTTTTTCTATATGTTTTAGGATGACACCGAGCCGTATTTCATCGGTATTTTCTGCTTCGAGGCTGGCATCAAAATCATTGCCTTGGGGTTTGCTTTCCATAAAGGCTCATATCTTCGGAATGGATGGAATGTCATGGATTTTGTTGTGGTGTTGACGGGGTAAGTTATTCTATTACTCTTGCAATGTTATATACAATATGGTCTTTAAATAAAATATCACAGCTCAGCAGACAGAGAAAGGAACGATTGCTTTTTTTTTTATATAGTTTCTTGTAAAGTTTAGATCTCTAGAAATTTCCGTTATTTAGTCACATTGAAAACTATTATTTTTGTATTGTTATTTCAAAATATCTTGCAGTTTTTTTTAGTATTCATATTATTTTATAGATATCGGCACTGAATAAAACGACCTTTCGTCTACATTTGGGTGAATGTGTGATAATAAATACAGCTCTGGTAGTTACCGGATAGACCAATAAATTTGTGGCAATTGTTTCTGTTAACCAATAAGCTTAAATACTGCCGTATACAGTCTATAAATGCATATACAGCTAGTTTCAGTATATTTATGCAGTTTTTATGTACACCGTACAATGAAATTTGTTTAATGTATTCTAAATTACTTATTACACATTACATGATGCAGAATATTAAATATACAGGAAATTGTTCCTATTTTTATACTTAAAAACATATAAGTTTGCTCATTAAAATCATTGCCTATTGTTCTAAAGGAAATACCTGTTTAAATGGGCTGAGCTTACTGAAAACGCAGATAAGCTCATGTTATCTTGCTCTATACACAAAGCCTAATAGTTAGGTATTGAACTGCTAATAATAGCTGGGGGTTCAAAGAGCAAAATCACCTATTTCAGATACAAAAATCTATATTCACCCCCTCCCACATTGGGAGATTAATTAGTACTATTGTCTCCTGTTTACATAGTTTTTCAACAAAGAACACAGCTGTATTCATATTGTCAGTAGTGTTTGTGGTTTCAACAGGTAAAATCAGATATTTCAGATAGGAAAGAAAGAAAACAATTTAATACACTCAAGCAAGTAAAATAGGTTATTGGGAACACATCAAATTATTTTTTTTTTACAGTAGACTGTCCTTTTAATTTTAACTTGTATTGTACCTTTAAGAAGTTCTGCCCTCCACAATATTATTATGCTATAGAAATGACTTATTTATACATCAGATTGTCCCTTTAATGCTCCACAAATGTTCTGTGTGTACGTTGTCCTAAAACCTTATACTTTAGGAAAGCATTGCAGACTTCTCTGGCAGCCAACGAGTAAAAGGGACACTAAACCCAATTTTTTTCTTTCATGATTCAGATAGAACAGTAAATTTAAGCAACTTTCTAATTTACTCCTATTATCAAATTTTCTTCGTTCTCTTGCTATCTTTATTTAAAAAAATAGGAATATAAAGCTTACTAGCCGGCCCATTTTAGGTTCAGAACCCTGGATAGCGCTTGCTTATTGGTGGCCACCAATAAGCAGGCGTAACCCAGGTTCTCAACCAAAAATTGTCCGGCTCCTAAGCTTTTCATTCCTGCTTTTTAAATAAAGATAGCAAGAGAACAAATGAAATTGATAATAGGAGTAAATTAGAACGTTGCTTAAATTTACTGTTCTATCTGAATCATGAAAGAAAAAAATTGGGTACAGTGTCCCTTTAAGCTACCTTTTTTTGCCATAGTGAGGTAGTTTTTTTTTTGTTTGTTTGTTTTTGGATGCAAAACTGTTTTATTATTTCAACTGGAATACAAATTATGCAATTATTGTTTGTGTAAGGGCAAGAAAAAAAGGCCATGAAATAAAGAAAATAGAAAAGATTGTGAATTTGAGTTTGCCAGTTATGGTGCTGGTTACTTTTATGGGGTCTAAGCTTTAGGCTATAGTTAATGTTTAACATTGTTAGATCTGGTTATCTTGCTCTCTGTCCTAGGTTTGCTTGAACTTAAGCGATCCAAAGAATGCACTAGTACTTTTTTTTTTATTTATTCATTTTTATTATCATTATTTAGCAGCATGGTACAAAAGGATGTCATTGTTGATACAAAAGTTTAAACAGAAACAAAAGAGGGAGAAACCATCAGTCTCCAAAAGAAAGGAGAACGAACTCCCATATAGTAAAATGAAATAGTAGAGCTAGACTGTCCGTGATAAGTCCATTTGAAAACAG